>NC_136269.1:122901472-123111472 GCF_964187855.1 Myxine glutinosa
ACGATAAGTGAAGCTATTTATTCACGTTAACATGGTGTTTCTCCAAGGAGGTAGATCCATTGGGGATGGGGACAAATGAAGTTGTTACAACCTCCATTCTGCGACCCTTCGTCCTCCTGTCAAGTTTGGTTGCGATGGAATAAGTAACGACCGAATGTGTCACAGTCAAACAGACACTAAATTGCGTATTTCAGTATAATGATGGACAATAAAATATCTTGGAGTTTGTGCCTTGCATGGTTGTAAGCAAAATCTTAGCATTCTCACCCACTTAGAAAGTACTAAACATTTGTATGAGCGAGTGAGTCAGTGAGTGGTTAGAAAGAGCTATTAGATGTGGAGCTGGCAGGATGGCCTAGACGAGAGGGATGCACACTCGCCTGGGTCCGAATCCTGACCAGGGTGCGCCATCGCCTGCACAATGAGCAAATGAAACATTCCTGCCATAACTAATGCTGGGAGAGTTTCCACACTTTGGTACAAATCCAGTTTCTGTGAATCAAACCTTCTTTTTAAAACGACTTATTTTGAAAACGATGTTGAAATATTTAATCAACAGCGTAATGTCACATCAATTAAGAGTCATATTTAATGTGTTGCAAGTTCTATTACGTGTGTGCAAACCTAATAACCTATGGATTAACATTAAATGAAGCCAATTAATGCAATCAGCAGCACCACCAGCAGCAGCAGCACCGGACACTGTACGAACCGATCTGCGCGCTGCATACAAACCAACAAACGGTACACATGAAAAGTTACTTACTTTGACGAATCCCTGACTTCAAAGCACAATTACACAACTGAAATGAAAGAACAATCATGATAATGTTATAGATTATGCACAAGTTGATGTCATGCACATGCACGCACACATGTCTAGAAACAAATTTCATTTTTTCAAACAAATTTCAAAACAAAAAACAACAATTCTATTTTTCATGCCAACAAATGCCAACAATGCCAAATGCCAACTAATGCCAACATGCCAACACCAACTAATGGCACCTGTCAGATACGTTTGGGTTTTTATGCAGAATCCCACAAACAGACTCGTCAAACTGGCTCGAGTGTGAACTCAGGGTGGAGGTTCAATTCCCAATCAGATGACAAACCATATGCCCGATTGAGACGAAATTTCAGGGTAGGAGCTACACCCATGCAGAATGTTTTTATAACTGTGACGTCATAGGTCACGTGGTATGGCAGCCATCTTTGATTAAAAGCAAATAATTAAAATATTATTTCTTGGAAACCGCTGAATGGAAAAAATTGAAACTTGGTACATTGTCAAGTACTCCCAATGGGGAACAAAAGCATGATAATGATGACATCATAGGTGAAGTGGCATATCAGCCAAAAATGTTTTAATCGAATTCCTTATCCTAAAAATCTGAAATTGCATGCACATGCCATGACCCATTTGTATTGAAATATTAAATTTATGACATCATAGGTCACATGGTTTGGCAGCCATATTGGATTGAAGGAAAATATTAAATAATTATATCTGAAACCGCTCACCCTATCGATGCGAAATTTTACAAATATCATCTGACAGCACTGTTGCATATAGTTTGAAAATGATGATGTCATAGGTCACGTGGTTTGGCAGCCATCTTGGATATAAAAACGAACCTTATCCGATCAACACGAAACTTCACAAACGTACCCCCTACCCATACATATGCAGAGTGATGGCATCTACCCGTTGTGGGACGATGCAGAGGCATATTGGCGACACAGTCGCATTGTTCTAGTTTTCCCTTGTTACCCGGCTGATTTTTTTGTTTGTTTTTTTGTATACAAGATCGAGGCTCGTGAAAGAGCGAAAAGAGCGATTGATCTGAATCTTGACACATGGAGACAAGACAGTATCCCGCACAATCACCCTCGCTTCAATTTCGGATCATGGGGACTCCCAGGGGTGGTTACCCCCTGAAACTTCGACATCCTGCAGTCGTGCCGAGTGCAATTTCTTTTTTGTGTACCATGCTCGGCACAGAGCGTTGGTTCTGCCGAGGCAGTTTATTGTCTGTCTGTCAGTTTTTTGTTTTTTTTTTTTGTTTTTTTTATGCTCGGCACAGAGCGTTGGTTCTGCCGAGGCAGTTTATTGTCTGGAGTTACATTAATGGATTGGTCGCCACTCCGACAAAGGACGTCAGGCCAGGAATCTGTAATGTGTTCATTGGGCCAGCGATGGTTCACCTACGCTTCACGAAGGAGACTGTGGAATCTTAAACGTACACCAACTAATGGCGGCAGATGGGACACCCAAGTTAACGTCCATCTGAGGAATGGAGCACAGATTTATGAATCGTGCTGCTCATGAAACACCAGGATGACAGTTTATAGCTGGGTTGGGATTCAAAAACAGGCTAGACAGCTCGCAAGTAGGTCATCCTGCTGAGTACAACTCCAACTAAATTAGTCTGACCACAATTTTGTGTCTCCTCCCAAAGGAGGGCAGACATATCGTTCCCTCCACCACCGCAGATGGGCAGAGGTTATGTTTTCACCCTGGTCTGTGTTTGTTTGTTTGGATGTGAACAATATATCCCAAAACGTTATGGATGGATTTGTATGAAACTTTGTGGTCAGGTTGGGGTCGATAAATCAAATTTGAATTTTCTTTTACAAAAGGTAAGTCGAGTGAACTAATCCATCCCAGTTTTTTTCAAATCCCGATATCAAAATAGGGATCTGTATTATAAATGAGGGATGTAAACGCAGGACGTGTGTCTCACACCACCCTGTGTGTACACACACGCATGATTTTCTCCATGTCATCAGGCAATGTCGTGCCATGGTAATGTACGAATGCTTAACCGGAGAGGTGCATTGCGTCATACCATAAAACGAAGTTCTGCGAACGAGGCGGAAATGCACTCCCAAAATCTTCGGTCGTTCTGCATGGAAAATATAGAAACACAGTCATGATCATCCAAAGTGAACTTTCAGGAATTCATGCAAATGTTCGAGGAGTGGCAAACACAGGAAGATGTGAAATGGAAAGTGTCCACAAGAGTATACATGCCATCTACAGAAGGTTCACCACAAATGACGTCAGTTGATTTTTTGTCCGGAATGCGACACGTCACGTCAACACAATACAATACACGTCACTTCCGTCCACAACGTTCGGAGATATCGTGCTCACAGACAGACAAACAGGGGGTGAAAACAACGTCTAAATTGGTCTACCTGAGGTGTCGGAGGTAAAAAAAGAAAAAGAAAAAAAAAAGGTCCTCTGTCGTGGGACATATTCCTCACCAGGTGGACACAGTTACAGTAAACATGGATACCGTACGGCAGATTTAGTCAGCAGGGAAAGCCTGATCGGAACGAGCTCACACAGGATGAATCGATCGCTCGGCCTTCAGCGGCGGACGAGGAAAATAAAATGGCGGATTGAAGATGTGAAGTACAAAGACGTCGAAAAAGAAATCCTTTTTACGAATCGTCAATACATCAACGATGAACACCTGAGGTAAAGTCCGTCTTCATAAGAAAATTGTAATAATTTCTTTTATAAAAACTCACCAATATGATGACCAAATAGAAAATGAAAATCGCGAAAGTGAGGAGCATAAAATAGCGCGTCCGTGCCATCGCTTGTCCGAGTGAACAATACGCGGTTCCACAGAGCGTCACAATGACCGATTGTGACACAACAAAGTCAAATTCAAATTCTTTTTCCTGTCACCTGGCGACTTTTTTTTCCTGTCACCTGGCGACTTTTTCCTGTCACCTGTCGACTTTTTTTCCTGTCACCTGGCGACCTCTTCAGCAAATGTGCTGTACCGATGCAAAAAAAAGGCGATTTTCATTCCCGTTTTTAAAATCCCCTCAACGTCTTCATTGTCGAAATATTTTTTGTTGTCACAACAAAAAGATCATTTTTATTCGTTCTTTAAATAGTTTGTTGCTCCGGCAACGAGACCCTCGTGCTGTTTCACACACTTTGCTGTTCAATATTTCTTCTTCTTCTTCTTTTTCTTCTTCTCCTTCTTCTTCTTCTTCTTCCTCGTGGTCTTCTTCCTCGTGTTTTCTTCGTTCTCGTGTTTTTTTCTGCCTCGTGTTCTTCTGCCTTCTCGTGTTCTTCTTCTTCCTCGTTTTCTGCTGCATCATGTTCTTCTTCTTCTTCTGTTAATCAACCGGATGTGTGCCTGATATAAACCGAAGGGTGTATCAAAAAGGCTTGATTCGTTAGATATCATTCGAAGTATGCTTTATTCAGCAAGAACAGGACAACCTGTAAATCTGTAATACCTGACAATCTGTAATACCTGACAACCTGTAATAGCAAGCGGATCGTGTGATAGAACCCACCGGATTGCATACGTGACCAGTCCAGGTGTTTTTTGTACAGGAGGATCTCACCACGTGGTGCCAGGTCACGTGGAGTCTCTTTACCACCAGGGTAACGCACCTGAGCATACTGAGGGTTTGCCTCAAGCAGTTCCACTTCCTCAATGAGTGGGTCATACTTTGATTGCCGCACATGAAGTTTCAAGAGAACATGTCCAGGTGACGAAAGCCATTTTGACATGTGTCTGCTCTGTCTGAACTTCCTTCCCGTATCAGCACTTGCAAGTCTGCAATTCCACACTCATTGTTCAATACATCTGGGTCATTCAATGCTGCATGATGTGAAAATAAAGCGTTGGCATCCGTAAACGCCTGAAACTTCTTCTCTGAAACCGCTGATGGGATTGCGACCAAATTTGGCACAAATTATATTTGTTGTGTTGTGACTAAAGTTTCTTCACGGCATTAAAAAGGATCGGGGTTTAAGGGGTTTCTACCGAGGGTCAAAGTGCATCCAGGTTTGACACCCCAAAATAGGAATTTGCTTTTTCCTCTGAAACTACACACAATATTTCGATGAAGCTTTACCACAACCTTCATCACCCGTGTTGTACCAAAGTTTGTTCCTGGCATTTAAAAGATCGGTGTCTGAGGTGGTCTATGGGGGGACTCGGCCCCCAAAATAGGTATTTGCTTTTTTTTCTCAGAACCTACACACACAATTTTGATGAAACTTCACCATAACGTTCATCACCGATGATGTACCAATGTTTGTTCAAGGCATTGGAAAAATTGGGGTCCGAGGAGGTATACTGGGTGGTAGAGAGGGGGGTTGTCCCCCAAAATAGGTATTTTTTTGTTTGTTTAAAGTCTTATTATTATGTTAGTATTGTTATGGATCTCGGTTCCCCTTACCGAGGGGGGTTTAATCCCCGCGTCTTTTAAGCTGGCCGTCCGAGTCCTAGAAGATATCGCGCTCCTTTGCGGGGTTGAGGCTGACCAGGGTGACTGGTCAATGGAGTCCCAGATACCTTCGTCAACCTCTCCGCAAAGCAGGACGATACTTCTGCTCGAACCGCGGATGTGATGGTAATTGCCGAGCGGTTTAGAAACCCACGATCCGAGCCGTTAGCAAATAGACTAACCCGATTCTGAGCGGTTCTAATCGTGCCACCGATATTCAATGGGGAATAGACAAAGACGATCGGATGAGAGGAAGCAAAAGAATGAGAAGGGTGAAGGAAGAACAAACAGATTTATTAACGATCTAAAAGAGGAAACGAAAGAAGGGCATTTACAAGGAGAGGAAGAAGCAGGTACACAGGGCAGCCTTAAAACAGTCTTATATTATCATACGCCCCAAACAGAACAAACAGACGCACACGAATAGGGACTGGCAGGAAGGAATGGCTGGAAGGGGGAGAAGGTCCAAGCCGATGGCAGGGCAGGAAGGTCCGGCAGATGCGCAGCGTCGAGGTCCGCTCCAGTCCACGCTCCGGGCTTGAGGAAAAACCCGGCGGCAGCTGCACTTATGGTTTCACGCGGTCGGACAATGTGAATATATGGCGATATTGTCGTAGTCAACGGACCCACTCTCCTGCCTTACGATTCAGCGTGTTCTCCTCTGGTACCTTGCACTTCGGACCTTCGCACTCATCTCTCCTCTCTTGAAGCAGTCCCTCGCAGACGCTTTTATAGGGCGTTCTCGTATCCAGCCGCCGGCTCCTATGACACGCCTACCGGTCGGCTCACCTCGGCCCTGGGTGGCCGGCGAGGGCTCGCTGGCTCCACCTCTGATGGTGAGTTGACGTGCCACACCTTGTTCTTGTGTCCCGCCCCCTTTTTCCTCGGCCTGAGGCCGCATGTTCAATGGCGGCTTGGGGCCATCAAACAAACCAAGACAAGGGGGCAGCGAACGCTGCCCTACTGCTACTGCACTTTGAAGAGCGGGAGATGATTGGGGATAATTGAAGGGGCCTATCTTATTTGATTAATGCAACGCAGATTCAACTATTGGGAACAGATCCTTAACTAAAACACATAATAATGAGATAACTACAGAGAGGTCCTATGGTGTTCTACGTGTTGTACATGGACTAACTAGGGTGCGATCTTTAACAAAGCCAAATAATGGGGATATTTACAGGGGATCATTTATAAGGGAACATTTACTAAAATTTACAAAGTCAAGGTTCTAAAAACCGTAACAGTATGATTCTAGATGCTGCCCTGTCTTCTAGCAACCATTGAAATTGGTTTAAAATACCTTTAGTCAGTGCAGTATACTGTTTATTCTACCAGGTGAGCACCAGGCGTATTACCCCCATGTACAGACTTGGCATTTAATATGGAATATTATTTTTGTGGGGGTGAACTTACTTTTCAAGATGACTTAGAACCAAAAGTTCATTGGAATTATGTTGAAATTATCCGAGAATTTGTTCATGTTTTTTTTTTGTTGTTGTTGTTTTTTTGGATACTGAATCGAGGCTCGTGAAAGAGCTAACATTTACTTCACAAACAAATCGACCAGACAAACAAAATACACAAAAGAGGGAGCGGAAGACAAGATAGGGAGAAAAGGGGAAGCACACAAACACAACATCCGAGAGCAGGGAGATGTGTGGAAGGGAGAGGGCCCGGGGGGAGGAGGCATGGGAAGGGGGGGGGGGGGGGAAGGGAGAAGTATAAAGCACAAGGACACCAAGGACTTCCAGGACAGAAGTTGGTATTTCAAAAAGTGGAATTGGGGTGAAATTAGCGGGGGTAGAAAGGATCAAGGTTTTGGATGGGGGAAGATAAGAGATGGTGGTGAACAGCTGTTTTAAAGACTTGGAGGGTGGAGTGGGATTGAAGAGAGTGAGGGAGTTTGTTCCAGAGGTGGGAGAAAAGAGGAATGAAGGAGTGAAGGTGAGCAGAGAGTCTTGATTTTGGCAGTTTAACCAAAAGAGGGTTGCATGCAGATCTTGTGCGACCTGTAGGAATATTTGCGGGACAGAGCCCAGAGAGAGCTGGGGGGGCAAGGCCAGAGAGGAGTCGGTAGAAGACGGAAAGACCACCAACCTGCCTGCGGTGAGTGAGTGAGAGGCCCTTGGAGTTAGCTTCATCGCGGGAGATTCCAATGATTCTGAATGCTTTGGTTTCAACAGCGTGAAGGCGAGCTAGGTGTGAGGCAGGAGCACCAGCCCAGAGGGGAGAGCAGTATTCCATTGAGCTGCGGATGAAAGCCTTGTATGTGGTGAGGAGCTCAGGTGTGCCAAGGAAGGACTTCGCACGACGGAGGATGCCCAGTCGGCGACTGGCTTTGGAGGCCAGATTTGAAATGTGGTTTTTCCAGGAAAGATCATGGCAGATAGTGAGACCCAAAAGCTTGAGTGACAGAACTTCTTGGAGAGGATTATTCAGAAAGTGGATGGGAGGGTTGTCCAGTCGGTCTTTTCGGAGAGACATCGTAAGAGTGTGAGATTTGTCAGGATTGAAAGACATGTTCCACTTGTTTGCCCAGTCTGTGATTTTGTCAAGGTCTGCAGAGAGTGAGGAGGCTGCAGACTGCCGATCTGAGGGACGAAGAATGGAGCGACAGAGAGTAGAGTCGTCAGCAAAGAGATAGAGAGGATTTTCAAGAGAGTCAGAGAGATCATTGATGAAGACCAGAAAAAGCACAGGGCCCAGAACACTGCCTTGGGGAACTCCAGCCTGAACAGGAAGAGGAGATGAGAGAAACCCATTCAGGGCCACACGTTGACTACGACTAGAGAGGAAGTCCGCCAGCCATGCGTGGAGATTTCCATGGATACCAAAAGAGGAGAGTTTGGTGAACAGAGCGGGGTGCCAGACCGTATCGAAGGCACGTGATATGTCAAGGGAGACTGCTCTAATTTCCTGTTTGGCATTGAGGACCTCCATCCATTGTTGAGAAAGCAGAAGCAGCATGTCCAGAGTGGAGTGTCCAGGTCTGAAACCAAATTGATGATCAGAGATCAAGCCATTGGAGAAGAGGAAAGATTTCATATCTGAAGCAATGATGGATTCCATGACTTTGCTGATAATTGGGAGAAGGCTGATTGGTCTGTAGTTGCTGGGATCTGTTTTTGCACCTTTTTTGTGCAAAGCGGTGATGTTGGCAGATTTCCCAGCAGATGGAAGATGACCTTGAGCAAAAGAGAGGGTGAAGAGAACAGAGAGAGGGAGTGAAAGAGCGGAAGAACATGATTTTAGGACCCGTGGGCTGATGCCGTCAGGTCCAGTTGCAGAATCAGAGTCGAGGGTTGACAGAAACTTTTCCACCTTGTCAGGAGGAAAGGACACAGAGTCCAGGAGCAGCTGGGTACGACTGGGTACGGTGGGTACAGAGAGGGATGAGTTTGGGACACAAGATTTAGAGGCAAACACAGAGTTGAGGCATTCAGCTTTTTCACGTGTGGAGTCAGCCGTGTGGCCATTTAAGGTATGTGACCTATAAAAGAAACAAAAACCACATTTGACATTTCGAAGCAAATAAATTGATCCTTGAAAGTGATGTAAACTGATATCGAACTCAATTCAAGGACAGTACTGTGTTAAACTTCTGTTCGTTTTCCAGAAGTATCTCTTTATTTTGCACATCAGCCAAAAAAAAATCAACAAAAACAAAAGCTAAATTATGACTGGGATTACGGACAGTAAAATTACAGTTCAGTACTTCGTGTAACCCCCACGAGCATTCAGGAGGGCACGTACACGTCAAGGCATGCTGTTCACGAGATTTCCCAAGGTTTGGACAGGAATCGCTTGCCATGCAGTGACAATAGCCTGCTGCAATTCATTCACAGAGGTCGGCTGCTGGTCCAAGTTGTCGATTTGACGCGTTAATTCTGCCCACAAGTTCTCTATCGGATTCATATCCGGGGACATGGCAGGCCACCTCATATGCTCTACACCACGGTCAGCAAGAAAGTGTTGGATCATGCGAGCACGATGAGGCCGTGCATTGTCATCTTGGAAGACAAAGTTTCCTCGAAAGGCTGCACGAGCAAATGGAAGCAATGTTTCTTCCAGAATGACCCTGTACGTGAACTGGTTCAGGTTTCCATTCAGAACAACCAGGTCAGTTTTTCCCCCTGCATGAAAAGCAGCCCAAACGGTCACCCCACCACCTCCATCTTGGACTCTTGACACTATACAATCTTCGTTGTGGGCTTCATGCACTTGTCTGCGCACACGGACGCGGCCATCTTGATGATAGACCAGAAATCTAGACTCGTCACGGAAGGTCACGTGATTCCAGTGTCCTGGCTGCCATTGACGGTGCTCTCTGGCCCACTGCAATCAGCGCTGGCGGTGTTGTCTGGTCAGGCGTGGCTTTCTCAGGGGACGCCTGGCACGATAGCCTGCTTGAACCAGTCGTTGGTTGACTAGCCTTCTGGATACAGGCACATTTGTCAGTTGCTGCCACTCAGCCCTAAGCCGATTAGCTGACTTGGTACGGCCATTGCAGACTAACTGGTGCAGCTGGCGATCATCTCTCCTTGTGGTTCTGCATGGACGTCCTGGCCTCGGTATTGAAGTAGGGACACCCCTCTGAGCATTTCGTTTCAGGATCTTTGACACCTGAACTTGAGTGATGCCATACTGCCAAGCAATAGCACGCTGTTTCTTGCCAGAATTTCGTAAAGCCACCTCTCCATGACAAACAGCATTGTCAAGTTGACGGCCCATCTTCAGAGGAAGCAGCAATAACTTTTGTAGACGTGCAGCAGTTGTTTTCCACTAATACAGAACGCAACAACCCTTATATACCCGATTGTGAAGCCAATCGTCAAATGTACCTGTCCTTACATTTTGTCACGCCACCTGTGATATAATCCTGTTATTGACTTCTTGCTGCGAAAGACAATCAGTGACATGGTTCTTTCAACAAAGACATCACCGAAGGGTAAAAGAAACTCACCAGATTGATATACTGAGTTCAGAAAGTAAACCCAAGTCAAGAAAATATATATATTCCATATTAAATGCCAAGTCTGTATATTCTTGTTTGCCTCCCATGTCCCATCCTCACTATTTATTATGGTTCCCGAAGGGAGGCATTAAGTGTAAACAAAATACGTTTGTTTTAATTTTGAGGCCGAATTTCAAGTGGACCAATTGGCTGACATTACGAGTTGGCTATATCGGTAACCATCAAGGATCTCTGATCGCAGCACTCTAGATAACTTGTTATTTTTAAAAAGTGGCTGTGCATTTGGGCTGGGGGGTGGAGGGGGGGTGGCGGGGGGACTGTGACAATATGCCAAACAGTGACAATCAGTCACAGAAAATGACTAACGGGACACAGACCCTCGTAGGCTGAGGCATAAGTTTGTGCGGCCACACCGAGCAGCAGGAATGTGAGCTGAAAAGGATAATGACTGTACCTTCTCCAGTAAGGGAGGGGATTCCTGCCTCACGACAGGACAGAGCTCCACACCAAAGCTAAAAAGGTGTCGCCCATTCTATAATCAACCACTATCAGGTTCCAAATGAATCGGTGAATATTACATGAGCTGGAGCTCAGATGAGAAGGGAATCGTCCTCCACCACAAAGTGTATTCTGTGCATGAAGCATGGGGGACTAATGCTGGAGGAGAAAGATTCATGAACCAGTGGAAATGAACAAAGCTGGCAGCCAAAGCCGAACGAAGTTTCACAATTTGATTCATGAATAATGATACTTTACCGAAAAAGAATGTGGAGATTTTGAGTTCTGGGAGAACTTCCTCTCACTTTTTGAAACCCACAAATGGAGATAACAACCGACATGATTATTCCACACCATCATTGTTTATTATGATTCTGAGTCAATAATAACAAATTACATTTACTAGCAACGGTACCTGCCCTATGGGCGGGGCTTCAATTGGGAGGCCTAAATGAAAAGGAAAAATATCAGAAATTGAAGGCTTTTTTTATTTTACACGACTTATATAAACATCCGTTGAATCATATCACACGCAAATCATCAAAATCTAAACAGTATTTGTAGACTTTCAATAAAAGCCACATCACTGTTCATATCGGTAAATATTATTCCATCGTGTTTGGAAAAACTGGAAAATTGGAACAATTGGAAAAACAATATGGCCTATTTTACTCCAGGGGGTCCCAGGAATACCCACCCAAAATTTCGTCGCGGTCGGTTCAGCCGTTTTTGCGGTACTTGGGAACAGACGGACATTTGGTGAATTATAATAAGATTGAGTGCTTGGGCTGACAGGATGGTCTAGTCTAGACTCTAAAGGTACACACACTCGCCTCAAAGCTGTCTTGCCTGGGTTCGAATCATAACCAGCTATAAACTGTCATCTCGGTCATCAACGTGTGTGCTGTGCCTGATATGGATGCTAAGCCGGGTGTCCTGTCTGCAGGCATTAGTTGGTGGATGTCAAAGATCTCACGGTGTCCTTCACGAAGAGTACGTGAGCCATCGCCGGCACCATGAAAAAATTTCTGCCCTAACCTCGCATTCCTGCTGTCCTAATGGAATGAAGTGCAAAAGGGTTAACACCGAAGGGGGTCGCTATGCCCCTTACCTTGGCATGTGGATTCCTAGTTGAAGTAGTATTGAGTGCTTCATACAAGGGTTTCTAACAGTTTCACATACTGTAATTATGAACTACAAAGTATAAGATTAATGAAAACGGCATTTTTAAAATGACTTGCACAACTAAAATGACTTAAATAACAGCACTAAAATGGAAACGTCACTTTAAAAAACAAGTAAACTACTGTAAATACTGTCGATAATAAAGTTAAAACAAAACACAAACTAGAACGGCACTCAGTAGAGAGCATACCTCCGCCTGGTTGGCCATATCACTCAATGGTGAAAAACCACTTTAAAATCTTCACCAAAATCGAATCGATTCTTCCTTGTCACATACACAACCGGTCCAACAAGTTTTGTCGAAATCCATCCCTAGCTTTTTTGATATATCCTGCGCTGTATCGTTTTGGCCCTATCTCCCAATGGTGAAGAATCACTTAAAAAATTAAATAATTCTCATATCCGAATCAATATTCAGATCTTCACCAAAATGAAATCGAATCGTCCTTGTCAGACACCCAACCTGTCCAACAAGTTTCGTCCAAATCCATCCATAACTTTTTAAGATATCCTGCTATGTATCGTTTTTGGCCCGATCTCCCAACGGTGAAGAATCACTTAAAAAATCAAATAATCCTCACATCCGAATCCATATTCAGATCTTCACCAAAATAGAATCGTCCTTGCCAAACACCCAACCTGTCCACAAAGTTTCGTCCAAATCCGTCCACAACTTTTTGAGATATCATGCTATGTATCGTTTTTGGCCCTTTCTCCCAATGGTGAAGAATCACTTTAAAAATTCTAGTAGCCGGATCCGAATCCGCATTTTCACCAAAATATAATCTTCTGTTATTGGTTAGACTCAAGTTCCTCTTACTAGACCCCAAGGTGCAAGTTACTTGATGTTCTTGGTTCGACTGAGGGTCCTCTTACTGGACCCTGAGGTAGAAGTCACCTGATGTTATTGGTTAGACTGAAGTTCCTCATGCTAGACCCTGAGGTACAAGTTACTTGATGTTCTTGGTTTGTCTAATTGTCCTCTTACTAGACCCTGAGGGTAGAAGTCACCTGATGTTATTGTCTAGACTCAAGTTCCTCTTACTAGACCCCAAGGTACAAGTTACTTGATGTTATTGGTTAGACTCAAGTTCCTCTTACTAGACCCTGAGGTACAAGTTACTTGATGTTCCTGATTAGACTCAGGTTCCTCTTACTGGACCCCAAGGTGCAAGTTACTTGATGTTCTTGGTTTGACTAATTGTCCTCTTACTAGACCCTGAGGGTAGAAGTCACCTGATGTTATTGGTTAGACTCAAGTTCCTCTTACTAGACCCCAAGGTATAAGTTACTTGATGTTATTGGTTAGACTCAAGTTCCTCTTACTAGACCCCAAGGTACAAGTTCGTTGATGTTCTTGATTAGACTAAAGTTCCTCTTACTATACCTGGTGTGCCTTTACGTATAAGTCACCTGATGTTATTGGTTAGACTCAAGTTCCTCTTACTAGACCCCAAGGTACAAGTTACTTGATGTTATTGGTTAGACTCAAGTTCCTCTTACTAGACCCCAAGGTACAAGTTCGTTGATGTTCTTGATTAGACTAAAGTTCCTCTTACTATACCTGGTGTGCCTTTACGTATAAGTCACCTGATGTTATTGGTTAGACTCAAGTTCCTCTTACTAGACCCCAAGGCACAAGTTACTTGATGTTCTTGGTTAGACTAAAGTTGCCCTTGCGATACCTCGTGTGCCTCTACGTATAAGTCACGCGATACGTTTTGCTGATTGAAATGATCACATCGCAAAACGAGTTTCGTTTTCTTTTCGAGCATCATAATTAGCTGTGGAGGTTTTAAGTTGGGGTTCATTGCAGCAACGTTTAAATGTTGAAACCTCATTGCCGTTCAGTTCATCTTTCCGGTTCATTTAGTCAGAATACCTGAGGCGTTCTCGCCCTGAACCACTTCCCGTGAGGACCGGTGGCGTGGCCAGCAGCACAGCTCCACAGGGAATTCCTGCACCGCAACATCGCTCCCCAAGACGGAATTTATTTGGAGCGGCTGCTTGTGGAATTCATTCCCTGTCAGCGCCCTCAGCTGGCCATTCGCTTACTTCTCAGCGGTCCATCTTTCCTGGAGTCCTGGGCCTTTTCACCAACATCCGCGCACGTAATTTTGATGCCCTTGCGCCGTCAATCCTACTTTCCTGTATTTTACCCCCTTGTCATTTATTTCTTGCTGCCTATTTTAACCCCATTGTTATTGTAAATTTGCCTAGGATTTTCCATGTTCATCTGTTGTACATGAAGGGCGTCACTGTCGATGTGTTTCGACGTTATTTGCTTATTTGTTTCTTTTCATTTTTCTCATCCGCAAAGCTTGTTTTTGTGTAAAGAAAAACGTGGTAAAGAGAGTGAGCTTCCTTTAAGAGTCTCGGGTCTATTTGCAATGGATAAACCTGTGAAAAGCTCGCACCAGGAAGCTGACCTCACAGTGCACAGGAGGGAGCCATCGGTGCAGGGATCGCCAAATACTCGGCACACAACACCTCGACTAATCCACGAGAATATAATCCACCCAGACATAGTCCAGACCACTATTAGGTATGTTCTCTTTAGGGAAGAAGGGGCATGGGGTTGGGGGAGATCATGACTGTAGCTCAAACTGTTACCCACAACTTTGGCCTATTACCTCATCCATCAATACAGGATGGACATCCTCGATCGAAAAGTGTGGCGTATGACCTGCCTCGGTTTCACCTTGCTCCAGCTCTCCCTTCAACCTCCTTCCTCTTTATATCACAGTGCACTTCCAGGCTCGCTCTCTGCAAAATGATTTTTATTCCATCCCACCAAACCAGCATTTCCTTGTTGCTGTCTCAAAGTTGATTGACAGCTCCCTGAGTGTATTTTTTTATGGGCAAACAAACACCAAGTCACTGTACAGGGAGAATTGCTACTGTTTTCTCTTCATCAGAATTTTATGTTGACCCTTTGCTCCCTGTTATTCTGCTCTTGCATGAGCTTCAATACCATCCTGTATAAATAGTGCAATTACAAAGAAAAGGCTCAGAAGTCAAAAACAGGCCTTTGCTGGTCATCTCAGTTCGCTTTCTTTACTTCACAACCAAACTTTAGCAAAACTCCCATGGTATTTTGCCAGTATACCTGCATCTAAACACACATCTCTGTAATCCATATTATAAAACAGAAGTGTCTGACTGTCTGTCCGTCCTCGAACGACTCCCTCAGTTTTGGGGCTGGCTCTGCCAAACCTGTGGAACGTTTTGGGGTTCCAGCGGGTGTCCTATGGTGGGTGGGAGGTTTCAGCAATTTCTCAATACAATTGTCATTTTCATTTTCGATCCTTACAAACTGTTTTATATCCGCTCTTTCTCGCCGGCAAATTTGTCTGTATTGGTTATAATGGCGTCTATATATTAGTTTACCTCACGAGTGTTTGTAACATAGTATTTTGTTATATTAATGGTATAGTATTAATTTGTGATTGGAATCATGTTGTTTAGAATGAAAATCCCCTCCTTATTGTGTTTCCCCTCCTCCTCCATATATATATATATATATATATATATATATATATATATATATATATATATATATATATATATATATTGTTGCGGATCTTCGAAGCCCGTTCCCGTTACAAAGGGGAGATTAAGCCCCTTTTTCTCTCTGGGTCTTCGAAACCGCGAGCCTGAGTCACCACTTCCGGGCAAACGTGGAAAAGGGTTTCGGGACAATTTCACACGTACCTTGAGTACCCACGCCGCAGCGGAAGCGTGGATCGAGTCTCGCATGAACCACGTGTAATTGAGTACGCCCGAGCGTGATGCGTACCATGTGACTCGTGCTGTTACCTTTCTAGAGAACCCAATCAGAGCGATCTAATTCATACCATGCGAGACCAATGATGGAAGAGACAAAAACGGTCGAATCAGAAGGAATAAGAGATTTATTTACACTATTTACAGGAATTTGAAGGAAAGGAAAGGGACACAGGGCAGAACTTAGTCTTATACTTATGCCCAGACAATGGGCCCACTTACACACACAGGGAGATGGAGGAAGAATGTTCGTGTGCCGAACGCGCCTGCTTCGGTCACTCCAGGAACAGCTCACCCGGCGTGGCCCTCTTGCGGTCACAGCACGTTTCCCGGCGAAGGCAGGCAGGAGAGAAAATCCTCGCGGCGCGTAACAGGCAAAGGCAGGCAGGAGGAAATATCGTGCGCCTGTGGCCTGGCGCGGGTCATCTTATACAGCGCGATTAATACTGCGCGGAGCGTGGGGAGCAGGGCAAGTTCGTGTACAACGGAGTTATTCAGTTCATATGATATGACTCAACACAACGCAATCTCACGCGTGTTCTCAACTCCGAACTCCAACTGCACTCCAACTGATCTCAAAACCCCGAACTGACTCAACTCTCACCTTCTCTCATCTCAACCGAGGTGGGGAGCTCTGAGCAGGGTTATATCGCCCCGCCCCAGCCCGACTCGAATGTTCCAAACCCCGCCTTTTGCCGCAGTGGTAAGTCACTCCCCTCGAGCCCTGATTGGCGGCTCGCGCTTACCAATGGCTCCTCCTCCGCCTTCCTTCGGCCTTGGTCGACTTGTTCAGGCCTGCCGCGTGGTATTTCGGCGCCAATACCAAACCAAAGCGCCATAAGGACACCTAATTTCCATTATCCGACTCAACGCAAAACTAACACAGGAAAGGTCTACGCTTACATTTACTAAGAAATAACTGAACTTAAACGAGGCTGCATGTTGTAATGTAACTAACTAGGAGGGGAAATTAACCTTTATTACAAAACCGCAACACTACACCCCTCCCGCGTCAGACTCCTCCCCGAGTCGGAACCACCAATGAAACGACCGGTAGCGAATGACATGCAAAATTAACCTTACTCTTACATGTGACACATAGGTGTGGTTCCCCTAGCATTTACTCTGACCCGTGTGTGCAACAGTTTTAACACTAGATATGTCCCTCCTATTGCGTTGAGCAGCTATCTAACAGTTTCACACCCACAGCTACCCGAGTATTTCCGGAATTTCAAACTAAACACATAGCCGGTGGGCAGCATTTTTATATTTACAAGCACAAAACCTAATTTTATTTACAATTCTATGACCCAGGACCTGTCCTTTTTGGAAGAGAAAATTGGAGGGGAGAGAAAGCACAGCAAAAACACACTCAAAATCATGACACTTGCTGCTTGCTTCTTGCGTCTTGCTTCTTGCTTCTTCTGTGTGCATATATCAAACCAGCTAGCCCCCAGACCAGCATACAGGCCATTTTAAACTTCAGCACTATCTAAACTTACACATCTTCTTATGCCTAGCACACCATAATGAAATGCACAAAAATGCTTTGATTTTGCCAGCAGGGCCAACCTCATGTGGTCCGACTGCGTGGCATTAATGCCACTCAAACAAGTGGTCCGAAGGTGCAAGATGATTTTGCAGCAAAATGCTGCACAGCAGAGGTGCAAGGCCACAAGGCTTGTGGTCCATGAGTGTAACAACGTGCAGCAAAGGGTTTGGCAGCAAAGTGCTGTGCAGTTCGGCTGCACAGATGTAGCAAGGTGCAGAAGGGATGCTGCACAGGTCGATGGTGCTGCACAGCTCCACCTCCAAAATGGTCCTGGGGTGGGGGGAGAGACAAGGCACAACAAGCAAAGCGGAAAGCACAAAGTGGCACATAGAACACAAGGTAATGCGGTGCGAGGGATGCGGAAGAGCGAGCAGAGCAGGCTCGTCCCTAACCGTCCGTACCCCCCACCGTCAGCTACACTACCCTAGCCCTCCTTGTATTTACAATCCGTCTCTACGTCTTGTCTCCCATATACCCCTCTATCTCCGAATTCGTCTCCCAATCCCTCCCAGGAAGGAAGGGATGGAACAACCACAATGTCACCTTACATCGTGATGCGTCTCACTACTCAATCAGTCGACAAAGCCCTGGTGTGGGGTTTCGTACTCCTCGGTGACTGGCTGTGGATGGTGCGAAGGGATTTCTCACATCCTAACTACACTACAGACATTAACTCATTTAAACTACCCGGGTTCGTACCCTGCCAATCGGCCTCTTTAAACTATGTGGTTCTAAGAACCCGAATTCCCACTGCCCACACTGCAGTGCCCTTGAAATTTGGGTCTCACTCCCAACAAATTTTCACGCTGTGCCCTCGCACAATTTCGGGGCTGGGTCGTGTGGCCCTACCAGCAGGTCTACCTACCTGCGCACCTCCGCCACTGAAGTCGCCACCCGAGCTTACCTGCTCCTGCGACTACCTAAACTGGGGAAGGCCCCTCCTGGCACTTTACCCCCTGATGCCCACCTTGGCATTGGGCAACCCGGGTCCTCTCCTGTGATCCTCGGGCCCCACTCAACACTACAACTAACCGGCTTCCAGAGCCTACCTGTGGCCTTACCTGGCCGACAAACTACCAGTGGCGTAGTGCCCCAATAACCATACGCACCAATTAAGCCACACGCCCAGCCATGTCACTGACTCATGCACCCAACAAAACACTTCTTTCCACTACCTGCACCACAGGTGTCAATATCCATACAAATTTTGCCTACGCCCTCTACCTGGCTTTACACTACCCACCCCGGGCTTTCGCGAATGGGTTCCATCTCCCCCCATTCACTCCTTCGCACCATGCATTCCACACCTTTTATTCCACACCAAGCATTCCACACTACTTATTCCTGCACCATTTATCTTGCACACCACTTTTTTCGCACACCTTTTGTGCTCACACACCTCTTTCCATACACCTCAACACAATTCCTTTTATTTTACTCACAATTCCTCACACACACACAGCATCATCTAGCTGACTACTTCCCCTAAAACTCGTGCTTCCCTGTCGTCCCTTTACACTATGCACTCCCTTTCTCTTTTTAACAACCACTACCTACGTCCCCTCTATAGTACAGATGTCACTACTTAAATCTCAGTCTCTACTGTCTGCTAATTCACTAACATTATCCTAGCCCTCCCTCGGCTAGCTTCAGTGCCTCATGGAGGCAACCATTGCTGGCACCCCCATGTGCCTATCACTGCCATCCCCCTTAACTAATGCTCATGGGCCCTGTCGTGTGTGGAATGGTGACACTACCATTCCCCCATGTGGGGTACACTACTCTCACAGTCCGCTTCACTAGGAGCCCCCATCATGTGGATGTACTTTGTCATGGCTCGGCCTCGAAGGGCCGAGCGACCCATGCAGGTGGTTGGTCGCCTGTACGGGGTGTCCGTCCGGCATTTACGATCCAAAGGGGGAGGTATGGATGGGCCGAGGTGCAGGGCTCCATCGCTGCGCGGGGCCTCGCGCTCCCACGCACGATGACCCAACCGGCCACAGTCGGAGCGCCGCACCCGAAAGGGCTGCGCGGCTCCGAAATCTCCTACCTCCCCTTGAACCTCGCCGATTGCCTTTGCCACCATGGCACGATTGGCACGGCACCAATCATACAGTGCGGGGGCCGGCACGAATCGTGCTCGCCGGTCCTAGGGAGACCGACGCGGCACGGATTCCCTCCAGTCCTTGCTACACACCACTCACCGGGGTCTCACGTCTGCTACCCGTCCCGCTAAACGCTACCCCGGTCGGTGTCGATGCTTGAGCCGCGTCCTCACTACTCGCGACCCACTCCCCACCCGCACACCCAGGCGCCCCCGCGCCTCCCATACACTCCGTTACACACTCTTTTTTTGCACACTCAGGTGTGCACTCTTCCTTCGCACACTCAATCATCGCACACCCTGGCGCACACTCTCTCTCGTACCTCGTAACACACTCTCGTACACCGCACAATGGACCTTCCGCGAACGCCCGGATCTCGCCTTTGTCCCAAGCGTGCCGAAAACCGGTTCGCGCTAAACACATTCGTGCCATTTTTTCCACTCACCTCGGGGTCCTCCTTCCCCGGCAGCACCTGCAAACTTTTCATTGAGTTAGCAAGCCCGGCATCACGGTGCAAATACCAACTTTGCGCGGGTTCCATTACCTTCTCCCGTGATTTGTTTCCCGATTCTACCATCTCTTCGGCCCCAATTATTTCTTTTTCTTCGACGATGGCCGGCGCCCATGAAATTTTCTTTTCCAACCCAACCCTCGCCGGCTCCCCCGAGATTTATTTGTCCAATTCGGCAATCGCCGGTTTTTCTACACCTCGCGTCGCGATTTCCATATCCCCGGTCAACTTGGCTGCCCTTTTCTCAAGCTCACTTCCCACGCGTTCCTCACACTGCTTCACCCCGTCGCGTACCACTGCTACCTTCCCGCTCGACCTGCGCCCAATGTCCTCCCCTGCCTCTTCCATTTGACCACTCATTTGATTTTCCAATCCTACCATGTTACACCTTGCTTCGTCTCTCATTTCTTTCAATTGGCCACCCATTTTGTTTTCCAACCTCTCCATGTTACACCTTGCTTCGTCCCTCATTTCTTTTATGTTCCTCCTCTCTTCTACGAAGTGCGACGCAGGAGGTGGCCTTCCGTCCCATCGTGCCCACACATTTCCGCTAATATCCATATGCCCCTCAAGCCTCAATGCTTCCGTGTACCTATTCCAACTCCATGGTAAACTCTTCCAACAATTTCAGCTGTCACCACTTCTCCAGGGAGACTCTTCCATGCATTAACTACCCTTTGAGTAAAGGACCTCTGCCTTCATCTCATCCAAACTCTCCTCTTCACTCTGAAGCTGGGGCGTTTGGTCCTAACACTGGACTTTCTGCTGAAAAACTTTTCCGCACTTATTCTCTCGATACCCTTCATTGTCTTAAACTTCTCTATTAGATCCCGTTTTGTAATTCACTGAATGTAGTGTCCAATGTCCTTCAGCCGTTCCTCATAGCTAAGTCTAGCTCACCCAGGAATCAATGTAGTCACTCTGTTCTGGACCCTTTCCATTTCCGTATTTTCATTACTAGTACACCCGCACACTACGGGAGCTGCAGAAAGGGTCATTCCTATTTGGGGTATATAGATTACAGTCGATCGAAGGTCAGATCTCAAGAACATTGGGTGTGTGTTCATTTACCAAGTTTCTTGTGGAGAGATCGCCAAGTTGTTTCAGCATTCGAGCAAGCACTCCATTCAAAACCGTTAAGGAACGGCTGGCTTGGCTAGCGCCAGCAAGCTGCTTGTTAAATGAGCACATCCCAGTCTTCCTCCCTTTGTTTCTTACTAGGGCATGCCCGTACTATATATATATCTAAAATTATATCCCCCCCTCTATTTACATGAAATGGTTTGGTCCAAAGCGAACGGCTTGCGAGTGGTGACAATCCCCCCCCTCTATTTACATGAAATGGTTTGGTCCAAAGCGAACGGCTTCCGGAGTTTGGTAAAGCAATCGCCATCGCGTGCACAAACGCGCAGGAAAGCGAATGAATCGCAAATTCGTTTTTATTAGTTTTAAAACTTTATTAAAACATAGTTTAACGCCAACATAGTTTGCAAACGTGAAATAAATGAATACGCTCTCAAATGTGCCATCCGAGGCAGAGTGTGCCCGCCACGTTCGGCACACGCGATCGTTCGCTGCTCTCTGATTGGTTGAATCGTTTTTTGGACATAGCTCGGTAAGTAATTGTCCGATTAATATGAAACCTTGAAAAGGCACATCCTCGGGTCCCCAGCAATATACCTGGCAAGTTAAAAGTATATCGGACCCGTGGTTGTCGAGAAACAGCGGTCACAGACAAACGTACAGACGTACAGACAGACAGACAGAGATTACTGGAATTATAGATAGATTAAACAGCGGGAGCGAGTTTCAAAAGTTCGCTATGAAAAATGCCACAGTAGTGGCAGAAAGGGACATGTTATTAACCCAACATTTGTGGGATATATAGAGTACCATAGATCTTTGCTCAGTTCTGTAAGTAAACCTTTCTTCATGGATGTCGAGATTCCTCCAAATTTCTTCATTTAGTGTTACTAGGGCATTGCCCGTACTATATCTATATCTAAAATTATATCCCCCCCCTCTATTTACATGAAATGGTTTGGTCCAAAGCGAACGGCTTGCGAGTACGGTGACAATCCCCCCCCTCTATTTACATGCAATGGTTTGGTCCAAAGCGAACGGCTTCCGGAGTTTGGTAAAGAAATCGCCATCGCGTGCACAAACGCGCAGGAAAGCGAATGAATCGCAAATTCGGTTTTATTAGTTTTAAAACATAGTTTAACGCCAACATAGTTTGCAAACGTGAAATAAATGAATACGCTCTCAAATGTGCCATCCGAGGCAGAGTGTGTCCTCCACGTTCGGCACACGCGATCGTTCGCTGCTCTCTGATTGGTTGAATCGTTTTTTGGACATAGCTCGGTAAGTAATTGTCCGATTAATATGAAACCTTGAAAAGGCACATCCTCGGGTCCCCAGCAATATACCTGGCAAGTTAAAAGTATATCGGACCCGTGGTTGTCGAGAAACAGCGGTCACAGACAAACAGACGTACAAACGTACAGACGTACAGAGATTACTGGAATTATAGATAGATAAAGGGCATTCGCGACTGTTTAAAAAGCTAAGCATACATACGTGTTTGTGGTTTATAATAGTTTTACTTCCTGTAGAAGCAGTTGCTCACACGGAAACACCATCTTACTATAATTCACCAAATATCCGTCTCTGTTCGAAGGTACCGTAAAAACTGCTGAACCGATCGCAAAGATATTTTGGGTGGGTAATCCTGGGACCCCTGGGAGTAAAATAGGCTATTTAGTTTTCCCACTCTCAGCTTTGGTCTCCAGCATTCTCAGGTTTGGACTCCCGCATAACATCTGCGTTCACATAATGTTCATTGTGACGATGTTCTCATTGTGACGATGTGACGATGTATGTGTTGACGGTAGTGTTTGACGTGACGGTGTGAACGTAATTTCGTAATGTTTTTCGTTTCGTAATCCTTTAATGAACGTTTAATATTTAGTGAACGTTTAATGCCCTTCGATGTCCAGGGCCGCACGCGCGCTACACTGGACGGGTCAGTGTGTACCTTGCCCTTCGCCGTCAGGCTCGGGTAAACCGCTGAGCCCCATCCGTGATGGGGACTGGGGCTTGAGACAGTGTCCCACGAACGAGGAATTCCCAGTAAGCGCGAGTCATCAGCTCACGTTGATTAAGTCCCTGCCCTTTGTACACACCGCCTGTCGCCGCACAAACATCACAATGAAACACAATCACAATTCACATATTCGTGCAATTCGAGAAAAGGAACTTTTATCAGCAATGTCATCTATCCTGAAGTTCTAAGCTGAAGAAGAGGTACAAAATCATTCAATTCTTTTCCCTAAAGAAAAGCGTACAGTTGATATCACGATTTGAAACACGATGGAATAACATTTACCGATATAAACAGTGATGTGGCTTTTATTGAAATTCTAAAGATACTGTTTTGATTTTGATGATTTACGTGTGATATGATTTGACAGATGTTTATATGAATCATTTAAAATAACTAATTTCTGCCTTCAATTTCTGATATTTTGCCTTTTCATTTCGGCTTCCCAATTGAAGCCCTGCCCGTAGGGCAGGTACCATTGCTAGTAATAACTATAAGCTATTTATACACGTTATAACTGCCGAAAAAACGCCTTGGGGAAGTGGGCATTATTAGTATTAATATTGTTTTGTCATAACATTAATAATATGTGATTATCATTAATTTTGTTATTCAAAGCGTCTTTGGAAAAACGCCACGATAAATCTTCTTCTTTGGACAAACGCCACGATAAAGCTAACTTAATATGGCTATACGCCTCAACACGCAATCCATTGACGGCAATGGCGGGGGAAACCCCGCTTGGGGGAGAAAACCCTCTTGGGGAGGGGGGCAAATGAATGCGCTACAACCTCCATTATGTAACCCTTGGTCATCCTGTCAAGTTTGGTTGAGATTGGATAAGTAAGGACGGAGTGTATTGGCGTCAAAAATTCATCAGACAGACGGACAGACACAAATGGCGTATTTTAGTATGAGTCTTAACAATCCCTAGTACCTTACATTGAACTGCATCTACCAATATTTTGTCCATTCAATCAAAATACCTCGGCTTTTCTGATTCAGATTATCCCCCTCAATGCTATCTACCTTACCTCCAAGCTTAGAGCCGTATACAAATTTGGATAGCCTACTCCTAACCCCATTAACCAAATTGTTGATGTAGATTATGAATAATAATGCAAACTTGCGGGGTCACCCGTGGGAATCCCACGGGCATGGATGTGTGTGACATTTCGACATATTGAGTTAGATGCTGCACATTCATTTTTACAAAATGGTTACTGGCAAGTCATCAGATCCAGAAATGGTGTAAAAACCACCGTTTAGAGGCCATTTTTCCCCGCAAAGCGGGGGTTGGCCTTTTCGGGGACCGTGGTAGTTGTTGTTTTTTTGTCCCCTTTTTGAAGCAATGTTTTACGGCCGGATGCCCTTCCTGACGCCAACCCTTTTTGCCGCCTTCAACGACAAACAGGGAATTACCAGTGAACTGGTACTCAATTAGCCGACCTCGGAAGGATGACAGGCTGAGTCAACCCCCCTGGCATTAATTCGGCGATCGACCGAGATTCGAACCCAGGATCCTAAGCCGGCACCCTAGCCGCTAGCCCAACACCAGAAATGGTGTCATGAACACAATTTATTTACGCACAAGCACAAAAGCAAGACGGGCCGATTTCCGATTCCGACGGGCCGACGGGCGAGACGGGCCGATTTCCGATTCCGACGGGCCGATTTGGAGCAAGAAAAAGAACGAGACGGGAGAAAAAGGAGAGAAACGAGACGGGGAAAGCCGATTGGAGAGGCGAGTGAGGCGCGATTGGAGAGGAGTGTGAGGCGCGATTGGAGAGGAGTGTGAGGCACGATTGGAGAGGAGTGTGAGGCGTGATTGGAGAGGAGTGTGAGGCACGATTGGAGAGGAGTGATTGGAGGGGAGTGTGAGGCACGATTGGAGAGGAGTGTGAGGCACGATTGGAGAGGAGTGTGAGGCGCGATTGGAGAGGAGTGTGAGGCGCGATTGGAGAGGAGTGTGAGGCGCGATTGGAGAGGCGTGTGAAGGATTGCAGAGGAGAGGAGTGTGAGGGATTGGAGAGGTGAGGGATTGGAAAGGAGAGGGATGTGAGGGTTTGGAGAGGAGAGGAGTGCTAGGTGGAGAGAGGAGAGTGTCAGGTGGAGACAGGAGAGTGTCAGGTGGAGACAGGAGAGTGTCAGGTGGAGAGGAGTGAGGGGTCACATATTATGTGAAATAACTAAATTCACACCATTTCTGGATCTGATGACTTGCCAGTAACCATTTTGTAAAAATGAATGTGCAGCATATAACTCAATATGTCGAAATGTCACACACATCCATGCCCGTGGGATTCCCACGGGTGACCCCGCTAGTGAATAATAATGGTTCTAGAACTGATACCTGAGCTGTACCCCAGTACGGACATCCTCCCAGCTAGACATCCTCCCATTCACCATCACTCATTCCTTCCTATCACTAATCCAGTTAGCTATCCGACCAGCAATTCCGCAAGCCCTCACCGTAGCTAACAACATCCTCCTATGTGATACCTTTTCAAAAGTTTTCTGAAAGTCCAGGTAAACTACATCAACTGCACTTCCCTCATCAACCCATCAGAAACTGCCTCAGTGAATTCCAATAAATTTGTTAAACATGATCTCCCTTTAGTAAATCAGTGCTGACTTCCGTTAATTAGTTTGGAATGATTCAAATGGTTCCCTTGATTAACGTCTCCAACACCTTTCCAACAACTGAAGTCAAGATAATAGGTCTGTAGTTCCCCAATTCGTCTCTGGATCCTTTATTACCCCCACGCACATGAAGCAAAAAGTGCGGTTAAGCAATTGGGTCACTTTTTCTGTTTACAAGCGTCAGTTTCTGATCGAGAAACAACTTAATTTCACTGAAATGTTATATTTTGAACATGAATTGGAAAACGAACCTGTATTTTATCAGTACTTTGGCACTGAATTTGTCCCGATCGCACATTCGCAGAGACGAGTGAGTAATATTTTCACTCTGTCTACTTGTCTGCAGTCAAACAAAATTAAAAATCATTTGAAACTGGAAGCTTGCTGTTTTTTAGCGACATCTTTAAGAACACAAACAACAGGCACGAATAACTAATGTACCGTTGTAGATGGGGTGGTGTAATAGAAACTGCGTCAACAGAGGTAAAAGTCCGGAATTAAATTTTTTATTTGACCATGAAAATCTTTATTTTATTTAAATTGAATTATATAGTTGAACATTATAGTAAACAAATCACCTTAGCACTTTCAAAAACCTCCAATTTAGCAGTACTTGGACATGTTACATAAGGTGGTGTATAAGACACTGCACAACAGTGGTAAACTTCTGGAAAAAAAATTCATGACCTTTTCAAAAGAATTTCTTTATTTCATTTGAATTATATTCTTGAACACTTCATGGGATAAAGTGTTCTATCAACTCTCTAGTTGTTAAACAATGGTGTTAAATTTGGTTCTCTCCAATCATCCGGTACCTGTCCCCACTCCAACGAGATGTTAAAGATATCCGTTAACATCTCCTGTGTCTGCTCTGCCACTTCCCTCGATACTCTAGGATGCATATTATCCGGCCCTGGAACTTTATCATCCCTTAGATTGTCTCGCTGTTTCTCCACTTCCTCTACTCCAACTTGGATCTCTTCTATAAGCCCTTGCTCTCCCCAGAGACAGACGCTCTCAGCATATTGGAAGTTCCCCTGACTGTTCTTGTGTAAATGTTGAAGCAAATACCCATATAATAAGCCTGCCGTCTTGCTTTCATTATGATTGGTGTGTGTACCTATTGGTGTCCTTAGTCAGATTCTCGGTGTTAATTTTTCATACCTGTATACAAAATCGTCGGATAATTCGTGTCGCGTCTTTTGAGGCCGAGTAGGCTACCGTGTCCTACCTTGAGGCTTTGTTTTTCTCTCAGCGGTCCGTCGATTGTGCTGCAATTACTTTCGTTCTCTGTTTTTGTCCCAGTCTTTCACCCCATACTTCCTTGTTTAAAATCTCAACTCAAAAAAAAATATATATATATATTTCCTTCTCTGTTCTTATTCATTTATTCATTGTTCTTATTTGT
Source organism: Myxine glutinosa (assembly GCF_964187855.1). Taxonomy (NCBI): domain Eukaryota; kingdom Metazoa; phylum Chordata; class Myxini; order Myxiniformes; family Myxinidae; genus Myxine; species Myxine glutinosa. The sequence continues at coordinate 122,928,516 of NC_136269.1, forward strand.
TAGTTCGTTCTTCGATCACGTGTTTTACCCCCATTTCCAATTTCCATTTCCCCAGATAGTTTTCACTGCTCAATTTAAAAATGTTTAAACTTTCCCTTGAAGTACTGTATTCTGTCGTATATTATAACACCTTTTTCTTCTTCTATAAAAGGATGCTTTCGACTTGCTCATCAAATCTATTCATTCCAAAAAAAAAATTCCATCTCTTACAGTTCCTCTTTTCTACATTCCCGAAACTCTCCTGCACTCCACCCCTCCTCCAGCGTCCTCAAACGTATTTTTGACTCGAAGGTCACAAGAAACTCATTTTGCAATAAATGTTCGTTTTCCATTAATCGTACACTTTCTAAAATCCAATCTCACCCCTCCCCTCCAAATCTTCCCCATCACCCCTCCCCTCCAAAACTTCCCCATTACCCCCTCCCCTCCAAATCTACCCCCTTGCCCCTCCCCTCCAAATCTTCCCCATAACCCATCTCTTTCAAATCTTCACCCTTGCCCCTCCCCTCCAAATCTTCCCCATCACCCACCCCTTTCAAATCTCCCCCCTTGCCCCTTCCCTCCTAAACACCCCCCACACCCCTCCCCTCCGAAACTCTCCCTCGCCCCTCCCCTCCTAGACTCCCCTCTCACCCCTCCTCCTCAAAGCGTCCTCCCCGCTTCTTCCCCCTTCCAACTTTCACCTTCATCTCCCCCAACCTTCTGCCTCGCTCTTCCCCCTCCTCAAATAAAACCTCACTGTGCCTCACCCAATCACCAACAAACCTTTTGTCCGCCCCATCCTTCCCTTTCTCCAAGCTATTCTGAAATCTCTGACACACCTTCAACAGCTCTCCCTACCTCTTCCTCCTCTTCCACATCTTACCCTACCCCTCTCCCCCCCTGTTCTGTATCCGATGCTCCCCCTTCCTCTTCATTAACGGTATGGACCTCAAACATCCGGGGCCTTTGCTCAAACTTGACTGATCTCTCCATACAGGTTGCTTCTGACAAACCAGACGTGATCTGCTGAACAGAAACTTTCCTCCTTCATGATGTCTCTGATTCCTTGGTATCTCTCCCAGGTTACTCCCTCCTCCGGTATGATAGACATGAGCCTCGTCCTGGAGGTGGGGTTGCTATTTTTATTTTAAAAAACTCTCTTCCTCACTCGCCCTGCACTGCCCTCTCTCCACCTCACCCCTAGGAATACCTCTGGCTACGGCTTCCCCTTCGCTCCCACCTTTTGTTCATATGTGTGTTGTACCATCCACCAAACAGTGACGACTCCATCTACATCTCGCTGTCTGATAATATGGACCAACTTCTATCTCCTGCACTCCACCCCTCTTCAACCAACTTCAACCTTCAACCAACTTCCAACCAACGTCTTCAACCAACCCCTCTTCAACCTCTTCGACCAACTTCTATCCACCCATCCCAACTCACTCTTCCTCATATGTGGTGATTTCAATTGTCACCATGCCAGTTGGCTGGGTGTGGGTACCTCTCTCACCAGCCATGGCTCCTCAGCAAAGGACTTCTGCGACTCACTGGGACTGACACAATCTGTCAATTTCCTGACCCGGATCTCAGTCAACGGAGCATATTCTCTTCTGGACTTGGTTATGACTAACTTCCCAGGAAAATGTCTGTTGCTCTTCTTCTGCTCCAATCAGCTCATCTGATCATGTGCTTGTTAAAGTGGACATCCCTCTGGCCATTCTCAGAGAGCCTCCTCAGCGTCTACGAGTCTGGCATTTCACTCAGGCCAACTGGCACGGTCTTCAAGCAGCCATCAATCATCTGGACTGGTCTCCCATCACTACCGCCTCTGACATCAACTCATACTGGGAATTCTTCCAAAGTAAATTGCTCTCTCTCATGCACAGATTTATCCCATCTCGTCTTCACTTGTCATACCCCTCCTCCCATCCATGGTACACGGAATCTTGTGGTGAGGCTGTTGCCCAGAAACAACTTGCCTTCGTCTCCTGAAAAGCAAATCCAATGGAAGGAAATCTCATTTCCTTTCACAAGGCCCGAAACAAGTGTGTGTCCACCCTCAGGAGAGCCAGGAAACAATATCTCTCCATTCTCAAGACCAAACTCTCTTATCTGTCTCCCTCTTCCAAATCCTGGTGGCGTCTGGTCAAATATGTTTCTGGTGTTTGTTCCCCCTCCATCCCCTCCCTCACCTCAAACGGCTACACAGCTGACTCTGCACGTGAAAAAGCTGAATGCCTCAACTCTGTGTTTGCCTCTAAATCTTGTGTCCCAAACCCATCCCTCTCTGTACCCACCGTACCCAGTCGTACCCAGCTGCTCCTGGACTCTGTGTCCTTTCCTCCTGACAAGGTGGAAAAGTTTCTGTCAACCCTCGACTCTGATTCTGCAACTGGACCTGACAGCATCAGCCCACGGGTCCTAAAATCCTGTTCTTCCGCTCTTCCACTCCCTCTCTCTGTTCTCTTCACCCTCTCTTTTGCTCAAGGTCATCTGCCATCTGCTTGGAAATCAGCCAACATCACCGCTTTGCACAAAAAAGGTGCAAAAACAGATCCTAGCAACGACAGACCAATCAGCCTTCTCCCAATTATCAGCAAAATCATGGAATCCATCATTGCTTCGGATATGAAATCTTTCCTCTTCTCCAATGGCTTGATCTCTGATCATCAATTTGGTTTCAGACCAGGTCACTCTACTCTGGACATGCTGCTTCTGCTTTCTCAACAATGGATGGAGGTCCTCAATGCCAAACAGGAAATTAGAGCTGTCTCCCTTGACATATCACGTGCCTTCGATATGGTCTGGCACCCAGCTCTGCTCACCAAACTCTCCTCCTTTGGTATCCATGGAAATCTCCACGCATGGCTGGCGGACTTCCTCTCTAGTCATAGTCAACGTGTGGCCCTGAATGGGTTTCTCTCATCTCCTCTTCCTGTTCAGGCTGGAGTTCCCCAAGGCAGTGTTCTGGGCCCTGTGCTTTTTCTGGTCTTCATCAATGATCTCTCTGACTATCTTGAAAATCCTCTCTATCTCTTTGCTGATGAATCTACTCTCCGTCGCTCCATTCCTCATCCCTTAGATCAGCAGTCTGCAGCCTTCTCACTCTCTGCAGACCTGGACAGAATCACAGACTGGGCAAACAAGTGTTACATGTCTTTCAATCCTGACAAATTTCACACTCTTACGATGTCTCTCCGAAAAGACCGACTGGACAACCCTCCCATCCACTTTCTGAATAATCCTCTCCAAGAAGTTCTGTCACTCAAGCTTTTGGGTCTCACTATCTGCCATGATCTTTCCTGGGAAAACCACATTTCAAATCTGGCCTCCAAAGCCAGTCGCCGACTGGGCATCCTCCGTCGTGCAAAGTCCTTCCTTGGCACACCTGAGCTCCTCACCACATACAAGGCTTTCATCCGCCGCTCAATGGAATACTGCTCTCCCCTCTGGGCTGGTGCTCCTGCCTCACACCTAGCTCGTCTTCACGTTGTTGAAACCAAAGCGTTCAGAATCATTGGAATCTCCCGCGATGAAGCTAACTCCGAGGGCCTTTCACTCACTCACCGCAGGCAGGTTGGTGGTCTTTCCATCTTCGACCGACTCCTCTCCAGCCTTTCCCCCCCAGGTCTCTCTTGGCTCTGTCCCCCAAATATTCCTACAGGTCGCACAAGATCTGCCTGCAACCCTCTTATGGTTAAACTGCCAAAATCAAGACTCTCTGCTCACCTTCACTCCTTCATTCCTCTTTTCTCCTGCTTCTGGAACAAACTTCCTCACTCTCTTCAATCCCACTCCACCCTCCAGGTCTTTAAAACAGCTGTTCACCACCATCTCTTATCTTCCCTCATCCAAAACCTTGATCGTTTCTTCCCCCGCTAATTTCACCCCAAATCCTACACTTTTTTGAAATACTGTACCAACTTCTGTCCTGGATGTCCTTGGTGTCCTTGTGTTTTATACTTCTCCCACCCCCCTCCCCCCTTCCCACGCCTTACTCCTTAACTTATATCCGTAAAGAATGACTTGCTGCTGTTGTACACCGCTGTTTTTCTATTCCATCTGCAGGTGTGCATGATGTCATCGCCGAGAGAGCACCGAAGGGGATTACTCAGTTTTCACTCTGTTTGCTTGTGTTCTTGTTAGTTTGTTTGTTTTCTTGTTTGTTTGTTTGTTTGGTTTTGCGGGTGATATCTCAGCCATCCTTTGAGCTAGGAAGCTGAAATTTGAACACGACAATAACCAAGTAATTTGGCTATACAGGATATTTTTGATTTATTGATTAATTAATTAATTGATTGATTATTTAATTATTCGATTAATTACTTCATCAATTTAAAAAAGTTACAGATTCAGGATGAAGCAGTAGCGGTTTAGGTATGTTATAAGCCAATTGATTAAGAAATTATTTATTTTACGATTATTACCCTTGCCAGAGAAGAGGGTATTGCATTTGAGTCCGTCTGTCTGTCTGTCTGTTTGTTTGGCTATTTCTTTGTCAGCACAGAATAAATGATTTTCTCTGCAACCGTTGTTCTGATTGACAGGAAATTTTCACCATAGGTGCACCTTCTCCTGTATAATTTTTTTAATGATATGAATGATAATTATCAATGAATGATAATTATGACATCATAAGGTGCCAGAGTGAACTCCATTCAATGTACAATGTGCGCTGAGTGGGTTCATCAAAAATGTAGTGGTCTGAGATGGTCATTAACCAGTGTGGCAGCTACATTCAAGTGTAAGGTGTGCACAGAGGGAGCTGCAGATGGAGGAAATGTTTAGTTGGATCTTGGAGACGGCGTGAAGCTGGAAGGTGTGAAAACATTTTGTTACCTTGGAGACATGCTGAATGGAGAAGGTGGATCAGACTCGGCAACGGTTGCTCGAGTGAGATGTGCATGGAAGAAGTTTCGGGAACTGAGTGGCGTGCTGACGAGGAGGGGAGTGTCATTAAAGCTGAAGGGAAAGGTGTATGCTGCATGTGTGAGAAGTGTTATGATTTATGAGAGCGAGACATGGGTAATTAATGTAGAGCAGCAACAAAGGCTGGAAAGGGTGGAAATGCGAATGGTTCGGTGGATGTGCGGAGTATCGTTGAGAGAGAGGAAGACAAATGATGAATTGCAAAAGATGATGGGAATAGAGCCTGTGATTGATGCTGTGAAGATGAACAGGTTGAGATGGTTTGGTCATGTGTTGAGGAAGGATGAAAGTGACTGGTTGAGAAGAGTGATGGAAATGAATGTAGAAGGAAGTAGAGGACGGGGAAGACCGAGAAAGACTTGGCTAAAGGTGGTGGAAGAAGAAATGCGGGCAAGGGGGTTAACAAGGGGAGATGCCGAAAATAGGGCAAAATGGAGAAGATTGTCATGGGGACCGCAAGGCTAACCCCCGCTCTAGCAGGGAAAATGGCCTTACAATGCATGTTTTTGTTGTATAGGTCACGTTGTACAGGCGCCATCTTGGAAAAACTGAAAAACTTTGCACCTCCATATCTTCGAAAGCGCTGCATGGAAAAAAAATTAAGGCTTGCCTCATCTATATAATAATAGCGTAAGGACTCGACTTTGTTATCCCTTTTACACCGCACCCAGTGACCCGATGCCCACGGCACTAATGGATTTACGATCTACGAACCGCGCTCTTTGTTTATCACGTACAGCCATACTCGAAAAATCTGAATTAGCCGACGTTGGGGCCCAAAAGCATCCGATTAACTGCCGATACGATGCCATCTTACGACGCCATCGTATTGGCGTCTGCTGGATGAAGGCGAAGCGAGCCATCCGCTCATTGGACAGTCGAGTGGTGTGAACATGGGTGGTGTGAACCAAATGGTCTTTTTATTCCCTTGAACATTTTAAATTAGGATATATAAGGAAACGTCTTTATCGTCATTTTAATAAAGTTAAATGGAGTGACATTGTGATACTCGGGGTGCGTTGCATAAATCCTCGGAACTCAGAGAGGTGTAGCAGGTGGCGAGACGTAAGTAAGCTTAAAGATAATGAGCTGAAACACACGAACGATATGTCAATCCCTTTCTACACCGAACGGCAATAAAATTATGAGAGCGGGAAGGCATGGCCTGAGCACTTTGAGCAGAGAGGACTGATTGGACGTAACTTAAAGAGAAAAAATTGGAGCTTAACGGAAGAAGAAGATCCCATGAGCGCTCCCCTATGCCATCCATAATGGTACTACTGTGTTCAAAAAGTATCCGACCTTTATTTTTCGTGCGTAAAAAAAAAGAAGCTAGGGAGGTGTTGATTGGTGCACGTATGTAGGCGATCCTAATGCGCACGCGTGAATTTTTTCCCACCTGCAGAAGCTGTCATTCGACGGCAGACCGCCGATGAGTGAGGACATGTAAGTGAGCGCCGTCGGATTTTCGTTTTTGACAAAATGACGGAAAAACTTGAACAACGCTACTGCATCAAATTTTGTGTAAAGCTTGGCGATTCCCAAGTGGAAACGATCCGCAAGATTCAACACCGTTCATTCCATTATGAAGGAGGATTTGGGCTTCAGGAGAATCTCAGCGAAGTTCGTACCAAAGCTGCTAACGATTGAGCAGAAGCAACTCCGTTTGGAGATCACACAGGACATGCTGGAGACTGTGAACAGCGATCCCAGCTTCCTCAACACAGTGATCACTGGCGATGAGTCCTGGGTTTATGGGTACGACCCAGAAGCCAAGTTGCAGTTTTGATGCAAGTTTGATGAAACACAAAATTTGATGCAGTAGCGTTGTTCAAGTTTTTCCGTCATAAAGCCTTAAGAACCACTAAAACACATCCTGGCGAGGGTCTGCAATGTGTGATTGCTCTTTCTTGTTATTTATTTATTTTAATTACGCAATTAATCAATCAATTATTGTACACCGCTCCCTCCCAATTGCATCTCTATGAGCCGAAGGCTCCCTGGCAATGTCGCGCACTGGAGCACATGATATTTATTTATTTGGCATGAGGGCGGTGTACTTTGAATGTATCTGTACTTGTGTTTAATATTTCTGGCTTTATCCTTTTCATGTCTTATTTTGGCTTGCCGATTTATATCCTCAACTAGCCCGCGTCCTCCTATACTGATTTGAATCGGACTCTCGACTTGGTATTTTGTACTTGAATATGCCATTTGATTAATCCTTAACAAACACTGCTGTGCCTTCCTGCTCCACCATATTGCTCTCTCACTCTCAGGTAGGCATAAGTTCGGCATAATCGATATTGTTTCCCTTTTTCTTGCAGTGTCGCTGAACCTTGCGTTGTGCAGCGCAGCTTTGTGCGCTTACTAACGTGGACATGATATAAAAGCGGGAAGATGTCAGCTGTTTCAATATGGCGTGGCGTTTTCTCGGACAGATTCTCTGGCTCAGGTTAACTCTGGCGTCCGTCAAACCTTGGCAGCCTCAGCACCGACGGCCAGGGCTGTAGGCCGACAGCAATTCCTGGCATTTCTGGTGAGGCCTTGTGCTCAGCTACAGAATAAGGTTCCTTTGTGAATCCAGACCGTGCGCTAACAGATGTTTCTGCCCCGAGTTTAAACAGCTAATTCTGCCCGGTGCCATGCGTTTTGACCTTACCCTGGAATAGAGCAATAAAAGTCATGCTTTATACTTTAATTTAGTGTGCTATGTTTTGATGGATCTGTGTGACTCAAACGATATCGTGAGTGCACTGTACGTACTGTATTTTCGCTGTTGTGGTGGCAGAGTACAGTAATAGCATTACAGTATAGTTATTATCATTCTATACAGTATCATTATAGTTTTTGGACTCCTGTATCATATAGCCATTGTCATCAACAGTGGGCTGACTCGATGGCTTAGGCCATAGAGGTACGCACACTCACCTCTCGACTAACTAGCTTGGGTTTGAATCCCAACCCAACTATAAACTGCCATCATGGTGTTTCACAGTGATTCATCAATGTGTGCCGTCCCTCGGATGGACTTTAACTGCGCATCCCGTCTGCCGGAATTAGTTGGTGGACGTTAAAGATCCCACGGTGTCTTTCGCGAAGAGTTGGTGAACCAACGCCGGCATCTTGAAGAAATTACTAATTCCTTCCCTAACCAGCAGAGGGCGTAGCATCAGTGGCACAACTATGCCAGCCAACAATGCTACCCTGCAGACTTGTCCTACATAGAACGAAGAACAATTGTCCTCACCAGTAATATATTAATTCATAATTGTGTATATGGTTGTGGTATGATACTGTCATGCTCATATAGTAGTATCGTGTGGGACAAATACACCAATCGGTCTACAGTGCAGTATACCAGGTTTGGCGGACACGGACCATGACTGGAATGGTAAAGCTGAAGAACCCAGGGGACCCACACTCGAACCTTTAGATTTGAGGGTTTAAACCTGAAACTCCATCTCACCATTTTGTTAATTTCATTGTACACAATAAAAAATATTCCCACAAAAAGGTAGGTGAGAGTACATAAGATGGAGGGAAAAGATATAGATCGGTAAGAGGAAAAAAAACCTCTGAAGTCGTGACACCCTCCATTCTCTGCCGTGACATCCCTTATCCTTCTGACGGACAGACAGCATCCTCTTCCCTCTCCTCAGACCTCGACAAAATCACAAAGTGGTGAAACCCCTAGAACATGTCTTTCAAAGCTGATAAATCGCACTCTCTCTCTCTCTTTCTTTCTCTCTTTCTTTCTCTCTTTCTTTCTCTTTCTCTTTCTCTTTCTCTTTCTCTTTCTCTTTCTCTTTCTCTTTCTCTCTCTCTCTCTCTCTCTCTCTCTCTCTCTCTCGGAAAGGACTGTTCCGCAAACCCTCCCATCAACTTTCACAACAACTGTCTCGAAGAGGTTCAATCGCTCAAACTCTTGGGTCTCACTTCAAGCCATGATCTTTCTTGGGCAAAATACATTTCTCAATTGGCCTCCAAACCCAGATGCCGACGGAGCATCCTCCATCGTGCAGTCCTTCCTTGGCACACCCGAGCTCCTATCCACCTACGAGGCCTTCATCCGGCCGTAGCTCGATGGAGTACTGTTATCCCCTTTGAGTTGGCTCCCCTGCCTCACATCTTGCTCAGCTTGACGCTGTGGAGACCAAGGCTTTCAAGATCATTGGAATCTCTTGCAATAAAGCTGAGTCTATGTGCCTACCACTTCAACCATCGCAGACAGGTCACTGGTCTCTGCCCTCTCCAAGCTTTGTGCCCCCTAAGTATCTGCAGGATGCACGGGTCCACCATCAGCAACCCTGTCTGAGTGAAACTGCCTAAATCCAGAACCCCTGCTCACCTCCACTCAATTATTCCTCTTTTTCCCACCTGTGGAACATCCTTCCATACTCATTCAATCTCATTCTTCCCTCCAGGCTTTCAAGCTACCTGTTCACCATAATCTCAGGTCATCCCCATCCAAAACCATGATATTTTCTTCACCCGTTAAACCACCCACAAGTCCCTCTCCAAAATTTGCTTATGTATCCATCTTGTCCACCCCTTCAGTTCTCCCTGACCCTCATCGTTACCTGCATCCCTCGTTTGTCTGTCTCCGTCTACCTTCTCCCTCCGCTCTGCTATTGGCGTTTCGCCTTTCTCCTGCTGTTCCATTAGTTATGTTGTGTCCTGATCTGTTCTGTGTTCTAGCTCTTCCACAAGCGTTGGCCTGACAAGGAGGATGTCGTCCTTGTCAGGTGGGTGCGTACAAATTAAAAATTGTGACTGGAGACTCGACCTGAGACTCGACCCCTGAGATACGACACCAGGCCTACAGTTGTGTTCTTTTTCCTGTATTAAAGAAGTCTGCTCGTTCAAGTCCGAGCACTAATATATCATGTACAAGCTCTTCCATGAATCTTAGAAACGAGAGGATGTGGAAAAATAATCACTTCCATATTCTATCATTCATTGTATTCCCTCGTACTATTAAATCTTACGAACTAGCACCTCGAAAATGTCTGCATGTCCAAAACATTCTCGCTTTAAGTTTTATGTGCCAGAAAACTTCCTGCTGGACATTTCCAGTGGACGGAAGGTTCCTGTTTGACCGTTATGATGTATGCCCTCATTGGTTTCTAGGAATCCCATCAATAATCCATATTATTGTCTCCAGTTAGAGCAGGCGTACTGAATGGAAGTAAATCTGGGCCCACGACGACCCTCAAGGCAAACCCGCGTATAAAGAATGCGAAACGCAAACATCTTTCAGATTTCCGTTGCAACATTCTAACGCGGAGGCTTTTGAGTTAAAGTCGATGTTTCGGACATAATTAGAAAAGCGGAAAACTCATTACCTAAAAGTTGCCGCCAACGAGCGGAAGGCCTTTGAAGCAGGGCCGGACCTCTGGTGAAGGCACCGTTTGTGTCACTGTGTGCCCGGTTACACGCCTGCCCCTCATAGGTGCAAGGCATTGAGAAGTAGGGTCCATTCATGCCGGTTTGGTACTGTACATCTCCAAAGGTGGGCTGAGAGGATGCAAGACCATCGTTTTCTGTTTCCTCAGCTGGTCAGGCTGTCAGGCCGACTCTCATAGCCAAAGTTTTTTTGTTTTTTTTTCCTCCTTCCCCTGACCGACCGAAACCTGTGCCAGCTCTACCCACCTTTCTACTTTCCAATGAAAAGATCCAACTGTTAACCCAGCATCTCAAACGTTCATTACGCCCAAAACGTACAGGGGAGGCCTTTCTGCTCACTATGTTACCCTGAGGACTGGGTGCTGTGGAATTAGGGAGGCCCATGGCTGGGTTTGATTGTCCAGCCTTCAGTTTCCTGCGAGTGAAAGGTCTTGATGAACCTGCTATTCCCACGAATTATTGCCAAATATTTATAAACTCTAAAATTTTAGTTCCAACGCCGATAGATACATTGCACACCTCGTATACCGTTGTTTCCACCTAGCTACAAATGCAGATTCGTCATTATATAATCCGCATTTGTGATTAATGATAAAAAAATCTTCTTGACGTTTCCAAGATGACCAAGATGGCCACATTCATAACCGAATCAAGCGTATACAGTGCAATCTTGATACTTCTGTAAGCTGAGTACCAGCAAGTATGGAATGCCCGCACAGAATTCCAAACGAGGTAGGGATGGAGGAGGAAAAAGAATGCAACCCGCAAGCTGGGAGCAGAAATTCTAATTTTTGGCACATCTGATGCAATTTAAATGCTCTAATGAGGGCGAGGTGTTCCGTCTGAAACTGTTTGTTCGATGTATGTAGCTTTTTGATTTCTAGGATCAAAGCCAGTGACCAATTGCAAATGAATAGTAGGATGATTGATATATTCATATGAAGTGTAAAGTATGTTTGTCAACTCTTCGTGAAACTTGGGGGACTCTTTCTGTCTACAACAATGTGTGTATATAGACCGAGAAAGGACAAGTATGAGAAATCTACAGCTCATTGGTGATTAATACAGCTGCAATATCCCCAGGCGACCTGACCACAGAGGTCAATTAAAGACTCCCCTATAAACTTGCACGACACCAACCGGAGGGTTCATAGACCACAATACCCCACAAAATGTTCAGGTACCAATATATTTAATTTTTTTTAAAGCAATGATTTTTAATATCATTTTAAACTAGAACGGCACTCGGTAGAGCACATACCTCTGCCAGGCTGAACAGTTTACGTTTTCTATCCCATTGATAGGCCAGATCTGGATTCAGACCTGAACCAAAATCTAATCGGTTTGTTCTTGTCACCTAACCAACTCATCCACCAAGTTTAGTCATAACTCGTCCATAACTTTTTTTAAATATCATGTTATATATTGCTTTTCGCCCGATCTCTCATTGGTGAAGAATCACTTAGAAATTAAATAATTATTGTATCCGAATCCATATTCAGATCTTCACCAAAATCGATTTTATTTGTCCTTGTCACACACCCAACCGGTCCACCAAGTTTCGTCCAAATCCGTCCATAACTTTTTGAGATATCCTGCTATATATAGTTTTTGGCCCTATCTCCCAATGGTAAAGAATCACTTGAAAAATTCTAGTAGCCGGATCCGAATCCGGATCTTCATCAAAATCTAATCATTTCATCCTCGTCACATACACTACCTCTCTGCCAAATTTCTCCGAATCCGTCCACAACTTTTTGAGATATCTTGTTCCCAGACAGACAGGGGTGAAAACATAACCTCCATCCACATTCTGTGGCAGAGGTAATTAAATAATAAGATGAAGATTGTAAAAGTTATATGAAAAATATTAATTCCGGAATTTATTGCTGTTAATGCAGTGTCTATTACACCACCCGATCTAACACGTTACATTAGTTATTCGTGCCTGTTGTTGGTGTCCTTTATGACGTCCTTAAAAACTAATTTTTCTGTTTGGAATTATTTTCAATCTTGTTTGACTGCTAGGCCGGTAAATACTTTGTATATACGTGATATAACGCGATTTTTAAAATCCCACTACTCTTTGTGCATGCGTGAGCAGGACAAATTCAGAAAGTTAAACCGCAGGTTCGTTTTCCAATCCATTTTCCGATTCGCGTTCAAAATATAACATTCAATTTAAATGAAGTTGTTCCTCCATCATAAACTGCCGTTTGTGGACAGAATGACGGACGGACATGAACCAATTGCTTAACCCCACTTTTTGCTTCGCGTGCATGGGGTAAAGTATGCCCTTCTGGGGAAACACTGGTTAAAAAAGAACCAAATCGTTGATTGGGCCTTCTCTCGGAGATAAGCTGGCTGTCTCATCTGCAAGCATGTACATGAGTATATTTTTAACGTTCGTTTTGAATCGACCATTTTGGTTCATCGTTGAGGGCATGAGATCTGAAACGGTGCTTGTGCTAAAAAAAAAATTTGTACAGAGTCTAGGCTCGTGGAAGAGCAATAACTAACCCTAACCCTAATAACGCAACATTACAAAATAAACGAGAAAGTATCTGAAAATGCAATGCCTGTCCGCATCTATTTGTATTCAGACATCTTCTTCTTCTTCCACATGCTCAAAATAACGAAGACAGTGAAAAAAAAAAGGCAAAATGAAAATAGATTATTTTATGACCTTTGGGCTTTAGATCTAAAAAAAAAATTATCAGCATCTAGCTTTTGATTGGTGAACCAATTCTGTAACCCAATATGCATATTCTTAAAATTTCAGGTCAATTGGATGAAAATTGATGATTTTATGCAACCATGACCTTTGACCTTCTGATCTAAAAAAAAACAAAACAAAAAAAACAATCGACTCCTAATTTTTGATTAGTGAACCAATTCAGTGACCAATATGCAAATTCTTTAAATTTCAAGTCGATTGGTTAAAGATTGGCGATTTTATGCTACATTGACCTTTGACCTTTTGATCTAAAAACAAAACGATCGGCTTCTAGCTTTTGATTGGTAAACCAATTCAGTGACCAATATGCAAATTCTTAAAATATCAGGTCAATCAGATGAAAATTGACAATTTTATGTGACACTGACCTTTAACCTTTTGACTTTTTGACAAGATTATTAATTTGTCTTCTCCGTATTATAATAACTAGTGAGGTACCCGTGCTAGGCATGGGTGGGAGGCCAGAAGCAAACAGACAATGCAGAAACGGTGAATGCTAAAGCTTGAAACCAATAAATTCCACATTCCTGTAGCACCTTCAGTCGCACGTCAGACATGGACAGCAAGTTCGTGAAGGACTTCCATGAAAAACGTACCCATTCGCAAACAAACGGGCACGTTTGTTCCATACCCAGTCAATGGCGAATCTGCATATGGTGATCCGCAAATTAACATTTAGAAAGTAGAAACCGTCACGGAATTTCGTCATTCACTTGAACTCGATATCTCTTTTTCATTCAAAACAGCATAACTCCAATCACAAATGAAATAACATTGATATAAAAAATAAACTTTTAACAACATTCGTGGCATAAACAAATATTTAAATTCCTGATGTGAAGTTCCGTACGGTTGGGTGAATACAATTACGAATTCAAAATCGTAATTGTATTCACTCAATTCCAATCATCAATTGATACTTTAACAAAACGATTAACACGATTAACGCTTAACGATTTAACATTACGATTGATTGACGATTGTATTTGGATATTATCAAACCCGCGCATTGCCGTCATCTGTCCACTTCCGCATTGCCATTGCCATCTGTCCACTTCCGCATCCCAGGAAAACCCATCAAAATCTAAACAGTATTTGTAGAATTTCAATAAAAGCCACATCACTGTTCATATCGGTAAATATTGTTGCGGTTTTGAGTTTGTACAGTGAGTCTAATAAAGGTTAAAATTTGCCCCTCATAGTCACACAAGCAACATGTAGCCTCGCGATAGTATAGTTATGTCTTAGTATTTGTAAGCTTAGTCCTTTTCCATTGTTAGTTCTGCGTTGAGTAGGGCCAAGAGAATAGGCCCTACTGTCACCGACTTTCCAGCTACCCTAAGCCTCATGCCCCTTTTGAGCTAATGTTGGTTCATTTTGGGCGAGTTAACACGAGGCAGGCAAGGAAGGTCAGGAGGACCGAGGCGGAGCGGCAGAAGTGCTGACAGTAAGCACGAGCCGCCAATCAGAGCTCAGAGATGGTGGCGGCGGCGTGGCGTCACAGGGCGTGGTGAGAGGGTTCGAGAGAGATCCAGAAGGTTCAGGGGGCGTAGCTATAAAACCCGCTGCGCAAAGCCCTCAAAAGGACTCGATGCAAAGGACTGAAGCAAGGACTGAAGCAAAGGACTGAAGCGGAGGACTCTCACAGAAGGACTTACAGCAAAAGCGCTGACACGGGAAAGTCGAGGAACAAAGGACTCGCAAGTGGAGAGCGTCAAAGAACTCGCGCGCACTAACCAGCTCAGAGGATCGAGGAAGAAGAGTTGGCAGCGAACTGTGAAAGACACGCGGGCGCAGCCAGACGCGCATGAACCGATATACAGCGCATTTAAGTCGCGCGACTGAGAACGGCTGAGTAATCGCCAGCCGCACTGAAAGTTCCGCCCTTTGCCGTTCCACCTCGTTATCTGCCTTGTTCGGGAGACGCGCTGCGGGTTCCTGCCATCACCTGCTCCCATCTTCACGGGACGTGCTGGGGCCGTGGAGAGCCTGACGGAGGCCGTCTCTGGACGACCACGTCGACGCGTTGGGGAACATCTACCCATCTGCAATTCCCTGTGTGAGTGTGAGACGGGCCCGTTGTCTGGGAGGGTTAAGACTGCTTAAGGCTGCTCTGTGTCTATGCGTCCCTGATTATTGTAAATATGTGTGGGAATAATTAAACCTGTGTTCTTCCTTTCTTCCATTCGATAGTTCCTGTGGTTTATTCATTGGCTAAGCGTGATACGAATGGGATCGCTCCAATCGGGTTCCACTAACTAATTAAGACTGCACGGACCATGTGGTACTCAATCCGCTCGGCGTACTCAAACCACACGTGGCTCGTGCGAGCCTTGCTTCCTCACTTCCGTGGCAGCGCAGGTATTTAGGTACGTGCGAGACTTGGTCCCGAAACCCTACCTTGCGCTGCCAGGAAGGGACGTGTGAAGCCTCGGTTCCGCCAAGCCCAGCAAGAACAAGGGGACTAATCCCCCCTTGGTAAGGGGAAGAAGGGCGGCGTAGAACTGTAACAATATTTTTCCATCGTGTTTGGAAAAACTGGAAAATTGGAAAACTTGGAGAAATTGGAAAAACAATATAGCCTATTTTACTCCTAGGGGTCCCAGGAATACCCACCCAAAATATCGTTGCGATCAGTTGAGCCGTTTTTGCGGTACCTTCAAATGGACAGACGGACATTTGGTGAATTATAGTAAGATAAAGCTTTGTTGAAAATTTGATGAAAAAACTCGTGTTTTTTTGGATGTAATTTTGGATGTACGGAGAATGTAAATTTCAGGTCAATTGGATGAAAATTAATGTTTTTTGTGAGACGTTGACCTTTGACCTTTTGACAAAATTATTCATTTGAATTCTCCGTATTATCATAATAATGCTTTGGTAAAAATTTGATGACAAAACTCAAATGGTAAAAAGTTACGGCCCGGACACACAGATACACATAAGTGATTGCAAAACCCTGTCTTGTGCTACTCTCGTGCACCGCAGGGGATGTGCTAATTAGCCAATTGTATAAAACTTTATTATTATTTTTATTTGACTTTGACTTTTTTTTTTTTAAAGTTTGACTTTATTATTCCACAAGTCTTCGAGATAATGATACACACACATTTCCAGAATGTACCCATAGTTCTGGCAGGGGGGGAGGGGGCATCATTAAATGCACAAGTTAATGGTGAATACTATTAATCAACTTAATCGGTTTCATTCAACATTATTAAACCAGATAACGGCAATCAATAGAGAGCATACCTCCGCCTGGCCATATCTCTCTATGGTGAAGAATCACTTTAAAATTATACTAGCTGGATCCGGGTCTTCACCAAAATTGAATCGATTCTTCCTTGTCACACACCCAACCTGTCCACCAAGTTTCGTCCAAATCCATTCATAACTTTTTGAGATAACCTGCTATGTATTGTTTTTGGCCCGATCTCACAATGGTGAAGAATCACTTTAAAATTATTGTAGCCGAATCCGGATCTTCACCAAAATCTAATCATTTCGTCCTTGTCACATACGCTACATCTCTGCCAAATTTTGTCCGAATCAGTCCACAACTTTTTGAGATATTTTGTTGACAAACAAACGGACAAACAGTTAGATAGGGGTGAAAACATAACCTCCCGGCTCCATCCACCTTTGGTGGCGGAGGTAACAAGTTAAGCGGTTTAATTTGGGTTCACTTGAGCACATAATGCGTAACGATTTATTTAGTTGTCATGCAGAAAGCATCGGTATTTTGTGGCGAAACGAGCAGAATTGACCAGCAAACCTGAGTACCTGTTACATGGCGCGGAAGCTGCAGCAGTGGTGGCTTGGGAGAGGAGGTATCCGCTTCCGACACACGATCACCACTTGAACCGCACAACCCAACGCCAACGGGCGGCAGTATGGGGGTGGGGGGGGGGGGTGACCACCATTTTAAGCCAGAAGCTTCTATCATCTTCCAGAAGCCGCCATTAGTAGTGCACTTGCTCTATTGCACATCCTCCGCCTGCTTTCCTTTGCAGGTGCTCCCTTCCCTTTCCTCTGAACCTTTGGTTGTAACCTTGGTCAGGTGACCTGTTGGTCAGGTCACATTCGACGTTAATGAGCTTTCCAAATTGGTCCAGCCGGTATGAGATGAAACCATTAATTTGGCTCACATACCTGGTTTACACTTCAGTCAAAGTGCAGGATAAGGACTCCACCTGCTTCAAGGAGATTGGCAGCAGATCTTCTTTTCATGAAGAGTTGACCAGGATCAAGACAACTACAACACAAGAAGGTATTGATAGAACGAAGAACTAGATATCTGCAATCACAAAGCGATCACCAAGGGTTTATCCTCCCTAATTGGTGCCCGCGATCCAATGATGACCATGTTTTTTTCAGACATCTTATAGTCCATGGGCCAGACAGAAAATCGGTACCAAATTTGGGGCGAAACTTAAGTGGTATTAAAATGTTTGTGGGGTCAGTATGAACAAATTAATATATGATAACCTTTCCACAGGAGTAGCTTAGTCCATTTATTTTCCATCTTAACATTTTGGCCAATTGGCACTTTTTTGCAATTAAGCAAAGTCATATATATCATGAAAATATTCCATTAAAAGCCATCCGTAATAAGCTAATAATATTTCCAGCTCACAGAATATTTCCAAGAGTCACTGATTATGGTTATTTTACCATAATATAGGCTAACATCGATATATCACTATGGACGGGGTCCATGAAAATGGTCCGCACTATAAGTGAATAGCAATATATAGGGAGATTCTATATGTTAATAATAAGGAAATGGGCAATTTGGGATCCATTGAATAAAAGTGAAATATCCAATATAGTGATATATTGAATCATGATATATTGAGGTTAGCCTCTAATCATATATTTACTTCCAGATTTTCTACAAATATTGTAAGGATGTAGATGTTAAGTTGTTTTCAGGCAGTAAACTGAATTGGGTGGGATGTGGAAGACAAGTATAAGCCTTTGTTTATTTCAGATATTTATTTCAGGTTTATAAGGTCAACTGTGTCCATCAGTATGGGTTCCAGCCCCAGTAATTAATCGGTCCTACCCTGTCATCATGGACATCATATGTATCCACTCAGTGTCTGGTCCCTGGGGTTACCATGGCAACACTCCTGATTGACACATGATAATAGTACACTGCTCACTCTGCAGACTGTTCCAGTGTACATGCTCCACTGCTGTGTAACATATTGCATTTTATTTTAACAGTCGATAGTGATAACAAATATGGAAGAAAACCTCCAGCATGCAGGTGCACTCGCAATCTTATTAAGGTAAGAAGTAATTTTCAGCTTTTGATGTATTTTTGTGAAGGTTATGATGAACAATACATAATCATACTTGAGTCTTTTAGGACTGTAAAAAGTGTCATGGGCGTGGTCTGCAAATACCCGCCCCCCACTTCTGATGTGTTTTAATTTCTGCTGACCACCCCCCCCCCCCTCTCCTTCCTCCCCCCCCCCCCCCTCCCGAGGTATTTCTTTTTTTTCTGACAACTCCCACCAATATATTTGGATTTTTCCCCCACTAAGGTATTGCAATTTTTTCTACCCCACCTCCACCAAAGTATGGCATTTTTGCAGTTATAATTACAACCTCCCCCCCCCCCCCCCCCAATACCACCACCCCCTCCATCCTATTTTTATCGGTTTAATCCTCCACACCAAGCTATTTCAATTTTTCCTGACTCCCACCAATGTGCTTTAATTTTTCTGCCCACCCCCTATTTTTATATAACCTGCAGACTGTCCCCCATGACAATTTTAAATGAAACAGCCCTGAACAAGATTTACTGGGTTTTTTTCAGGGTTTGACAACATTCTAATGAAAGATGGATCCAGCATTTGAAGAAGGAAGCAATGACTTTTTTTTTCTTTTTTTTGTATGCAGAGTCGAGGCTCGTGAAAGAGCTAACATTTATCAAACAAACAAACAAACAAGCAAACAAAGTATATAAAAAGGGGGGCGGTCGAAGCCGAAGAAACGGGCACGCTTTCAGTGCTCTGATGATGACTCAAATTTGATGTCACCACAAAACTTTGAGTCATGGAAGACACTGCTTAGGGCTGCAGAGATAAGACAACACGCCTCTCTTTTAGACATCGCAAAGGGTTTGTGTGAAGGAGATGGCAAACTGGCCATCGTGTGGATGCGTGGGTCACCAGCACCAGAAGCTGTATCGCAGTTCTTATCCTGTCAATGTGTGAAGTCTTGCACATTACCTGAGTGCCCATGTCTCAGCAATGGTTTGAAGTGCACAAACATGTGCAAACTAAAAACCTGTGGAAACCAACCAATTGAGGAAGAACTGCTTGCAGAACTAACAGATATCGATGTCGATGATGGTGATGATGAGTGATGCAATGGAGATTGAACCTATGATTTCATTCTGCAAATAAGAGACAGTTATAAACATCACAGCACCTATACTTCTATTTCATGATGCCTTGCAGTAGAAACAATTGACCATGGAAGTTGGCATATCCTGGGAGTAGATAGTTGGAGTTGGACTCCCATATCCTGGGAGTAGTTGGCATATCCCTAATTTTGTGTGTGTTTTGAAGGCAAAGAGTAAAAATGTGGAAATGTCTGATGTTGTTCTTGAATTTCATGCAATGTAAATGTATTCTACAACAGACGAACACATTTGAGACAGAAATATCATACTTTTGGGGGAGGTAGCAAAGCTGTAAAAGATTATACCTGGTGAAAGTGCATTTTTGGTTCTGCCAGAGGGTGTGCCCATTCAAGACATGATAATTACTGATAAGCTACCTCTCTGGCAAGGTTATCATATCAACACATAATCTAGGGATGTTGAACTATTAAAAAATGCCAACTAGAATTTGCCCACCCAGATGGTACCGATACGTGAAATTTTGGGTCTTGGCCCATGGACTATTACCTTGACCTTTAACATTTAGGGATATAGTGAATGGAATCTTTTCCATGAAAGATAACATCATGAAAATCAGAAAAATGAAAATCATGTGTTTATAAGTGTGTGTGTGTGTGTGTGTGTGTGTTTATAAGTGTGTGTATGTTTATAAGTGTGTGTGTGTATGTGTTTATAAGTGTGTGTGTATGTGTGTGTATGTGTGTGTGTATGTATGTGTTTATAAGTATGTGTGTGTGTGTGTGTATGTATGTGTTTATAAGTATGTGTGTGTGTGTATGTATGTGTTTATAAGTGTGTGTGTGTGTGTATGTATGTGTTTATAAGTGTGTGTGTGTGTATGTGTGTGTGTATGTATGTGTTTATAAGTATGTGTGTGTGTGCGTGTGTGTGTGTGTGTGTGTGTGTGTGTGTGTGTGTATATGTGTTTATAAGTGTGTGTGTGTGTTTGTGTTTATAAGTGTGTGTTTGTTTATAAGTGTGTGTGTGTGTGTCTGTGTGTGTATGTATGTGTTTATAACTGTGTTTGTGTGTGTGTGTGTATGTATGTGTTTATAAGTATGTGTGTGTGTGTGTATGTATGTGTTTATAAGTGTGTGTGTGTGTGTGTATGTATGTGTTTATAAGTGTGTGTGTGTGTATGTGTGTGTGTATGTATGTGTTTATAAGTATGTGTGTGTGTGCGTGTGTGTGTGTGTGTGTGTGTGTGTGTGTGTGTGTGTGTGTGTGTGTGTGTGTGTATATATGTGTTTATAAGTGTGTGTGTGTGTTTGTGTTTATAAGTGTGTGTTTGTTTATAAGTGTGTGTGTGTGTGTGTCTGTGTGTGTATGTATGTGTTTATAACTGTGTTTGTGTGTGTGTGTGTATGTATGTGTTTATAAGTGTGTGTGTGTATGTGTGTGTGTATGTATGTGTTTATAAGTATGTGTGTGTGTGCGTGTGTGTGTGTGTGTGTGTGTGTGTGTGTGTGTGTGTGTGTATATGTGTTTATAAGTGTGTGTGTGTGTTTGTGTTTATAAGTGTGTGTTTGTTTATAAGTGTGTGTGTGTGTGTGTCTGTGTGTGTATGTATGTGTTTATAACTGTGTTTGTGTGTGTGTATGTTTGTGTTTATAACTGTGTATGTGTTTATAAGTGTGTTTGTGTGTGTGTTTATAAGTGTTGTGTATGTATGTGTTTATATGTGTGTTTGTGTGTGTGTTTATAAGTGTTGTGTGTGTATATATGTGTTTATAAGTGTGTTTGTGTGTGTGTGTTTATAAGTGTGTTTGTGTGTGTGTGTGTATGTATGTGTTTATAACTGTGTATGTGTTTATAAGTGTGTTTGTGTGTGTGTTTATAAGTGTTGTGACAGTCTAATGGTTGAGGACCTTGTTAGGGTTTGCCCACATGCATATCTCGTGGGAAACACATACATACACACACACAAAAGTGTGTGTGTATGTATGTGTTTATAACTGTGTTTGTGTGTGTGTGTATGTTTGTGTTTATAACTGTGTATGTGTTTATAAGTGTGTTTGTGTGTGTGTTTATAAGTGTTGTGTATGTATGTGTTTATAAGTGTGTTTGTGTGTGTGTGTTTATAAGTGTGTTTGTGTGTGCGTGTTTATAAGTGTTGTGTGTGTATATATGTGTGTGTATGTGTTTATAAGTGTGTTTGCGTGTGTTTATAAGCGTGTTTTGTGTGTGTGTGTGTGTGTGTGTGCACGCGCTTATAAGTGTGTATATATATAATAATAATAATAATAATAATAATGCATTTATTTTATATAGCGCTTTTCAGGAAGCCCAAAGACGCTTATGTGTGTTTGCGTGTGTGTGTGTGTGTGTGTATATGTGTGTGTGTGTGTATATGTGTGTGTGTGTGTGTGTGTGTGTGTGTGTGTGTGTGTGTGTGTGTGTGTGTGTGTGTGTGTGTGTGTGTGTGTGTGTGTGTGTGTGTATATGTGTGTGTGTGTGTGTGTTTGTGCACAAGTGTGTGTATATGTGTATAAGTGTATGTATATGTGTGTTTGATGAAGGGGAAAGTCAGGAGTTTGTCCGAAGGTAAAAACAGGAACTGTCTTGCCCCGGCCCCCTCCCAGCCATAGTCCGGCCCTGCGTCCTGTTGTGGCTGCCTGGCTCTAGTCCATGTGCCCTGTCGGAAACCCGCTGAGATCATAAAGCCTGCGTCCCAGACAGGAACTGACGGTCGATAAGGGACTGGGGTCAGGAGTGGAACGGCCGCAAAGAGCCATTTGTCTAAATAAAAACCGCCGTAGGAACTCCTGATTAGCTAATCGGTGTCAGTTTGTGGCGCGATGCGCACACTGACAGGGTCGCTCGGCTCGGTTCATTGGGTTCACGTAGCATCCAGGGCCCTGACCCGATCTCTCATGGTCCATGGCCCATGGGACCAAGTGGGGTCCACCATTTTAAAATGTGGGAGCATACCTTGGAGTCTTCAGCCTCCTCAGACAAGTCTGGCCTGACCATCTCCAGACCTGTGTCGCTGCTCTTTGTCAGTGTTTGCATCTTGTCTGTATTCACTGTGATTCATTCTCACAATGGTAGATTTCCTTTCTGGAATTTTCATTACAGAATCATACAAGCTGATTTAATTAATTTGATATTGCTGACAAGGGATAATGTGTCTTGTGGGATAAGGGATAACGGCTAACCCCCGCTCTAGCAGGGAAAATGGCCTTAAAATGCATGTTGTTGTTGACAAGGGATAATGTTGAAAATTTTGTTGAGGAAGGCGTTAATTGTAGTCACTTTACAAGCAAGAAAGCACAGAGCGGATGGATGGCATGGAGCCTGTGGATGGATGGCATGGAGCCCATGGATGGATGGCATGGAGCCCACGGATGGATGGCATGGAGCCCGCGGATGGATGGCATGGAGCCTGTGGATGGATGGCATGGAGCCTGTGGATGGATGGCATGGAGCCCACGGATGGATGGCATGGAGCCCGCGGATGGATGGCATGGAGCCCGCGGATGGATGGCATGGAGCCCACGGATGGATGGCATGGAGCCTGCGGATGGATGGCATGGAGCCCGCAGATGGATGGCATTGAGCCCACGGATGGATGGCATGGAGCCCACGGATGGATAGCATGGAGCCCGCGGATGGATGGCATGGAGCCCGCGGATGGATGGCATGGAGCCTGTGGATGGATGGCATGGAGCCCGCGGATGGATGTCATGGAGCCTGTGGATGGATGGCATGGAGCCCGCGGATGGATGGCATGGAGCCCACGGATGGATGGCATGGAGCCCGCGGATGGATGGCATGGAGCCTGTGGATGGATGGCATGGAGCCTGTGGATGGATGGCATGGAGCCCACGGATGGATGGCATGGAGCCTGCGGATGGATGGCATGGAGCCCGCGGATGGATGGCATGGAGCCCGCGGATGGATGGCATGAAGCCCACGGATGGATGGCATGGAGCCCACGGATGGATAGCATGGAGCCCGTGGATGGATGGCATGGAGCCCACGGATGGATGGCATGGAGCCCGCGGATGGATGGCATGGAGCCCGCGGATGGATGGCATGGAGCCTGTGGATGGATGGCATGGAGCCTGTGGATGGATGGCATGGAGCCCACGGATGGATGGCATGGAGCCCGCGGATGGATGGCATGGAGCCCGCGGATGGATGGCATGGAGCCCGCGGATGGATGGCATGAAGCCCACGGATGGATGGCATGGAGCCCACGGATGGATAGCATGGAGCCCGTGGATGGATGGCATGGAGTCCACGGATGGATGGCATGGAGCCCGCGGATGGATGGCATGGAGCCTGTGGATGGATGGCATGGAGCCCGCGGATGGATGGCATGGAGCCCGCGGATGGGTGGCATGGAGCCCACGGATGGATAGCATGGAGTTCGCGCGTGCTGGATTGAAACTTGATTTTCCAAGTTTTTATTTCTCGCCACGACATTCATGTGTCGTTCCTTTTTTGATATGTACCCCAATTCACCGCGATATGAACGTTCAAGCAGTGGTGCTTTCAAATGCCACGTGTGCACATTGTCGAACTTATCTATTCACACACACACACACACACACACACACACACTTATATATATATATATATATATATATATATATATATATATATATATATATATATATATATATAATTTCAAAGCACACTTGACTGCACGCTCACTGACCGGGTCTTCAGTCAAAGTCCTCAGCATCTTCCCATTTCGGCCCTTCAACCTCAATATGGTCAGCTACGGTCGGCCAGCAGGGGCACATATGCCTCCACCTGCAGCAACTACATTGGATGCGTACGTACCCCCGCCCCAGTCAGCGAAAACACAAACTACAACACCAAAACAACAGCTTCCTCTCCCAAAATCCACAGCAACGGAAAAAAAAAAACTAGAGCAATTTTGACTGCGTCGCCAATATGCCTCCGTTTAGTCCCTGCCCATGACAATGGGAAGATGCACTCATTGACTGTCCTAAAAATAAATAAGTTTGATTTAAATCCCTTCAGCTATTTTCAAGTATCACATTTTTACCAGACATGACAGGTTTCACATCGATCGGCAGTTTCGGAGAAGGGATTTTTTTAAATAGCGGCTTTCAAGCTAATATGGCTGCCAAACCACATGACATATGACATCAAAAATGTACACGCTGCATATGTATATGTTTGTGAAGTTTTGTGTTGATCGGATAAGGTTAATTTTTCTCTCCAAGAAACCTGCAAAAACCAAGTGACCTACAACGTCATCATTTTCAAACTAGATGCAGCAATGGTGATAGATGACATTTGTAAAATTTTGCATCGATAGGTTAAGCGGTTTCTGAGATATAATTATTTAATATTTTCCTTCAATCCAATATGGCTGCCACATCATGTGACCAATGTCATTTTTGTGATTAACTTTCAATCGCCATGCCCAGTCGATGACACATGTTTAGAGCCGATCGCTTCCGTGGTTTGGGAGAAGATGCTTTTTCAAGGTTTTAGGTTAAATCCAATATGGCTGTCAACCCCATGTGACCTAAGATGTCATAAATTTAATATTCAATACAAATGGGTCATAGTTCATGTGCATGCAATTTCAGATTTCTAGGATAAGGAATTCGATTTAAACATTTATGGCTGATATACCACTTCTCCGATGATGTCATCAATATCATCCTTTTGTTCCCCATCTATATAATAATACCGTAAGGACTCGACTTTGTTATCCCTTTTACGCCGCACCCAGTGACCCGATGCCCACAGCACTAATGGATTTACGATCTACGAACCGCGCTCTTTGTTTATCACCTACAGCCATACTCGAAAAATCTGAATTAGCCGACGTTTGGGCCCAAAAGCATCCGATCAACGGCCGATACGACGCCATCTTATGACTCCATCGTATTGGTGTCTGCTGGGTGAAGGCGCAGCAAGCCGTCCGCTGATTGGACAGTCGAAGGCGACAGCAAGCCGTCCACTGAGTGGACAATCCTGAGCATGCATTCCGCCATTTGTGCCGGTGTCGTCGATCGCGCTGTACGTTAACCTCATCAGGTGGGTTTACCATAATTTCTTCCATATACTGTGATTACAACGAAGTGAAACCGAGGAGCAGCCCATCAGTATCATATAAAGCAATAAATACCAAGGCTTCAGCTTCTGAAAGCTTAAAACAAAGTGTACTTCGCCGAGTGACGAAACGTCGGCATAGGCCTCGGCCCTACCTATCCAGTTGTTGTTTCCGTTGTGTAAGGGGGGAAAAAAACAAACATTTTGGCCTCAGACCTTTGAGAGTACGTCGTTCCGTGAACTTTTTGAACGGGCCTCGTATGCCATGCTACGTCAACGTTGGGTTGTTTTTAAATGATTTGAAGGATTAACTTAAGCACCGTGAATAGAGCAGTTTATTGTTCCTCAAAGACCAGTGTGTAAGTTGACTCAATATGATGGTAACTTTGCAATTCCTACGTTGTCTCTGAATCAGCTGGCCGAGTCATATTGGCGTAGGGTAGGTCATGATCAGCCCCCCCCCCCCCCCCCCCTTTCGTTTCACCAACTCCTGCATCTGCCACCGTTCATGATTATCAAAGTAGGCTTTACCCTGTTCACGATAAGGTAGAAATCAGAGTTGTATACGAAGAGATAAAAGGATGCCATTGACTTCGAGACGGTACGTGATATTTTCAAAAGTATATTGTAGCGTTGTCATTTAAGTAGATTGCAATAAATACGTTGTTCATATACGCACTCTTCATTCTCATCTTTCTTCCTAACTCTTACTCGGACAAGCAAATCCCCTATGCCATCCATAATGGTACACTCTATCCATACACCACATCCTCCCTTCCGTGGATGTTCCACGGGTTTCGGCTAGTCTATATAATAATACCGTAAGGACTCGACTTTGTTATCCCTTTTACGCCGCACACAGTGACCCGATGCCCACGGCACTAATGGATTTACCATCTACGAACCGCGCTCTTTGTTTATCACGTACAGCCACACTCGAAAAATCTGAATTAGTCGACTTTGGGGCCCAAAAGCATCCGATTAACGGCCGATACGACGCCATCTTTCGACGCCATCGTATTGGCATCTGCTGGGCGTAGGCGATGCGAGCCGTCCGCTGATTGGACAGTCGAGTGGTGTCATTAAATAATGGGCCGTGCTTACTGATATTGATCTGAAACTTGCAAATGGGCATGTATTGCAAAGCAATTTTCCTTCTTATATTGTCCAAGTCTAAAATACACACCCACACACACACATAAATCAGCTGATCGTCAAATCTGCATTCCCTACAACCAGTGATTACAGGTTTAAAAAATGATTTTGTGACGTATTGACTCAACGATGTAAATACGAAAGCATTAATTTAATTATTTCCTTCTTATTCTGTAAAAGCGGCCTCGACGGTATAGTGTGCGATTGCCCAAAGCAGGTTCTTATTTTGACAATCGTTAGTCGTACAATAAATACTTACGGAATATTAAATGAAAAAAAATGTTTCTTTCTTGAATATTTTAAAGCATTTTGTTTTTCATTCCACATGGTGTGTTTCTTCCCTCCCTCTGTGGACAACCAAGTGCCGGCTAAACCGGCTTCCGGTGGTAGTATAATCCTCTGTAGCAGTGTAGGGTTTTATGAGCCAATGATTATGGTGCGGCGCATGTCGAGTCACAGCAGGATTTTATGAAACGCCATTTGAAGTTGTGAAAAAGGTCAGAGTACCTGCTAACATGTCAAGCTACAGCAGGGCAGCGCAGGTCAGTTATAGTTAATCAACGGATCAATGAGAATGTCCTTTACTGTACGTACTGTACTTTACCACATCGGTTAGAAACGCGGCCGCAGGAGATCTCAGATGGTCTTTACTTTAGCTTCTGTTTTGGATTCGGTTCCCGCCTCCTGATACCTCGCAGGTGTGACGTCGCATCAGAGGACGTTAAGCCAGCTGTCTCATCTGATTGGACAGTCGAAGGCGACAGCAAGCCGTCCACTGAGTGGACAATCCAGAGCATGCATTTGTGCCGGTGTCGGCGATCGTTGTTCATATACGCACTCTTCATTCTCATCTTTCTTCCTAACTCTTACTCGGACAAGCAAATCCCCTATGCCATCCATAATGGTACACTCTATCCATACACCACATCCTCCCTTCCGTGGATGTTCCACGGGTTTCGGCTAGTTGGGAGTATTTGACAATGTGCCAAGTTTCAAATTTTTCCATTCCGCGGTTTCCGAGAAAAATTTTTTATTATTATTTATGTTTAATCCAAGATGGCTGCCATACCACGTGCTCTATGACTTCACAATTACCATAAAAACATTCTACATGGGTGTCGCTCATACCCTTCAGGGGCGGAGGCATAAAAACACGATGGAGCACCCACCCAACCAACCACCCTTATAACCTTCACCACTCAACAACAAAACACACGCAATAATACATACAAGAACGCACACACAAAACGCAACCACACACAACAACCACCCACGCAACCAACCAACCACCAACCCTTACAACATACACCATTCAACAACAAAATACATGCAAAAACACACACTCATGCAAAAACACACTCGTGCAAAAACACCACATGCAAAAGCACACACTCACACAAAAAAATACACACACAACCAACCAACTAGCCTCATAGCATACACTGCTCAAAACAGAAAAGGAATTGCCAATATACCCTCTACACCCCACCTCAAATGGCTGACAAGAAACTCGCCAACCCTTAGTCTGGGATCCGAGGCCTGGAAATGTGTAAAAAAGTGATTTTGAAGTGACACCCCTGCTATAAAATGTTTGACCCCTAGATCATGTCTGTGGGGGTGTTAGCCACCAGAAAAGTGACTTTAGCAAGGTAGTTTGGATTGCGCGAATTCTGTAAGGACGTTTTTTAACTTGGGGCGTCAACTGTAAAAAAGCAAGAAATTTAGGGGTAGGGGAAATTCAATTGACCATATATCCCATAATACAGGGGTGAGTGCAACAAATTACCACTCATTCTTTTTGCTATAAAGTTGGCTTTTATATTAAACATGATTCAACGTGATTGGACCATCCATGAGGTCAGCAGAGGTCAAAAGGTCACGGAAAGTGGGTTAAGCTGAAAATTTAGCTCCTTTATCAAATAATTCACATGTATATGTCACAATATGTTCTTTGCATCCCTCTACTGTTTCTGGCCTATATTGATCGTAATAGTGATGGTTTACTGCGGTGGTTGATGCTTTTCATCTTTTGTGTGGTGCTAGTGATTATTATGCTACATTTGTTTCAGCAACTTGCTTCACTCTTACTGATCTTTATGATTACCATCGATCTTCAGCCTCCCTAGCTGGAGCAAGCTTCCTTCTTGTCAATTATTATTTACCACTCAACCAACGACATATCGAAATTCCCGTGTGGAAGCACTGAATGACATATCGAAAGTGAAACCGGTACCATATTCCTTTTTCTGTCAGGAGCTGAATGGAATGCTGATTCCCGTCCAAAAACTGTAAAGTAAGAGCGAAATATGAACTTAGAATAGTTAGATAAGAACATCATATAGTTAGGAATATTTTGTACATATTTTCCTGTCATTCAAGCAATTATCGGTTCACTAGCGTTCGAGAGAAAAGTCTTAGTAAATTTGACTAGTTTCCTCTGATTATTTTCCACATGTTTTCCTGTCATTCAAGCAATTATCGGTTTACTAGCGTTCGAGAGAAAAGTATAGGTAAATTTGACTAGTTTCCTCATTGAATCTTGAAATGTTATAACGTTGTGAAATCATGATATTTACGAATCTAATATATTTCACAGTCGACCCTGATTTACTACACGTGATGGTGTTGATTGGTTTTGTGTGGCGTGGGGAATATGTTTCATTCTGGCCTGGCACCAGGTTCGCCCGAAGATTCGCCTGATGCGAATACAACATTATTAATTTTGTTCCATTTGTGGATTGTATGAAGTCTTAGAGTGTCTTTTTATTTCTTACAGGTGCTGACCCCTGGCGTATAAAGATGGAACCTGTGGCTGTGATAGCTGGTAAAGGAAACAAACGCAAACTCTCTTCTAGTGTAAGTGACTATTCGAAATGTATCGTCTGCCAAAGTACAACAGATGATCAGGGACCTCTGTATAACCTGACGAAGAGAGGGTTCACAACATTCAAGAACGCGGTGGAAATAAGGAAGGATGACGTTTACAGCAGAGTGTGGGACGATCTGCAGAATCAGGACCAATTTCTTTCAAAAGGACCAATGTGTCACGAAAAATGCCGCAGTAGTTACACCCTCAAACGGACTTTGGACAATCTAGTATCCGCCAAATGGTTTAAAGCCAAGCAAGGAGAAACATCAGGTGAACGGGAGGGCAGGAGGAGTTTAACGGACTTTAAGGCAGTTTGTTTCCTGTGTGAAAGGGAACGCGATTCCAAAGGCGATAGGACATTAACTTTAGTCAGCACAGTTGACAGGCAGAAGTCAATCCATGATAAGGCAAAGGTGTTGAGGGATGAGGCGGTCCTTTTGAAAATTGAGGGCCATGGTGATTATTGTCTTGACCTCATAGCTAACGATTTCCGCTATCACTTGAGGTGTATGAGCAATTTCATGAACAGACGATGTAAAGCTTCAGAACAGACATGTGACAGTAAAGGTGTCACTGAATATGACAAAGGCTTCCAAATGCTTGTTTCAGAAATTTCACCTGGACTTCTTATTAACAAGCATGTCTACCACCTTGGCCAGCTGACCAATAGATTTATGGAACTTCTCTCACAACAGGATGTAGTCAGTAAGAAACCCTACAGAACTGATAGGTTGAAAAAGCGATTGTTGAAGCACTTTGAGTCTGACATTCAGGTCATCACATTGAAGGGTAGAGATACGTTAATATGTGCATCTTCTTTGACCGTCAAAGAGCTCTGTGATGAAGTAGTCTCTCTGCAGACTGAATTAGATGAGTGTGAGCTTCTTCCAGGTGACGAGGAAGAGGAGGTACTGCTCACAAACGTGTCAAACAGTTCATACCACGTGGCAAAACACTTGAGGGCTGAAGTGAAAAAAATCGGAAAGGTAGTGTGTGCAATCCCAGTCAGTGATGAAATTGAAATATCATATGAAGGTGCCTCTAGTCAAGTCCCGGTCGACTTGTACAATCACTTGG
The DNA here is from genome assembly GCF_964187855.1 of Myxine glutinosa. Lineage (NCBI taxonomy): Eukaryota > Metazoa > Chordata > Myxini > Myxiniformes > Myxinidae > Myxine > Myxine glutinosa. Next base: position 122,959,143 of record NC_136269.1, read on the forward strand.
CATGGTTACTAACAGAGGGAGATGAGTGTCTCGGTGAAGATGGCAAAGTCGAGCTTACCAAAGATGATGAAGAGAAGGTACTGAATTTGGCACAGGACATTGTAGGATGTCTTAGCAGGCAGCCACTTCCCAAACACATCGGTGTTGCCCTACATATTCTGAAGCAAACACGTAGTAAAAACCTTGTGACAATGATTAACAAATTTGGACACTGCATCAGTTATCCCACTGCTCAGCGACACATCACAACAGCCGCCAATGATGTTTCTGAACGAGAAGAAAGGGAAGGGTTGTTCATTCCAACAAACATCACACCAGGACACTTTACCCACTACGCATTGGATAACTTATACTTCCATTCAGAGACACAAGATGGTGGTAGTTTTGATGCTACAACAAATATAATTTATCAGTACACATTTGAGGGAGAAGGAAGTGGGGATGTAGTGGGGGCAGTGCCCCGTAAGAAAACCAGGAAACTGACTATCAGTGAACCAGACAAATTCGTTCCAGTAAGTAGTAAACTGACACTGAAGGACAGAAGACAGGCTTGGTCATTACGTGATATTGAACTTCCTCATGATGACGAGGGTGAAGCCTGCTTTCTAGCTGACAAGAACATCGTTTGGTTCCTACTGAGGATGTATCCAACACAGTTGATGACGGGTGAAAACGACAAGGACACTGGTAGCCTGACATGGAGCAGCTTCTTTGAATACAGTTCTGGGCAACATACAGAGAAAACAAAGATTGGTTATGGACCATTGCTTCCACAAAACCCAACCAACGCAGATGTAGTCCAGACCTCATTGGACTACTTTGTCTCCTTGAGTCTTAAGATGGGTCAGGCTAAGACGGTGGTGACTTGTGACCAGGCGATATATGACATAGTAAAGGGGTTGTTTAGGAAGGAATCGGAAAAGTACAAAGATGTTATTGTTCGACTTGGAGGATTCCATGTTGCCCAGAACTTCTTGGGATCTATTGGATTTTTCATAATGGAGAGTGGCGTAGAGGACATTCTGGTTGCTAGTGATATCTGTGTCTTCCACCTGAAGAGTATGGCAGGAGTGTGGATGGTGACAGGTTAATTCCTGTCATGAAGAGCAAGCTATCAAAGCCTTCTGCTGCGAAGTTGAAGTACTGCAAATGTAAGAAGAAACCGAACTGCCTGAGGAATTGCCCTTGTGCGAAAGCTGGAGTACCATGCATCATTACATGTGCCTGCAATGGCGACAGAGAAAAATGTGGACGGCTTCTGACTGATGACGGTGATGATGATGAGTAAATAGAGGTAATGACACTTTTCCAGACAGTATGTTGTATGACTTGTCGTTTTAAAACATGTTGAAGAGTACCGTGCAAATAGATAGTGTGAATGCCCGATTTTGGTGATTTTTTTAAAGTTATGCAAATCTAAAGTGACATACATGCCAGTAAGTTAAGTTCAGTCGGGGCATTTCTTTCCCAAAAACATCAGAGGGGTACAAACAACATATTTTGGGTGTAAAAGTTTGGCTATATTGAGCTTGAAGTAGGAAAAATGTGATTTTATTTACTAAAGGAGCTAAACTTTTAGCTTAACCCACTTTCCGTGACCTTTTGACCTCTGCTGACCTTATGGATGGTCCAATCACGTTGAATCATGTTTCATATAAAAGCCAACTTTATAACAAAAAGAATGAGTGGTAATTTGTTGCACTCACCCCTGTATTATGGGATATATGGTCAATTGAATTTCCCCTACCCCTAAATTTCTTGCTTTTTTACAGTTGACGCCCCAAGTTAAAAAATGTCCCTACAGAATTCGCGCAATCCAAACTACCTTGCTAAAGTCACTTTTCTGGTGGCTAACACCCCCACAGACATTATCTAGGGGTCAAACATTTTATAGCAGGGGTGTCACTTCAAAATCAAATTTTGAGGTCTCGGATCCCAGACTACCTTCTCTCGATACTCTGCCTCCAGCTCACTATAATTTCCTCTCTTCCTCTCGTGTACCTCCTCCATGTTCTCTTCTCAAGGTACTGACAATTCCCCCAAAATGACCTGCCTTGTTTAAATGACCAGATGACAATGTCAGGCCGCAACCTTGTCACACAGATCTCCTCTGGGAATACCAATTGTGCCTTGAGGTCTGCCACCACCTGCCAATCACAAGCATCTGACAGAACTATTTCCTTCCACCTCCTCCTCTTTCCACCTCTTACCGCTTGGTCCTCTTTGACAAACAACACCTTTCCCCCACCGGTCTCCTTCTCCACTGCCCTCTCTCTCGATCTCATTATCTCTTGTTGCTCCACTACCACCGCCAGCACCTGATAGTGCTGCCAGCTGTATCTTCCTGCTGCCAATGCTACTGAGCATGCACTCAGTGCATGCTGCATTGTTCCCAGACCTCCACACCAAAAGTAGCTCTCGTCCTGCAACAACCCCCACAATCTCAAGTTTGATAGGGATGGAAGTACATCATATGTTGCTCGCAACAGGAAATTCAACAGTATTGGCTCCATCCTCCAAATCTCTTGCCACTTCAACGTCCTCACTTGGACACCTTCCCACTTGGGCACCTTGTCTGACTGCTTTCACATATCTCCCCTCCTCCTCCTTTCTTCTCACCTCCCTCTCAACCATCTTCCTCCTCTCTTTCACACATGCCTTTCCCCATCGCTCATGCTTCATCCACCTCAAGCCATGTTTCCCATGCTGTACCATTCCCACAACCTCCTCCTGTTGCAACCGCTCCTCCATCTCGTCCACCTCTGCGCTTGCATTCTACTTCCCACTTGTATTCTTCTCTGGGAGAGCATTCTTCACCACTGGATCACTCGAATCTCACACCATCATAAACGACGGCACCCTCACCACCTTAATCTCCTCAGTTGTCGATGTTTAAGAAAAACCAGAGTTTTCCACCTTGACCATAAAAATCAATATTCGTAAAATTGCATGGCACTCCCAACTACCTCATCACAAACCCGCTCACCACAACCTCAATCCTCTCTACATGCTCAATCGCAATATCATAAACCATCAATGGCCACAATACTCATGACATCAATCAAAACTTCAAACATCATACCTTCAACTTACGTGGCAAACCACATCCATCAATCTTCTTCAAACCTCTCATGAGCTTGTGCCTCAACTCCTCCACCCTTCCCAAATCATTCAACTCCACCGTATACTATCTTCCCAAGCTCTACACGTGGGCCTCCACCAATGATGGAACCACCTCCCATCCCAGCTCAAACCTGTGACTGTACTGTAATCCACCACTCCTCAACTTTTTTGCTTTAAAGCCCATCCTTGCCCACCACATCAACCTTTCCCAACCCCCTAGTACCTCTACTGCTTCATCAGCTCACTGTTGGACAGCTGTCAGGTCATCCATGAATGCAAACATCACTGGCAAACTCTGACCAGGGGCTAGCCCCACATCTTTCCTATGTCCACTCGCAGGACATATAGGCAACTCCATAGCCAGAACAAATAAAATAGGGGAGATGGTACATCCCATTGGGATCCCCATTTCCAACTTCTGCCACTCTGTTACATAGGACTGTGTCGCAAACCGCATCCAAAACTGATCATAATATGCCAACAAAAAATCCCTAAATCTCCGTAGCACCCAAAAGAAATCCATGGCATACCTGATCAAGGCATCCGGCACTGACCCATATGCATTCTCCAAATCCAGCCATACCACCGCCACATCCTTCCTTTACCGCTTTTCTTTCTGTAACATTTGCCAGACCATTGCCGAGTGTTCAATGTATCCTGGTGATCCTGGTATTCCTGCCTTCTGCACAGAACCATCCACAAAACCATTCTTTCTGATGAAGCCTGAGAGCCGTGCCACAAAGACACCCATCAATATCTTCCCATGTACATCGAGCAATGATATTGGTCTAAACTGCTCAAGTGTGACAACCTCCTCCTGCTTCAAAATATAAACACCTTTCAACCTACGCCATTGACTGGGCACCACTCCTTGCCTCCATACCACCTTCAGAGCCTTCCCCAGATATCGCCTGATGCCTCCACAACTCTTAAACACCTTGTATGGAGCTCCACTTGGCCCCAGAGCTGATGCCACCCATGCCTTCCGCAAAACTGCCTCCACCTCAGACATCTTTGGCTCCGACAAATCAAATGGAACACCTGGCCCTGTCGGTCTCACCAAGCCTTTGATGTCCTCCACGACTTCGTCACTCCTTGAGTATGTGTACGTGACATTCAGGTGACCTTCCAACTCTTCCTTCGGTACCTTCAGTACACCAAATCGAGTCTGCTCCAACAGATCCTTCATAAATCGAAAGGGATTCTCAAAGAACCTCCTTCTCTTCCTCTGCCTCTTCTTCCTTCATCTCTCCATCCTTTCCACCCTCTTCAACTTCACCAACCTCACTCCCGCCTATTTCGTCACCACCTCAAATCCATTCCCAGCTCCTGGATCTCCTTCTGCCTCCTGCTCAACCGTGCCTCCTTCTCACCCCTCTCTACACACTCTTTCACTCCAAACGTGACACACATGAACTAAAACACAATCTCATTCATCTTTCACAATCTATCTACCACCCTTCCTTTTAAACTCTGAAGCACCCCACACACCACTCCATTCATTCTCTCCCATACTTCCCTTTCTCCCATACCTGGCCATTTCACTCTCTTCCTCACATCCTTTCCCTGCTGAAGTACAACCCCAGGACATAAAGTCACGTGAAAAAGTAAGTACACCCCATGTAAAGTTTTGACTTTTTCAACATATTTCAACATACAGCTATTTGATCTTCATTTCAACAATATTGATGGATAAAGGTGATATAATACCGCTTACCGCTTACCGCTTCCAGTCCGGTATGAAGAGGACGCAGGCGTCACATGCTCGCCGCTTCTTCGACCGGGCCACTGTCAGTTGCTTTCTTTTTTGGTGGTCGTGCGGATTTTTTGGCCATTGAGTCTGCCCTCTGCATAGCCCCGGCTCTGCTCCCTGCTTCGCCTGCCCGGCTCCTTCACCTGCTCGCTGTTTCCTCGGGCGCGCTCTCGTGGGTTGTGACCATCGCAGCGGTTTGGTGGCGGTTTCCCGCCGTGATCAACCTTGGCCTCGTGATCGTCTCTTTGCTCCTGCCTGCCCTCTGCTTGGTCCCGGCTCTGCTCCTAGCTTCACCTACCTGGCTCCTTCGTTTCCTCGGGCCCGCTCTCGTGGGTTGGGACCATTGTTTCACCTCCTCAACCTTGGCCTCGTCTCGTCTCTCCGCTCCTGCCTGGCATGGCTCTGCGGTACTCCGCCGCAAGGCTCCTTTTGCTCAATACCCGCTCCACCCCATCATGCATCTCTGCCATCAAATCAAATGGACTCCTCCGACGACCCAGGTACATTCACCGTGGCTCCGGTCGTAAGTTTGTTTATTTGCAATCAGGTCACTCCATCCCCGTCCTCTGGTCGGCTCAGCGCACTCTCACTCTTCGTCCCAGCGCACCTGGTCACAGCAACGCACACGATCGCACCTCCTGCCTACGAACCCTGGCTAAATCACCTGAATTCATCCCTGCTGTTCAAAACAACATCAAGCTCACCCTGTTCAACACCCGGTCCCTCAACAACAAATGCCTCATCCTGAACGAATACATCCTGGATAACAAACTGGACTTTCTCTGTCTCACCGAAACCTGGCAACAACCTCTGGACTACTACACACTCAACCTCACCACACCCAATGGATATTCCTACATCAATAAACCACGGTTGGAGGGCCGAGGTGGTGGAATTGCTGTTATCCACCGTCAAGACATCAAGACCAACCTCATCTCCATCTCATCTGCTCCATCATTTGAACACCTGGCTTTTAAACTCTCTGGTCGCATGCAGTCAGTCATGGCTGTCGTCTACCGCCCTCCCAAACCACACCCATCATTCCTGTCTGACTTCTCCTACTTTCTGACCCAGCTATGTTCCCTCTCCCCCTCAATCCTCCTCCTTGGTGATTTCAATATCCACATGGACTCCACTGACTCCACAATAACCACTGACTTCAATGATTTACTCACCTGCTTTAACCTCACTCAACATGTCGACTTTCCTACCCATATCCGTGGTCACATTTTGGACCTTGTCTGCTCCACTGGATGAAATTTGCACCATCTCTCTGGCTCCGACCTCACCCTCTCTGACCACTTAGCCATCACTCTGACCATCAACATCCCCGCCCCAACACCAAGGCATTATCGCACTATCAACTTCCGTAAGCTAAACGCTCTTTCACCTACCTCATTCTCATCCACCCTCTCTGAAAAAATGTCCACTTCTCCCTTCATTGACCTCCACACCCCTTCCGACCTCACTGACTACTACAACCACACTCTCTCCTCCTGCCTTGACCAGCTTGCGCCTGTAAAAGCCAAAACAGTTTCTTTCACCCATTCTGCTCCCTGGTTTACCCCTGAACTCCGCCTGATGAAAACTCGTGCTCGCCAACTTGAAAGACTCCGCAATAAAACGGGTCTCACAGTTCACTCCCAAGCCTACAAGGACCACCTACAACACTACAAAGATGCCCTCTCCCGCGCCCGCTCAGCCTACTACTCTCAAATTATCCACTCTGGCTCCGGAAACCCAAAAGCACTCTTCTCGACAATAAACAAACTCCTCCGCCCCCTGAACACCACCACCCAGTCATTCACAGTAGACAACTGCATCTCCTTCCTCTCTTTCTTCCAACGCAAAATTGACAACATCTACAACAGCTTGACGACCGCCGCACCCGCTCCCCCTCCAACCACCTGCCCCCCCTTGTCCTGCCATCCCCTGTCTCGGTTCTCCCCAATCTCCCCTACTGACCTCTCTGAACTCCTCATAGGAATGAAAACTGTCACCTGCACTCTTGACCCCATCCCCTCCAGCTTTGTCAAGGCCTCCCTCCCTGCTCTCTCTCCACTTATCGTTGTAACAATAAACTCCTCCCTGTCTACAGGCATCGTCCCACCTTCCCTCAAAATTGCTGCTGTTACCCCCATTCTAAAAAAACCTGGTCTAATCCCTGACACCCTAAACAACTTCAGACCCATCTCCAACCTACCCTTTCTGTCAAAAGTTTTGGAACACGCTGTAGCCACTCAACTCAAACATCATCTCTCTGCCAATAACCTGTATGAAACATTCCAATCCGGATTCCGCTCCAACCACAGTACTGAAACTGCTCTCCTCAAAATCACCAACGACCTTCTCCTCTCCTCTGACGCTGGCAACCTCAACATTCTCGTCCTCCTCGACCTCAGCGCTGCCTTTGACACCATCGATCACACCATCCTCCTCACCCGACTTGAATCCACCCTTAACGTTACCGGCACTGCCCTCTCTTGGATTAAATCATACCTCTCTGACAGACGCCAGTTCATCTCCATCCCCACCGTTTAGAGGCCATTTTTCCCCGCAAAGCGGGGGTTGGCCTTTTCGGGGACCATGGTAGTTGTTGTTTTTTGGTCCCCTTTTTGAAGCAATGTTTTACGGCCGGATGCCCTTCCTGACGCCAACCCTTTTTGCCGCCTTCAACGACAAACAGGGAATTACCAGTGAACTGGTACTCAATTAGTCGACCTCGGAAGGATGACAGGCTGAGTCAACCCCCCTGGCATTAATTCGGCGATCGACCGAGATTCGAACCCAGGATCCTAGGATCCTAAGCCGGCACCCTAGCCGCTAGCCCAACACCAGGGATTAGTTCATCTCCATCAATAACTGCAAATCCCCCACTGCTCCCCTCCCCCAAGGTGTCCCCCAAGGTTCAGTTCTTGGCCCCCTCCTCTTCATCCTTTACCTGTCCCCCCTCGGTCACTTAATCCGCCGTCATGGTCTCCAATTCCACTGCTTCGCCAATGACATCCAGCTTTTCATCTCCACCAAGTCCGTCTCCACCGACACCCACTCTATCATGACAAACTGCATCACTGAAATAAAATCCTGGCTTCAAATCAACTTCTTCAAGCTTAACTGTGATAAATCTGAAATAATCATCATTGGCCCAAAAACGCTCACAAAATCCACCCATAACTTTGCCCTCAACATCGACGGTATCCCAGTATCCACCTCCCCTCACATCCGGAATCTTGGCGTCATCTTTGACCAAACCCTTTCCTTCGACAAATACACTAAACAGATCACAAAGTCAGCCTTCTTTCACCTGAAAAACATTGCCCGTCTCCGCTCATCCCTCTCCTCCACGGCTGCAGAAACCCTCATCCACGCCTTCATCACCTCCCGTCTGGACTACTGCAATAGCCTCCTCTATGGTTCACCCTCAAAAATCACCAATAAACTCCAATACATTCAGAACTCCGCTGCCCGTCTACTCACCCATTCCCGGACCCGTGACCACATCACCCCCATCCTTTACAAGCTTCACTGGCTCCCCATCCCCCAGAGAATCCAGTACAAAATCCTCCTCTTGACATACAAAGCCCTCCATAACCTGGCCCCATCCTACCTGGCTGACCTCCTCTCCAGACACACTCCCACCCGCAACCTCCGCTCTGCTGGTACCAACCTCCTGACCCCCTCCATCCGGACCAAATTCAGATCCTGGGGGGACAGGGCCTTCTCCATCGCTGCTCCCACCCTCTGGAACTCACTACTTCACACCATCAGAGACTCCTGCTCACTCACCACATTCAAAACATCACTAAAGACCCACCTGTTCAACACTGCATTCAACATTCAACCCACAGCATCTAACCCCTGACTATCTCTTCTCCTTCTCCCTCCTTTTGCTTGAAATATTTCCCTATTGATTCTTGTCTTTTTGCAATTGTTGTTTTCATGTATTGTTATGCATTATGTTTTCCACTCTGTGAAAGCGCCTTTGGGCTTCTGGAAAAGCGCTATACAAAATAAATGAATTATTATTATTATTATTATAATATAACAAATATCATGAAACATTTACATTTTGTAGTCCATTGTATTATTTAAATAAACATAAATGCAAATTTCGCATGTGGAAAAAGTAAGTACACCCGACATTTATCACCACTTCAAATACCTAAAATTAGAATCAGGTGCACCAGCTCAGGTGCAAATGATTAGAACATCATTAGAGAGGATCTTGGAGGAACCTGTCTTATTTAAACCTCAGATATTTAGTTTGATTTGCTCTTTGTTGTTGAAGTGTGCAGAGTCACCATGCCTAGATCAAAAGAGCTCTGTGAGGCCTTCAGAACGAAGGTTATAGATGCCTACGAGTCTGGGAAGGGATTTAAAAAGATCTCCAAACAATTTGAAATCAATCATTCGACTGTCCAGAAGATCATCTACAAGTGGAGAAGATTCCAAACAACTGCCAACTTGTTCAGGCCAGGCCGCCCCAGCAAGTTCAGCCCGAGAGCAGACCCCAAGATGGTGAAAGACGTCTCTAAGAACCCCCAGAATGTCATCACGGGACCTACAGGTAGCTCTTGCCACTGTTGATGTCAAAGTGCACGAGTCTACCATTAGAACGGGGCTGCACAAATTTGATCTACATAAAAGGTGTGCCAGGAGGAAACCTTTGCTGTCCAGAAAGAACATCAGGGCAAGACTAAAGTTTGCCAATGAACACCTAGGCAAAGACCAGCACTTCTGGAACAATGTGCTCTGGACAGATGAGTCAAAGGTAGAGCTATTTGGCCACAGTACCAGAAGACATGTTTGGCGAAAACCAAAGACAGCATTTGACCACAAGAACCTGATACCAACTGTAAAGCATGGTGGTGGAAATATTATGGTTTGTGGCAGCTTTGCTGCATCAGGACCTAGGCAGCTCACCATCATAGAATCCACTCTGAATTCTTCATTGTACCAGAGGGTGCTTGAGGATAATGTGAGGCCACCTGTCGGAAAGTTAAAGCTCAACCCAAGGTGGACCTTGCAACATGACAATGACCCTAAACATACCAGTAAATCCACCAAGGAATGGCTGAAAAGAAAGAAATGGAGGGTTCTGGAATGGCCAAGTCAAAGCCCGGATCTAAATCCCATCAAGATGTTGTGGGGGGATTTGAAACGAGCTGTGCATGCAAGAAACCCCTCAAACATCCCAATTTTTTGTTGAATAAATTATTGCAAAGTAAATTTTTCATTGTTTTTTGTTCAATTAGATCACCTTATCTATAGATACTGTTTAAATGAAGATCAAAATATTGATATGTCCACATATGTTAAAAAGATAAAAACATTTCATGGGGTGTACTTACTTTTTCCACATGCGAAATTTGCATTTATGTTTATTTAAATTATACAATGGACTACAAAATGTAAATGTTTCATGATATTTGTTATATTATATCACCTTTATCTATCAATATTGTTGAAATGAAGATCAAATAGCTGTATGTTGAAATATGTTGCAAAAGTCAAAACTTTACATGGGGTGTACTTACTTTTTCACGTGACTGTACAACACTGTGGTTTTCTTCTGGGCTATTTCTCCCTGTCATCTTACATGCTCCATTTTCGAAGGCACTGCGTTGTTGTACTTCCTTCTCGCCCATCCAGGTCTGATGAGTTCACAACCCTCTAGTTGACCGAAACTCTTGTCCATACACACACACCTTTCAAGACTCTTATGTCCCTCTTCACTCACACCACAACCCATCCGACTCTGATGGATATGCAACCCTCTCACTGATTCAAAATAGCCTGGTGTTGGCTGAGCGGTTAAGATGCCAGCTTGGGATCCGAGGATCCTGGGTTGGAATCCCGGTCGATCGCTGAATTAACGCCAGGGGGTTGACTCAGCCTGTCATCCTTCCGAGGTCGGCAAATTGAGTACCAGTTCACTGGTAAATCCCTTGTGTGTCGCAAGAGGCGACAAACAGGGTTGGTGGCAGGAAGGGCATCCGGCTGTAAAACATTGCTTCAAAAAGGGGACCATGGTGCCCGAAAAAGGCCAACCCCTGCTCTGCGGGGGGAAAATGGCTTCTAACAGTGGTTCACTGATTCAAAATAGTGTCCACACCCACACTTCTCTTGAATCTGACACACCTCCCAATGCACACCATCACACCATTGAACAACCACTCCCACACCCTTTCTGGCACTGACGGATCCTCAACCCTCTGAAGGATCCAAACTCATGTTCACACTGACATTTTACCAGACCTGCATCCACAATCCGTACTCTCTTGTCAAACTCAGTATGGGGTTCTTTACCCGTTTTATCCATCCATTTGGGCCCATATATATTATATAGGTAAGTTTTTGACGACTTATGACAAAACTTGGTGGGTGAGTTGTTTAGGCGACAAGAACAAGCCGGTTAGATGGATTTCATGAAAATTTGATGAATTTACCAAAAAGTATAAATATCAGTATACTGAACATTTTCACTTGAAATTGCATGATTATACAATCATCTAGAGAGCCCTCTGCTGCGTATGTTCCGAATACTGAAGACATAACCAGGAGCGAGGAGGATATTTATGGTTTAAGGGGATGCAGTGGGCAACTTACTCCACCATAACACCACCAGTCACATATGATGTTAATGTGCACAATTATAGTCATTCATTGTTTCCTTATTATTATGTGGACCCCTGTACATGTGTACTGGCAAAAGTCAACCAATGGCGTAAACGCGCATGATCATTGCCTGGTGTTTTTCAAAAAAAAAAATTTTTTTTTTTGTATACAGAGTCGAGGCTCGTGAAAGAGCTAACATTTATCAAACAAACAAATCAAACAAACAAACAAGCAAACAAAGTATATAAAAAGGGGAGCGGTCGACAAGATGGGGAGAGAAGGGGAGGAAGCACACAAACACAACATTTGAGAGCAGGGACATCGGGAGATGTGTGGGAGGGAGAGGGCCTGGGGGGAGGCAGGATAGGTATAAAACGCAAGGACACCAAGGACTTCCAGGAAAGAAGTCGGCACCTCAAAAAGTGGATTTGGGGTGAAATTAGCGGGGGTAGAAAAGATCAAGGTTTTGGATTGGGGAAGATAAGAGATGGTGGTGAACAGCCGTTTTAAAGACCTGGAGGGAGGAGTGGGATTGAAGAGAGTGAGGGAGTTTGTTCCAGAGGTGGGAGAAAAGAGGAATGCAGGAGTGAAGGTGAGCAGAGAGTCTTGATTTTGGCAGTTTAACCATAAGAGGGTTGCAGGCAGATCTTGTGCGACCTGTAGGAATATGTGGGGGACAGAGCCCGGAGAGAGCTGGGGGAGCAAGGCCGGAGAGGAGTCGGAAGAAGACGGAAAGACCACCAACCTGCCTGCGGTGAGTAAGTGAAAGGCCCTCGGAGATAGCGTCATCGCGGGAGATTCCAATGATTCTGAATGCTTTGGTTTCAACAGCGTGAAGACGAGCTAGGTGTGAGGCTGGAGCACCAGCCCAGAGGGGAGAGCAGTACTCCATTGAGCTGCGGATGAAAGCCTTGTATGTGGTGAGGAGCTCATGTGTGCCAAGGAAAGACTTCGCATGACGGAGGATGCCCAGTCGGCGACTGGCTTTGGAGGCCAGCTTGGAAATGTGGTTTTCCCAGGAAAGATCATGGCAGATAGTGAGACCCAAAAGGTTGAGTGACAGAACTTCTTGGAGAGGATTATTCAGAAAGTAGATGGGAGGGTTGTCCAGTCGGTCTTTTCGGAGAGACATCGTAAGAGTGTGAGATTTGTCAGGATTGAAAGACATGTTCCACTTGTTTGCCCAGTCTGTGATTTTGTCCAGGACTGCAGAGTGAGGAGGCTGCAGACTGCCGATCTGAGGGATGAGGAATGGAGTGGCAGAGAGTGGAGTCATCAGCAAAGAGATAGAGAGGATTTTCAAGAGAGTCAGAGAGATCATTGATGAAGACAAGAAAAAGCACAGGGCCCAGAACACTGCCTTGGGGAACTCCAGCCTGAACAGGAAGAGGAGATGAGAGAAACCCATTCAGGGCCACACGTTGACTACGACTAGAGAGGAAGTCCGCCAGCCATGCGTGGAGATTTCCATGGATACCAAAGGAGGAGAGTTTGGTGAGCAGAGCGGGGTGCCAGACCGTATCGAAGGCACGTGATATGTCAAGGGAGACAGCTCTAATTTCCTGTTTGGCATTGAGGACCTCCATCCATTGTTGAGACAGCAGAAGCAGCATGTCCAGAGTAGAGTGACCTGGTCTGAAACCAAATTGATGATCAGAGATCAAGCCATTGGAGAAGAGGAAAGATTTCATATCCGAAACAATGATGGATTCCATGACTTTGCTGATAATTGGGAGAAGGCTGATTGGTCTGTAGTTGCTAGGATCTGTTTTTGCACCTTTTTTGTGCAAAGCGGTGATGTTGGCTGATTTCCAAGCAGATGGCAGTTGACCTTGAGCAAAAGAGAGGGTGAAGAGAACAGAGAGAGGGAGTGAAAGAGCAGAAGAACAGGATTTTAGGACCCGTGGGCTGATGCCATCAGGTCCAGTTGCAGAATCAGAGTCGAGGGTTGACAGAAACTTTTCCACCTTGTCAGGAGGAAGGGACATGGAGTCCAGGAGCAGCTGGATACGACTGGGTACGGTGGGTACAGAGAGGGATGGGTTTGGGACACAAGATTTCGAGGCAAACACAGAGTTGAGGCATTCAGCTTTTTCACGTGCGGAGTCAGCTGTGTAGCCGTTTGAGGTAAGGGAGGGGATGGAGGGGGAACAAACACCAGAAACAGATTTGACCAGACGCCACCAGGATTTGGAAGAGGGAGACAGATAAGAGAGTTCGGTCTTGAGAACGGAGAGATATTGTTTCCTGGCTCTCCTGAGGGTGGACACACACTTGTTTTGGGCTTTGTGAAAGGAAATGAGATTTCCTTCCGTTGGATTTGCTTTCCAGAAGATGAAGGCAAGTTGTTTCTGGGCAACAGCCTCACCACAAAATTCCGTGTACCATGGATGGGAGGAAGGGTATGACAACTGAAGACGAGATGGGATAAATCTGTGCATGAGAGAGAGCAATTTACTTTGGAAGAATTCCCAGGATGAGTTGATGTCAGAGGTGGTAGAGATGGGAGACCAGTCCAGATGATTGATGGCTGCTTGAAGACCGTGCCAGTTGGCCTGCGTGAAATGCCAGACTCGTCGACGCTGAGCAGGCTCCCTGAGAATGGTCAGAGCGATGTCCACTTTAACAAGCACATGATCAGATGAGCCGATTGGAGCAGAAGAAGAGCAGCAGACATTTTCAGGGAAGTTAGTCATAACCAAGTCCAGAAGAGAAGATGCTCCGTTGACTGAGATCCGGGTCGGGAAATTGACAGATTGTGTCAGTCCCAGTGAGTCGCAGAAGTCCTTTGCTGAGGAGCCATGGCTGGTGAGAGCGGTACCCACACCCAGCCAACTGGCATGGTGACAATTGACATCACCACATATGACGAAGAGAGAGTTGGGATGAGTAGATAGAAGTTGGTCCATATTATCAGACAGCGAGATGTAGATGGAGTCATCACTGTTTGGTGGACGGTACAACACACATATGAACAAAAGGTGGGAGCGAAGGGGAAGCCGTAGCCAGAGGTATTCCTGGGGGTGAGGTGGAGAGAGTGCAGTGCAGGGCGAGTGAGGAAGAGAGTTTTTGATAAAGATAGCAACCCCACCTCCAGGACGAGGCTCAGGTCTATCATACCGGAGGAGGGAGTAACCCGGGAGAGATACTAAGGAATCAGAGACATCATGAAGGAGGAAAGTTTCTGTTAAGCAGACCACGTCTCGTTTGTCAGAAGCAACCTGTATGCAGAGATCAGTTAAGTTTGAACGAAGGCCCCGGATGTTTGAGGTCCATACCGTTAATGAAGAGGAAGGGGGAGCATCGGATTCAGAACAAGGGGGAGGAGGGGTAGGGTAAGATGTGGAAGAGGTAGGTAGAGCTGTTGAAGGTGTGTCAGAGATTTCAGAATAGCTCGGAGAAAGGGAAGGATGGGGCGGACATAAGGTTTGATGGTGATTGGGTGAGGCACAATGAGGTGTTATTTGAGGAGGGGGAAGAGCGAGGCAGAAGGTTGGGTGGAGATGGAGGTGAGAGTTGGAAGGGGGAAGAAGCGGGGAGGACGCTTTGAGGAGGGGGAGTGAGAGGGGGGAAATTGAGAAGAAATGAGGGTGGGGAGATTTGAAGGGGAGGGGCGAGGGGGGAGTTTAGGAGGGAAGGGACAAGGGGAGGGATTTGAAAGGGATGGGATATGGGGGGAGATTTGGAGGGGAGGGGTGAGGGGGGAGATGTTCGTTTCCCATTAATCGTCTAGGATCTAGGAAGGGAGGGGCGAGGGGGAGTCTTGGAGGGGAGGGGTGTGGGGGGAGTTTAGGAGGGAAGGGACAAGGGGGGAGATTTGAAAGGGATGGGTGATGGGGAGGATTTGGAGTGGAGGGGCAAGGGGGAAGATTTGGAAGGGATGGGTGATGGGGAAGATTTGGAGGGGAGGGGTGATGGGGAAGATTTGGAGGGGAGGGGTTTTGGGGAAGATTTGGAGGGGAGGGGTGAGATTGGATTTTAGAAACTGTACGATTAATGGGAAACGAACATTTATTGCTCTCCCAACTTGCATCTCCCAACTCTCCCAACTTGGTCAATGGTAAAATAGCGTGCTTTTGGGTAGCTAATTGCATCGAGGGCATAAAGCTGTCGGAAAGAAAAGGTCAAAGTCTGGACCACACGTGGGTAAGAACGGGTAGGATTGCCCTTCGAATCCCACCGGGACAACGATAGGTCGAGAGGCAAATCTTGGGGCCAATCCAACACTGGAGTCGACCGGTCTGTGAGTATGTAATCTCCGCACTTATACCATTTTGGAGGATCTGAAGGCATTTTTGGACCAGTAAACTTGTTCCATTTCGGAAAATAAAGTTTCGCCGTCTTAGTGTATTTATTGTTCTTTCCATATCAATTGTTGGATGCTTAACCTCTTGAGGTATGTATCAATTCGGTTAGCCTGTTTGGTATTCCCATTGGAGCACACATCCCACTGTGCTGGGATACCACATTCAAATCTCACGTACTGCATTGATCTGTCCGTCTGTTAATGTCTGGTTAATGTCCGTGATCTGTTCATGTCTTTTGAATTCGTAGTAAAGTATATTGATGTCTTTGTCCTGCATATGACATGTACTTGTTAGGCATTGTGAAAATATACAGTCACGTGAAAAAGTAAGTACGTACACCCCATGTAATGTTTTGACTTTTTCAACATATTTCAATATACAGCTATTTGATCTTCATTTAAACAATATTGATAGATAAAGGTGATATAATATAACAAATATCATGAAACATTTACATTTTGTCGTCCATTGTATAATTTAAATAAACATAAATGCAAATTTCGCATGTGGAAAAAGTAAGTACACCCTTAGCTCTAATAGGTGGTATTGCCCCCTTTGGCAGAAACAACCTCAAGTCGGCGTTTCTTTTAGCTGTCTACCAGTCTCTGACATCGACTGGGAGAAGTTTTTGCCCACTCCTCCATGCAGAATTCTTTCAGCTGTGCGATGTTTGAGGGGTTTCTTGCATGCACAGCTTGTTTCAAATCCACACACAACATCTCGATGGGATTTAGATCCGGGCTTTGACTTGGCCATTCCAGAACCCTCCATTTCTTTCTTTTCAGTCATTCCTTGGTGGATTTACCCGGTATGTTTAGGGTCATTGTCAGGTTGCAAGCTCCACCTTCGGTTGAGCTTCAACTTTCCGACAGATGGCCTCCCATTATCCTCAAGCACCCTCTGGTACAATGAAGAATTCATAGTGGATTCTATGATGGTGAGCTGCCCAGGCCCTGATGCAGCAAAGCTGCCCTAAACCATAATATTTCCACCACCATGCTTTACAGTTGGTATCAGGTTCTTGTGCTCAAATGCTGCCTTTGGTTTTCGCCAAATATGTCTTCTGGTACTGTGGCCAAATAGCTCTACTTTTGACTCATCTGTCCAGAGCACATTGTTCCAGAAGTGCTGGCCTTTGCCTAGGTGTACAATGGCAAACTTTAGTCTTGCCCTGATGTTCTTTCTGGGCAGCAAAGGTGTCCTCCTGGCACACCTCCCATGAAGATCAAATTTGTGCAGCCTCTTTCTAATGGTAGACTCATGCACTTTGAGATCAACAGTGGCAAGAGCTACATGTAGGTCCCATGATGACATTCTGGGGTTCTTAGAGACTTCGTTCAGCATCTTGGGGTCTGCTCTCGGGCTGAACTTGCTGGGGCAGTCTGGCCTGAACAAGTTGGCAGTTGTTTGGAATCTTCTCCACTTGTAGATGATCTTCCGGACAGTCGAATGATTGATTTCAAATTGTTTGGAGATCTTTTTAAATCCATTCCCAGACTCGTAGGCATCTATAACCTTCTTTCTGAAGGCCTCAGAGAGCTCTTTTGATCTCGGCATGGTGACGCCGCACACTTCAACAACAAAGAGCAAACCAAACTAAATGTATGAGGTTTAAATAAGATAGGTTCCTCCAAGAGCCTCTCTAACGATGTTCTAATCATTTGCACCTGAGGTGGTGCACCTGATTCTAATTTGAGGTATTTGAAGTTGTGATAAATGTAGGGGTACTTACTTTTTCCACATGCGAAATTTGCATTCATGTTTGTTTAAATTATACAATGGACGACAAAATGTAAATGTTTCATGATATTTGTTATATTATATCACCTTTATCTATCAATATTGTTGAAATGAAGATCAAATAGCTGTATGTTGAAATATGTTGATAAAGTCAAAACTTTACATGGGGTGTACTTACTATTTCATGTGACTGTACGAGGGTGCGTTCAAAAGTAATTCCTCCTGTTCTTTTTTTCCAAAACAGGTAAAAATATTCGAATGAAACAAAGCACAATTGGTACATTAGTTCTTCCCTCCACTTGGTGGGAAGTTTCATGATTCTGACTTGAGACGTCTCAATGCTACATTCATCAATGAGATGACTGGAAATGAGATGACTGGAGATATGATGACTGCAGATGATATTTGGGATGGTTGACTGGCAAAGAGATGACTGGAGATGAGATGACTAGAGATGAGAGTTGGGATGGCTGACTGGAGATGAGATGACTAGAGATGAGAGTTGGCATGGCTGACTGGAGATGAGATGACTAGAGATGAGAGTTGGCATGGCTGACTGGAGATGAGAGTCTGGATGGCTGAATGGAGATGAGATGACTGTAGATGAGAGTTGGGCTGTCTGAATGGAGATGAGATGACTGTAGATGAGAGTTGGGCTGTCTGAATGGAGATGAGATGAGTGTAGATGAGAGTTGGGCTGTCTGAATGGAGATGAGATAACTGAAGATGAGAGTTGGGATGGCTGAATGGAGATGAAATGACTGGAGATGAGAGTTGGGATGGCTGAATGGAGATGAGATGACTGTAGATGAGAGTTGGGATGTCTGAATGGAGATGAAATGACTGTAGATGAGAGTTGGGATGGCTGAATGGAGATGAGATGACTGTAGATGAGAGTTGGGCTGTCTGAATGGAGATGAAATGACTGTAGATGAGAGTTGGGATGGCTGAATGGAGATGAGATGACTGTAGATGAGAGTTGGGATTGCTGAATAGAGATGAAATGACTGTAGATGAGAGTTGGAATGTCTGAATGGAGATGAGATGACTGTAGATGAGAGTTGGAATGGCTGAATGGAGATGAGGTGACTGTAGATGAGAGTTGGGATTGCTGAATGGAGATGAGATGACTGTAGATGAGAGTTGGAATGGCTGAATGGAGATGAGATGACTGTAGATGAGAGTTGGAATGGCTGAATGGAGATGAGGTGACTGTAGATGAGAGTTGGGATTGCTGAATGGAGATGAAATAACTGTTGGTTGAGAGTTGGAATGGCTGAATGGAGATGAAATGACTGTAGATGAGAGTTGGGATTGCTGAATGGAGATGAGATGACTGTAGATGAGAGTTGGGAATGCTGAATGGAGATGAGATGACTGTTGATGAGAGTTGGAATGGCTGAATGAAGATGAGATGACTGTAGATGAGAGTTGGAATGGCTGAATGGAGGTGAGATGACTGTAGATGTGAGTTGGAATGGCTGACTGGAGATGAGAGTTGGGATGTCTGAATGGAGGTGAGATGACTGTAGATGAGAGTTAGAATGGCTGACTGTAGATGAGAGTTGGGCTGTCTGAATGGAGATGAGATGACTGTAGATGAGAGTTGGGATGGCGGAATGGAGATGAGATGACTGTAGATGAGAGTTGGGATGGCTGAATGGAGATGAGATGACTGTAGATGAGAGTTGGGATGGCTGAATGGAGACGAGATGACTGTAGATGAGAGTTGGGATGTGTGAATGGAGATGAGATGACTGTAGATGAGAGTTGGGATGTCTGAATGGAGATGAGATGACTGTAGATGAGAGTTGGGATGGCTGAATGGAGATGAGATGACTGTAGATGAGTGTTGGGATGGCTGAATGGAGATGAGATGACTGTAGATGAGAGTTGGGATGTCTGAATGGAGATGAGATGACTGTAGATGAGAGTTGGGATGGCTGACTGTAGATGAGGTGACTGCAGATGAGAGTTGGGATGTCTGAATGGAGATGAGATGACTGTAGATGAGAGTTCGGATGGTGGAATGGAGATGAGATGACTGTAGATGAGAGTTGGGATGGCTGACTGTAGATGAGGTGACTGCAGATGAGAGTTGGGATGGCGGAATGGAGATGTGATGACTGTCGATGAGATGACTGTCGATGAGAGTTGAGATGGCGGAATGGAGATGAGATGACTGTCGATGAGATGACTGTAGATGAGAGTTGGGATGGCTGAATGGAGATGAGATGACTGTAGATGAGAGTTGGGATGTCTGAATGGAGATGTGATGAGCTAGACTACGGATTTTTATGTTAAGAAAATAGGCCTTTTATGTTTTGAAAAGCGGAATTTTTTTTTTTTTATGTGAAAAAAAACCGAAATTTTTTTTTCCCCCGTTTTATTCATTTTTTATTATTACCAAGTTTTTCAGAAATCAGTAAAAAAAAGAACAAAAAATGGTAAGCTTTTTCCTGCACAACATTAAACACTCTGGGCTAGTAAACAGGTAAAAAATGACGTTCAGGTACCTTTATTGCAACCGCATTGTTTGATAAGTAGAGGACTAGAAGAAATTGACAAGACCCTTTTAGGAACGGTTAAAGTAGGTGTTTGAAATCATTATCTTGGTAATGTTCTCCTTGGTGAGGCGGTGTCGGCGGTCGGTGAGGACGTTTCTGTAGACGGAGAAGGACCTTTCCACGTCGACGCTGACGATGGGGCAGTACCTCAAGAGGGAGATGTCAGCAAGCTTGACTCCAGCCGGCACACCAACCTCAGATCCGTGCTGATCTCCATCCAGGATCAAAGCCACTGTCCTCAGCACACCAATGTCGGGATTGCGCTGCAGCACCGCCTTGAACTTGGTGAGCAGGATCTCCTTACGGCAGCCTCGGATCTTTTCGAGCTCCTCCTTGGCCTGATCAAGGAGCTGGAAGGCCTTGGCCAGCTCCATGCCGGCCTCCTCCAGCTGCTTAAGGATCTTCGGGATGAACGACACGTGGGCATTTAAGAAGACCAAACTGAGCTTGATGTCCGCCTTTCCGAACAGGTCCTTGGCACTCCGGATTGCCATCGCGTCGTCATCGTTCAGCTGGTCCACAATGTCCTTGACGGCCTCGAAGTGCTCGGCGTAAAACACCGCGGCGTCGATCCACGTCCCCCACCGAGTCAGAATGGGCTCCGGGGGGAGAGAAAGATTGGGCTGCTGCTCCTTCCAAAAGACAACACGCGACGGGGCTTTGACGAACACCTTCTTCGTCGTGGCAATCAGGTCGTTGACGTCCTTGAACATTTCTCGGACTGTCTCGCAGACACGGTGGAGCGCGTGGGCAATGCAAGTCACATGCAGCAAGTCCGGGAAGAGTTCCTTCAGGGCATGGCCGGCCTTGGTCATATAGGCCGCGGCGTCGCTGACGAGGACCTTGAGGCACTCCGGCTTGAAATCAGGCCAAAGATCCATCGGCGTGTCATTGGCGTGTCATTGACTGCACGCATGATCTCCCCGGAGTTGGTCTTCTCCAGAAACATGCACTGGACGAGGTGGGGACGAAAGTACCCCTCCTTGGACAAGCGTCCCGCGATGATGTTGGCCACATATCGACCTGCCGAATCGGTCGTCTCGTCGACGGACAGCCAGATGGGCTGCTGTCCGAGGTCGGCACGGATCCCCGCCAAGGCCTGGTCGTAGCACTTGTCGAGGTAGTGCTTTCGAATCCAGCTTTCATCGGGGAGCTGGAGAGTGATGTGCTTCTCCAGGAACGACCGGAGGGCAGGGTTTTCCAATTTCGACCATGGGATGCCAGCGGCCAGCAAGGCCTGGCACAGCTCCTGAGCCACGACGTCGCACTTGTGCCTCTTTCCGCCACCAAAGTCCTCCATGGTGGCTTGGGTGACCGTCCTCTTCTTCTTCAAGGCCAAGTTGCTCTTGTGGCGGTCTCCTCGGACATGTTGGGCCAGCTCAGACTTCTGCTTCGCCCGGAAAGTCTTTTCACAAGCTCGACAGAAAGCCGTGTCACTCGACACGTACTTGAAGGTGGCCCCATCGCCGCCAGCGTTGAATTCCTTCAGCCACTTGTCACGAAGAGCAGCACTCATCTTGATAGGAGACTTGTTCACACTTTGTGTACACTCTCTCACTGTAGTACACCGCCTCACTGCTGTACACGCTGGGGACGCAACGCACACAAGTGGACGCAACGTTTTGTTTTTGAGATCGATCGCAGTTAAAAATTTCGATCGCAGTTACAAATTTCGATCGCAGTTTAAAATTTCGAAAAATTCCCAATTTTTTTTAGCGTTGCCAGACATTTTCGACCAAAAAGGGCATTTTATTTTATTTTTCCCGAAAAAGGGCGAAATTCTTTTTTTCTCCGAAAATAGCAAAATAATTTTTTTGCGTGCAAAAAAGCCGTTTTATGTGAAAAAATATTTATTTATTTTTCACATAAAAATCCGATGTGCAGTGATGACTGTCGATGAGATGACTGTCGATGAGAGTTGAGATGGCTGAATGGAGATGAGATGACTGTAGATGAGAGTTGGGATGTCTGAATGGAGATGAGATGACTGTAGATGAGAGTTGGGATGGCTGACTGTAGATGAGGTGACTGCAGATGAGAGTTGGGATGGCTGACTGTAGATGAGGTGACTGCAGATGGGAGTTGGGATGGCTGAATGAAGATGAGATGACTGTAGATGAAAGTTGGGATGGCTGACTGTAGATGAGGTGACTGCAGATGAGAGTTGGGATGGCTGACCGTAGATGAGGTGACTGCAGATGAGAGTTGGGATTGCTGAATGAAGATGAGATGACTGTAGATGAGGTGACTGTAGATGAGAGTTGGGATTGCTGAATGGAGATGAGATGATTGTCGATGAGAGTTGGAATGGCTGACCGTAGATGAGGTGACTGCAGATGAGAGTTGGGATTGCTGAATGAAGATGAGATGACTGTAGATGAGGTGACTGTAGATGAGAGTTGGAATGGCTGAATGGAGATGAGATGATTGTCGATGAGAGTTGGAATGGCTGAATGGAGATGAGGTGACTGCAGATGAGAGTTGGGATTGCTGAATGGAGATGAGATGATTGTCGATGAGAGTTGGGATTGCTGAATGGAGATGAGATGACTGTAGATGAGAGTTGGAATGGCTGAATGGAGATGAGGTGACTGTAGATGAGAGTTGGGATTGCTCTATGGAGATGAGATGATTGTCGATGAGAGTTGGGATTGCTGAATGGAGATGAGATGACTGTAGATGAGAGTTGCGATTGCTGTATGGAGATGAGATGACTGTAGATGAGAGTTGGGATTGCTGTATGGAGATGAGATGACTGTAGATGAGAGTTGGGATTGCTGAATGGAGATGAGATGATTGTCGATGAGAGTTGGAATGGCTGAATGGAGATGAGGTGACTGTAGATGAGAGTTGGGATTGCTGTATGGAGATGAGATGACTGTAGATGAGAGTTGGGATTGCTGAATGGAGATGAGATGATTGTCGATGGGAGTTGGAATGGCTGAATGGAGATGAGGTGACTGCAGATGAGAGTTAGGATTGCTGTATGGAGATGAGATGACTGTAGATGAGAGTTGGGATTGCTGTATGGAGATGAGATGACTGTAGATGAGAGTTGGGATTGCTGAATGGAGATGAGATGATTGTCGATGAGAGTTGGAATGGCTGAATGGAGATGAGGTGACTGTAGATGAGAGTTGGGATTGCTGAATGGAGATGAGATGACTGCAGATGAGAGTTGGGATTGCTGTATGGAGATGAGATGATTGTCGATGAGAGTTGGGATTGCTGTATGGAGATGAGATGATTGTCGATGAGAGTTGGGATTGCTGAATGGAGATGAGATGACTGCAGATGAGAGTTGGGATGTCTGAATGGAGATAAGATAACTGTAGATGAGATTTGGGATGGCTGAATGGAGATGAGGTGACTGCAGATGAGAGTTGGGATGGCTGAATGGAGATGAGATGACTGTAGATGAGAGTTGGAATGGCTGAATGGAGATGAGGTGACTGCAGATGAGAGTTGGAATGGCTGACTGTAGATGAGGTGACTGTGGATGAGAGTTGGAATGGCTGAATGGAGATGAGATGACTGTAGATGAGAGTTGGGATGTCTGAATGGAGATGAGATGACTGTAGATGAGAGTTGGGATGGCTGAATGGAGATGAGATGATTGTAGATGAGAGTTGGGATGGCTGACTGTAGATGAGGTGACTGGAGATGAGAGTTGGGATGGCTGAATGGAGATGAGATGACTGGAGATGAGAGTTGGGATGTCTGAATGGAGATGAGAGTTGGGATGTCTGAATCGAGATGAGATGACTGGAGATGAGAGTTGGGATGTCTGAATAGAGATGAGATGACTGTAGATGAGAGTTGGGATGTCTGAATGGAGATGAGATGACTGTAGATGAGAGTTGGGCTGTCTGAATGGAGATGAGATGAGTGTAGATGAGAGTTGGGCTGTCTGAATGGAGATGAGATAACTGAAGATGAGAGTTGGGATGGCTGAATGGAGATGAGATGACTAGAGATGAGAGTTGGGCTGTCTGAATGGAGATGAAATGACTGTAGATGAGAGTTGGGATGTCTGAATGGAGATGAAATGACTGGAGATGAGAGTTGGGATGGCTGAATGGAGATGAGATGACTGTAGATGAGGGTTGGGATGTCTGAATGGAGATGAAATGACTGTAGATGAGAGTTGGGATGGCTGAATGGAGATGAGATGACTGTAGATAAGAGTTGGGCTGTCTGAATGGAGATGAAATGACTGTAGATGAGAGTTGGGATGGCTGAATGGAGATGAGATGACTGTAGATGAGAGTTGGGATTGCTGAATAGAGATGAAATGACTGTAGATGAGAGTTGGAATGTCTGAATGGAGATGAGATGACTGTAGATGAGAGTTGGAATGGCTGAATGGAGATGAGGTGACTGTAGATGAGAGTTGGGATTGCTGAATGGAGATGAAATAACTGTTGGTTGAGAGTTGGAATGGCTGAATGGAGATGAAATGACTGTAGATGAGAGTTGGGATTGCTGAATGGAGATGAGATGACTGTAGATGAGAGTTGGGATTGCTGAATGGAGATGAGATGACTGTTGATGAGAGTTGGAATGGCTGAATGAAGATGAGATGACTGTAGATGAGAGTTGGAATGGCTGAATCGAGGTGAGATGACTGTAGATGTGAGTTGGAATGGCTGACTGGAGATGAGAGTTGGGATGTCTGAATGGAGGTGAGATGACTGTAGATGAGAGTTGGAATGGCTGACTGTAGATGAGAGTTGGGCTGTCTGAATGGAGATGAGATGACTGTAGATGAGAGTTGGGATGGCGGAATGGAGATGAGATGACTGTAGATGAGAGTTGGGATGGCTGAATGGAGACGAGATGACTGTAGATGAGAGTTGGGATGTGTGAATGGAGATGAGATGACTGTAGATGAGAGTTGGGATGTCTGAATGGAGAGGAGATGACTGTAGATGAGAGTTGGGATGGCTGAATGGAGATGAGATGACTGTAGATGAGTGTTGGGATGGCTGAATGGAGATGAGATGACTGTAGATGAGAGTTGGGATGTCTGAATGGAGATGAGATGACTGTAGATGAGAGTTGGGATGGCTGACTGTAGATGAGGTGACTGCAGCTGAGAGTTGGGATGTCTGAATGGAGATGAGATGACTGTAGATGAGAGTTCGGATGGTGGAATGGAGATGAGATGACTGTAGATGAGAGTTGGGATGGCGGAATGGAGATGTGATGACTGTCGATGAGATGACTGTCGATGAGAGTTGAGATGGCGGAATGGAGATGAGATGACTGTCGATGAGATGACTGTAGATGAGAGTTGGGATGGCTGAATGGAGATGAGATGACTGTAGATGAGAGTTGGGATGTCTGAATGGAGATGTGATGACTGTCGATGAGATGACTGTCGATGAGAGTTGAGATGGCTGAATGGAGATGAAATGACTGTAGATGAGAGTTGGGATGTCTGAATGGAGATGAGATGACTGTAGATGAGAGTTGGGATGGCTGACTGTAGATGAGGTGACTGCAGATGAGAGTTGGGATGGCTGACTGTAGATGAGGTGACTGCAGATGGGAGTTGGGATGGCTGAATGAAGATGAGATGACTGTAGATGAGAGTTGGGATGGCTGACTGTAGATGAGGTGACTGCAGATGAGAGTTGGGATGGCTGACTGTAGATGAGGTGACTGCAGATGAGAGTTGGGATTGCTGAATGAAGATGAGATGACTGTAGATGAGGTGACTGTAGATGAGAGTTGGGATTGCTGAATGGAGATGAGATGATTGTCGATGAGAGTTGGAATGGCTGAATGGAGATGAGATGATTGTCGATGAGAGTTGGAATGGCTGAATGGAGATGAGGTGACTGCAGATGAGAGTTGGGATTGCTGAATGGAGATGAGATGATTGTCGATGAGAGTTGGGATTGCTGAATGGAGATGAGATGACTGTAGATGAGAGTTGGAATGGCTGAATGGAGATGAGGTGACTGTAGATGAGAGTTGGGATTGCTCTATGGAGATGAGATGATTGTCGATGAGAGTTGGGATTGCTGAATGGAGATGAGATGACTGTAGATGAGAGTTGCGATTGCTGTATGGAGATGAGATGACTGTAGATGAGAGTTGGGATTGCTGTATGGAGATGAGATGACTGTAGATGAGAGTTGGGATTGCTGAATGGAGATGAGATGATTGTCGATGAGAGTTGGAATGGCTGAATGGAGATGAGGTGACTGAAGATGAGAGTTGGGATTGCTGAATGGAGATGAGATGACTGCAGATGAGAGTTGGGATTGCTGTATGGAGATGAGATGATTGTCGATGAGAGTTGGGATTGCTGTATGGAGATGAGATGATTGTCGATGAGAGTTGGGATTGCTGAATGGAGATGAGATGACTGCAGATGAGAGTTGGGATGTCTGAATGGAGATAAGATGACTGTAGATGAGATTTGGGATGGCTGAATGGAGATGAGGTGACTGCAGATGAGAGTTGGGATGGCTCAATGGAGATGAGATGACTGTAGATGAGAGTTGGAATGGCTGAATGGAGATGAGGTGACTGCAGATGAGAGTTGGAATGGCTGAATGGAGATGAGATGATTGTCAATGAGAGTTGGAATGGCTGACTGTAGAGGAGGTGACTGTAGATGAGAGTTGGGATTGCTGAATGGAGATGAGATGATTGTCGATGAGAGTTGGAATGGCTGACTGTAGAGGAGGTGACTGGAGATGAGAGTTGGGATGTCTGAATGGAGATGAGATGATTGTCATTGAGAGTTGGGATGGCTGACTGTAGATGAGGTGACTGTGGATGAGAGTTGGAATGGCTGAATGGAGATGAGATGACTGTAGATGAGAGTTGGGATGTCTGAATGGAGATGAGATGACTGCAGATGAGAGTTGGGATGGCTGAATGGAGATGAGATGATTGTAGATGAGAGTTGGGATGGCTGACTGTAGATGAGGTGACTGGAGATGAGAGTTGGGATGGCTGAATGGAGATGAGATGACTGGAGATGAGAGTTGGGATGTCTGAATGGAGATGAGAGTTGGGATGTCTGAATCGAGATGAGATGACTGGAGATGAGAGTTGGGATGTCTGAATAGAGATGAGATGACTGTAGATGAGAGTTGGGATGTCTGAATGGATATGAGATGACTGTAGATGAGAGTTGGGATGGCTGAATGGAGATGAGATAATTGTCGATGAGAGTTGGGATTGCTGAATGGAGATGAGATGACTGTAGATGAGAGTTGGGATGGCTGAATGGAGATGAGATGATTGTCGATGAGAGTTGGGATTGCTGAATGGAGATGAGATGACTGTAGATGAGAGTTGGGATTGCTGAATGGATAAGAGATGACTGCAGATGAGAGTTGGAATGGCTGAATGGAGATGAGGTGACTGTAGATGAGAGTTGGGATTGCTGAATGGAGATGAGATGATTGTCGATGAGAGTTGGAATGGCTGAATGGAGATGAGGTGACTGCAGATGAGAGTTGGGATTGCTGAAGGGAGATGAGATGACTGCAGATGAGTTGGAATGGCTGAATGGAGATGAGGTGACTGCAGATGAGAGTTGGAATTGCTGACTCTAGATGAGCTGACTGTAGATGAGAGTTGGGATGTCTGAATGGAGATGAGATGATTGTCGATGAGAGTTGGGATGTCTGAATGGAGATGAGATGATTGTCGATGAGAGTTGGGATTGCTGAATGGAGATGAGATGATTGTCGATGAGAGTTGGAATGGCTGAATGGAGATGAGATGACTGCAGATGAGAGTTGGAATTGCTGACTCTAGATGAGCTGACTGTAGATGAGAGTTGGGATGTCTGAATGGAGATGAGATGATTGTCGATGAGAGTTGGGATGGCTGAATGGAGATGAGATGACTGGAGATGAGATTTGGGATGTCTGAATGGAGATGAGATGACTGTAGATGAGAGTTGGGATTGCTGAATGGAGATGAGATGATTGTAGATGAGAGTTGGGATGTGTGAATGGAGATGAGATGACTGTAGATGAGAGTTGGGATGTCTGAATGGAGATGAGATGACTGTAGATGAGAGTTGGGATGGCTGAATGGAGATGAGATGACTGTAGATGAGTGTTGGGATGGCTGAATGGAGATGAGATGACTGTAGATGAGAGTTGGGATGTCTGAATGGAGATGAGATGACTGTAGATGAGAGTTGGGATGGCTGACTGTAGATGAGGTGACTGCAGATGAGAGTTGGGATGTCTGAATGGAGATGAGATGACTGTAGATGAGAGTTCGGATGGTGGAATGGAGATGAGATGACTGTAGATGAGAGTTGGGATGGCTGACTGTAGATGAGGTGACTGCAGATGAGAGTTGGGATGGCGGAATGGAGATGTGATGACTGTCGATGAGATGACTGTCGATGAGAGTTGAGATGGCGGAATGGAGATGAGATGACTGTCGATGAGATGACTGTAGATGAGAGTTGGGATGGCTGAATGGAGATGAGATGACTGTAGATGAGAGTTGGGATGTCTGAATGGAGATGTGATGAGCTAGACTACGGATTTTTATGTTAAGAAAATAGGCCTTTTATGTTTTGAAAAGCGGAATTTTTTTTTTTTTATGTGAAAAAAAACCGAAATATTTTTTTCCCCCGTTTTATTCATTTTTTATTATTACCAAGTTTTTCAGAAATCAGTAAAAAAAAGAACAAAAAATGGTAAGCTTTTTCCTGCACAACATTAAACACTCTGGGCTAGTAAACAGGTAAAAAATGACGTTCAGGTACCTTTATTGCAACCGCATTGTTTGATAAGTAGAGGACTAGAAGAAATTGACAAGACCCTTTTAGGAACGGTTAAAGTAGGTGTTTGAAATCATTATCTTGGTAATGTTCTCCTTGGTGAGGCGGTGTCGGCGGTCGGTGAGGACGTTTCTGTAGACGGAGAAGGACCTTTCCACGTCGACGCTGACGATGGGGCAGTACCTCAAGAGGGAGATGTCAGCAAGCTTGACTCCAGCCGGCACACCAACCTCAGATCCGTGCTGATCTCCATCCAGGATCAAAGCCACTGTCCTCAGCACACCAATGTCGGGATTGCGCTGCAGCACCGCCTTGAACTTGGTGAGCAGGATCTCCTTACGGCAGCCTCGGATCTTTTCGAGCTCCTCCTTGGCCTGATCAAGGAGCTGGAAGGCCTTGGCCAGCTCCATGCCGGCCTCCTCCAGCTGCTTAAGGATCTTCGGGATGAACGACACGTGGGCATTTAAGAAGACCAAACTGAGCTTGATGTCCGCCTTTCCGAACAGGTCCTTGGCACTCCGGATTGCCATCGCGTCGTCATCGTTCAGCTGGTCCACAATGTCCTTGACGGCCTCGAAGTGCTCGGCGTAAAACACCGCGGCGTCGATCCACGTCCCCCACCGAGTCAGAATGGGCTCCGGGGGGAGAGAAAGATTGGGCTGCTGCTCCTTCCAAAAGACAACACGCGACGGGGCTTTGACGAACACCTTCTTCGTCGTGGCAATCAGGTCGTTGACGTCCTTGAACATTTCTCGGACTGTCTCGCAGACACGGTGGAGCGCGTGGGCAATGCAAGTCACATGCAGCAAGTCCGGGAAGAGTTCCTTCAGGGCATGGCCGGCCTTGGTCATATAGGCCGCGGCGTCGCTGACGAGGACCTTGAGGCACTCCGGCTTGAAATCAGGCCAAAGATCCATCGGCGTGTCATTGGCGTGTCATTGACTGCACGCACGATCTCCCCGGAGTTGGTCTTCTCCAGAAACATGCACTGGACGAGGTGGGGACGAAAGTACCCCTCCTTGGACAAGCGTCCCGCGATGATGTTGGCCACATATCGACCTGCCGAATCGGTCGTCTCGTCGACGGACAGCCAGATGGGCTGCTGTCCGAGGTCGGCACGGATCCCCGCCAAGGCCTGGTCGTAGCACTTGTCGAGGTAGTGCTTTCGAATCCAGCTTTCATCGGGGAGCTGGAGAGTGATGTGCTTCTCCAGGAACGACCGGAGGGCAGGGTTTTCCAATTTCGACCATGGGATGCCAGCGGCCAGCAAGGCCTGGCACAGCTCCTGAGCCACGACGTCGCACTTGTGCCTCTTTCCGCCACCAAAGTCCTCCATGGTGGCTTGGGTGACCGTCCTCTTCTTCTTCAAGGCCAAGTTGCTCTTGTGGCGGTCTCCTCGGACATGTTGGGCCAGCTCAGACTTCTGCTTCGCCCGGAAAGTCTTTTCACAAGCTCGACAGAAAGCCGTGTCACTCGACACGTACTTGAAGGTGGCCCCATCGCCGCCAGCGTTGAATTCCTTCAGCCACTTGTCACGAAGAGCAGCACTCATCTTGATAGGAGACTTGTTCACACTTTGTGTACACTCTCTCACTGTAGTACACCGCCTCACTGCTGTACACGCTGGGGACGCAACGCACACAAGTGGACGCAACGTTTTGTTTTTGAGATCGATCGCAGTTAAAAATTTCGATCGCAGTTACAAATTTCGATCGCAGTTTAAAATTTCGAAAAATTCCCAATTTTTTTTAGCGTTGCCAGACATTTTCGACCAAAAAGGGCATTTTATTTTATTTTTCCCGAAAAAGGGCGAAATTCTTTTTTTCTCCGAAAATAGCAAAATAATTTTTTTGCGTGCAAAAAAGCCGTTTTATGTGAAAAAATATTTATTTATTTTTCACATAAAAATCCGATGTGCAGTGATGACTGTCGATGAGATGACTGTCGATGAGAGTTGAGATGGCTGAATGGAGATGAGATGACTGTAGATGAGAGTTGGGATGTCTGAATGGAGATGAGATGACTGTAGATGAGAGTTGGGATGGCTGACTGTAGATGAGGTGACTGCAGATGAGAGTTGGGATGGCTGACTGTAGATGAGGTGACTGCAGATGGGAGTTGGGATGGCTGAATGAAGATGAGATGACTGTAGATGAGAGTTGGGATGGCTGACTGTAGATGAGGTGACTGCAGATGAGAGTTGGGATGGCTGACCGTAGATGAGGTGACTGCAGATGAGAGTTGGGATTGCTGAATGAAGATGAGATGACTGTAGATGAGGTGACTGTAGATGAGAGTTGGGATTGCTGAATGGAGATGAGATGATTGTCGATGAGAGTTGGAATGGCTGACCGTAGATGAGGTGACTGCAGATGAGAGTTGGGATTGCTGAATGAAGATGAGATGACTGTACATGAGGTGACTGTAGATGAGAGTTGGAATGGCTGAATGGAGATGAGATGATTGTCGATGAGAGTTGGAATGGCTGAATGGAGATGAGGTGACTGCAGATGAGAGTTGGGATTGCTGAATGGAGATGAGATGATTGTCGATGAGAGTTGGGATTGCTGAATGGAGATGAGATGACTGTAGATGAGAGTTGGAATGGCTGAATGGAGATGAGGTGACTGTAGATGAGAGTTGGGATTGCTCTATGGAGATGAGATGATTGTCGATGAGAGTTGGGATTGCTGAATGGAGATGAGATGACTGTAGATGAGAGTTGCGATTGCTGTATGGAGATGAGATGACTGTAGATGAGAGTTGGGATTGCTGTATGGAGATGAGATGACTGTAGATGAGAGTTGGGATTGCTGAATGGAGATGAGATGATTGTCGATGAGAGTTGGAATGGCTGAATGGAGATGAGGTGACTGTAGATGAGAGTTGGGATTGCTGTATGGAGATGAGATGACTGTAGATGAGAGTTGGGATTGCTGAATGGAGATGAGATGATTGTCGATGGGAGTTGGAATGGCTGAATGGAGATGAGGTGACTGCAGATGAGAGTTAGGATTGCTGTATGGAGATGAGATGACTGTAGATGAGAGTTGGGATTGCTGTATGGAGATGAGATGACTGTAGATGGGAGTTGGGATTGCTGAATGGAGATGAGATGATTGTCGATGAGAGTTGGAATGGCTGAATGGAGATGAGGTGACTGTAGATGAGAGTTGGGATTGCTGAATGGAGATGAGATGACTGCAGATGAGAGTTGGGATTGCTGTATGGAGATGAGATGATTGTCGATGAGAGTTGGGATTGCTGTATGGAGATGAGATGATTGTCGATGAGAGTTGGGATTGCTGAATGGAGATGAGATGACTGCAGATGAGAGTTGGGATGTCTGAATGGAGATAAGATAACTGTAGATGAGATTTGGGATGGCTGAATGGAGATGAGGTGACTGCAGATGAGAGTTGGGATGGCTGAATGGAGATGAGATGACTGTAGATGAGAGTTGGAATGGCTGAATGGAGATGAGGTGACTGCAGATGAGAGTTGGAATGGCTGACTGTAGATGAGGTGACTGTGGATGAGAGTTGGAATGGCTGAATGGAGATGAGATGACTGTAGATGAGAGTTGGGATGTCTGAATGGAGATGAGATGACTGTAGATGAGAGTTGGGATGGCTGAATGGAGATGAGATGATTGTAGATGAGAGTTGGGATGGCTGACTGTAGATGAGGTGACTGGAGATGAGAGTTGGGATGGCTGAATGGAGATGAGATGACTGGAGATGAGAGTTGGGATGTCTGAATGGAGATGAGAGTTGGGATGTCTGAATCGAGATGAGATGACTGGAGATGAGAGTTGGGATGTCTGAATAGAGATGAGATGACTGTAGATGAGAGTTGGGATGTCTGAATGGAGATGAGATAACTGTAGATGAGAGTTGGGCTGTCTGAATGGAGATGAGATGAGTGTAGATGAGAGTTGGGCTGTCTGAATGGAGATGAGATAACTGAAGATGAGAGTTGGGATGGCTGAATGGTGATGAGATGACTAGAGATGAGAGTTGGGCTGTCTGAATGGAGATGAAATGACTGTAGATGAGAGTTGGGATGTCTGAATGGAGATGAAATGACTGGAGATGAGAGTTGGGATGGCTGAATGGAGATGAGATGACTGTAGATGAGGGTTGGGATGTCTGAATGGAGATGAAATGACTGTAGATGAGAGTTGGGATGGCTGAATGGAGATGAGATGACTGTAGATAAGAGTTGGGCTGTCTGAATGGAGATGAAATGACTGTAGATGAGAGTTGGGATGGCTGAATGGAGATGAGATGACTGTAGATGAGAGTTGGGATTGCTGAATAGAGATGAAATGACTGTAGATGAGAGTTGGAATGTCTGAATGGAGATGAGATGACTGTAGATGAGAGTTGGAATGGCTGAATGGAGATGAGGTGACTGTAGATGAGAGTTGGGATTGCTGAATGGAGATGAAATAACTGTTGGTTGAGAGTTGGAATGGCTGAATGGAGATGAAATGACTGTAGATGAGAGTTGGGATTGCTGAATGGAGATGAGATGACTGTAGATGAGAGTTGGGATTGCTGAATGGAGATGAGATGACTGTTGATGAGAGTTGGAATGGCTGAATGAAGATGAGATGACTGTAGATGAGAGTTGGAATGGCTGAATGGAGGTGAGATGACTGTAGATGTGAGTTGGAATGGCTGACTGGAGATGAGAGTTGGGATGTCTGAATGGAGGTGAGATGACTGTAGATGAGAGTTGGAATGGCTGACTGTAGATGAGAGTTGGGCTGTCTGAATGGAGATGAGATGACTGTAGATGAGAGTTGGGATGGCGGAATGGAGATGAGATGACTGTAGATGAGAGTTGGGATGGCTGAATGGAGATGAGATGACTGTAGATGAGAGTTGGGATGGCTGAATGGAGACGAGATGACTGTAGATGAGAGTTGGGATGTGTGAATGGAGATGAGATGACTGTAGATGAGAGTTGGGATGTCTGAATGGAGAGGAGATGACTGTAGATGAGAGTTGGGATGGCTGAATGGAGATGAGATGACTGTAGATGAGTGTTGGGATGGCTGAATGGAGATGAGATGACTGTAGATGAGAGTTGGGATGTCTGAATGGAGATGAGATGACTGTAGATGAGAGTTGGGATGGCTGACTGTAGATGAGGTGACTGCAGATGAGAGTTGGGATGTCTGAATGGAGATGAGATGACTGTAGATGAGAGTTCGGATGGTGGAATGGAGATGAGATGACTGTAGATGAGAGTTGGGATGGCTGACTGTAGATGAGGTGACTGCCGATGAGAGTTGGGATGGCGGAATGGAGATGTGATGACTGTCGATGAGATGACTGTCGATGAGAGTTGAGATGGCGGAATGGAGATGAGATGACTGTCGATGAGATGACTGTAGATGAGAGTTGGGATGGCTGAATGGAGATGAGATGACTGTAGATGAGAGTTGGGATGTCTGAATGGAGATGTGATGACTGTCGATGAGATGACTGTCGATGAGAGGTGAGATGGCTGAATGGAGATGAGATGACTGTAGATGAGAGTTGGGATGTCTGAATGGAGATGAGATGACTGTAGATGAGAGTTGGGATGGCTGACTGTAGATGAGGTGACTGCAGATGAGAGTTGGGATGGCTGACTGTAGATGAGGTGACTGCAGATGGGAGTTGGGATGGCTGAATGAAGATGAGATGACTGTAGATGAGAGTTGGGATGGCTGACTGCAGATGAGAGTTGGGATGGCTGACTGTAGATGAGGTGACTGCAGATGAGAGTTGGGATTGCTGAATGAAGATGAGATGACTGTAGATGAGGTGACTGTAGATGAGAGTTGGGATTGCTGAATGGAGATGAGATGATTGTCGATGAGAGTTGGAATGGCTGAATGGAGATGAGATGATTGTCGATGAGAGTTGGAATGGCTGAATGGAGATGAGGTGACTGCAGATGAGAGTTGGGATTGCTGAATGGAGATGAGATGATTGTCGATGAGAGTTGGGATTGCTGAATGGAGATGAGATGACTGTAGATGAGAGTTGGAATGGCTGAATGGAGATGAGGTGACTGTAGATGAGAGTTGGGATTGCTCTATGGAGATGAGATGATTGTCGATGAGAGTTGGGATGGCTGAATGGAGATGAGATGACTGTAGATGAGTGTTGGGATGGCTGAATGGAGATGAGATGACTGTAGATGAGAGTTGGGATGTCTGAATGGAGATGAGATGACTGTAGATGAGAGTTGGGATGGCTGACTGTAGATGAGGTGACTGCAGATGAGAGTTGGGATGTCTGAATGGAGATGAGATGACTGTAGATGAGAGTTCGGATGGTGGAATGGAGATGAGATGACTGTAGATGAGAGTTGGGATGGCTGACTGTAGATGAGGTGACTGCAGATGAGAGTTGGGATGGCGGAATGGAGATGTGATGACTGTCGATGAGATGACTGTCGATGAGAGTTGAGATGGCGGAATGGAGATGAGATGACTGTCGATGAGATGACTGTAGATGAGAGTTGGGATGGCTGAATGTAGATGAGATGACTGTAGATGAGAGTTGGGATGTCTGAATGGAGATGTGATGAGCTAGACTACGGATTTTTATGTTAAGAAAATAGGCCTTTTATGTTTTGAAAAGCGGAATTTTTTTTTTTTTATGTGAAAAAAAACCGAAATATTTTTTTCCCCCGTTTTATTCATTTTTTATTATTACCAAGTTTTTCAGAAATCAGTAAAAAAAAGAACAAAAAATGGTAAGCTTTTTCCTGCACAACATTAAACACTCTGGGCTAGTAAACAGGTAAAAAATGACGTTCAGGTACCTTTATTGCAACCGCATTGTTTGATAAGTAGAGGACTAGAAGAAATTGACAAGACCCTTTTAGGAACGGTTAAAGTAGGTGTTTGAAATCATTATCTTGGTAATGTTCTCCTTGGTGAGGCGGTGTCGGCGGTCGGTGAGGACGTTTCTGTAGACGGAGAAGGACCTTTCCACGTCGACGCTGACGATGGGGCAGTACCTCAAGAGGGAGATGTCAGCAAGCTTGACTCCAGCCGGCACACCAACCTCAGATCCGTGCTGATCTCCATCCAGGATCAAAGCCACTGTCCTCAGCACACCAATGTCGGGATTGCGCTGCAGCACCGCCTTGAACTTGGTGAGCAGGATCTCCTTACGGCAGCCTCGGATCTTTTCGAGCTCCTCCTTGGCCTGATCAAGGAGCTGGAAGGCCTTGGCCAGCTCCATGCCGGCCTCCTCCAGCTGCTTAAGGATCTTCGGGATGAACGACACGTGGGCATTTAAGAAGACCAAACTGAGCTTGATGTCCGCCTTTCCGAACAGGTCCTTGGCACTCCGGATTGCCATCGCGTCGTCATCGTTCAGCTGGTCCACAATGTCCTTGACGGCCTCGAAGTGCTCGGCGTAAAACACCGCGGCGTCGATCCACGTCCCCCACCGAGTCAGAATGGGCTCCGGGGGGAGAGAAAGATTGGGCTGCTGCTCCTTCCAAAAGACAACACGCGACGGGGCTTTGACGAACACCTTCTTCGTCGTGGCAATCAGGTCGTTGACGTCCTTGAACATTTCTCGGACTGTCTCGCAGACACGGTGGAGCGCGTGGGCAATGCAAGTCACATGCAGCAAGTCCGGGAAGAGTTCCTTCAGGGCATGGCCGGCCTTGGTCATATAGGCCGCGGCGTCGCTGACGAGGACCTTGAGGCACTCCGGCTTGAAATCAGGCCAAAGATCCATCGGCGTGTCATTGGCGTGTCATTGACTGCACGCACGATCTCCCCGGAGTTGGTCTTCTCCAGAAACATGCACTGGACGAGGTGGGGACGAAAGTACCCCTCCTTGGACAAGCGTCCCGCGATGATGTTGGCCACATATCGACCTGCCGAATCGGTCGTCTCGTCGACGGACAGCCAGATGGGCTGCTGTCCGAGGTCGGCACGGATCCCCGCCAAGGCCTGGTCGTAGCACTTGTCGAGGTAGTGCTTTCGAATCCAGCTTTCATCGGGGAGCTGGAGAGTGATGTGCTTCTCCAGGAACGACCGGAGGGCAGGGTTTTCCAATTTCGACCATGGGATGCCAGCGGCCAGCAAGGCCTGGCACAGCTCCTGAGCCACGACGTCGCACTTGTGCCTCTTTCCGCCACCAAAGTCCTCCATGGTGGCTTGGGTGACCGTCCTCTTCTTCTTCAAGGCCAAGTTGCTCTTGTGGCGGTCTCCTCGGACATGTTGGGCCAGCTCAGACTTCTGCTTCGCCCGGAAAGTCTTTTCACAAGCTCGACAGAAAGCCGTGTCACTCGACACGTACTTGAAGGTGGCCCCATCGCCGCCAGCGTTGAATTCCTTCAGCCACTTGTCACGAAGAGCAGCACTCATCTTGATAGGAGACTTGTTCACACTTTGTGTACACTCTCTCACTGTAGTACACCGCCTCACTGCTGTACACGCTGGGGACGCAACGCACACAAGTGGACGCAACGTTTTGTTTTTGAGATCGATCGCAGTTAAAAATTTCGATCGCAGTTACAAATTTCGATCGCAGTTTAAAATTTCGAAAAATTCCCAATTTTTTTTAGCGTTGCCAGACATTTTCGACCAAAAAGGGCATTTTATTTTATTTTTCCCGAAAAAGGGCGAAATTCTTTTTTTCTCCGAAAATAGCAAAATAATTTTTTTGCGTGCAAAAAAGCCGTTTTATGTGAAAAAATATTTATTTATTTTTCACATAAAAATCCGATGTGCAGTGATGACTGTCGATGAGATGACTGTCGATGAGAGTTGAGATGGCTGAATGGAGATGAGATGACTGTAGATGAGAGTTGGGATGTCTGAATGGAGATGAGATGACTGTAGATGAGAGTTGGGATGGCTGACTGTAGATGAGGTGACTGCAGATGAGAGTTGGGATGGCTGACTGTAGATGAGGTGACTGCAGATGGGAGTTGGGATGGCTGAATGAAGATGAGATGACTGTAGATGAGAGTTGGGATGGCTGAATGGAGATGAGGTGACTGTAGATGAGAGTTGGGATTGCTGAATGGAGATGAAATAACTGTTGGTTGAGAGTTGGAATGGCTGAATGGAGATGAAATGACTGTAGATGAGAGTTGGGATTGCTGAATGGAGATGAGATGACTGCAGATGGGAGTTGGGATGGCTGAATGAAGATGAGATGACTGTAGATGAGAGTTGGGATGGCTGACTGTAGATGAGGTGACTGCAGATGAGAGTTGGGATGGCTGACCGTAGATGAGGTGACTGCAGATGAGAGTTGGGATTGCTGAATGAAGATGAGATGACTGTAGATGAGGTGACTGTAGATGAGAGTTGGGATTGCTGAATGGAGATGAGATGATTGTCGATGAGAGTTGGAATGGCTGACCGTAGATGAGGTGACTGCAGATGAGAGTTGGGATTGCTGAATGAAGATGAGATGACTGTAGATGAGGTGACTGTAGATGAGAGTTGGAATGGCTGAATGGAGATGAGATGATTGTCGATGAGAGTTGGAATGGCTGAATGGAGATGAGGTGACTGCAGATGAGAGTTGGGATTGCTGAATGGAGATGAGATGATTGTCGATGAGAGTTGGGATTGCTGAATGGAGATGAGATGACTGTAGATGAGAGTTGGAATGGCTGAATGGAGATGAGGTGACTGTAGATGAGAGTTGGGATTGCTCTATGGAGATGAGATGATTGTCGATGAGAGTTGGGATTGCTGAATGGAGATGAGATGACTGTAGATGAGAGTTGCGATTGCTGTATGGAGATGAGATGACTGTAGATGAGAGTTGGGATTGCTGTATGGAGATGAGATGACTGTAGATGAGAGTTGGGATTGCTGAATGGAGATGAGATGATTGTCGATGAGAGTTGGAATGGCTGAATGGAGATGAGGTGACTGTAGATGAGAGTTGGGATTGCTGTATGGAGATGAGATGACTGTAGATGAGAGTTGGGATTGCTGAATGGAGATGAGATGATTGTCAATGGGAGTTGGAATGGCTGAATGGAGATGAGGTGACTGCAGATGAGAGTTAGGATTGCTGTATGGAGATGAGATGACTGTAGATGAGAGTTGGGATTGCTGTATGGAGATGAGATGACTGTAGATGAGAGTTGGGATTGCTGAATGGAGATGAGATGATTGTCGATGAGAGTTGGAATGGCTGAATGGAGATGAGGTGACTGTAGATGAGAGTTGGGATTGCTGAATGGAGATGAGATGACTGCAGATGAGAGTTGGGATTGCTGTATGGAGATGAGATGATTGTCGATGAGAGTTGGGATTGCTGTATGGAGATGAGATGATTGTCGATGAGAGTTGGGATTGCTGAATGGAGATGAGATGACTGCAGATGAGAGTTGGGATGTCTGAATGGAGATAAGATAACTGTAGATGAGATTTGGGATGGCTGAATGGAGATGAGGTGACTGCAGATGAGAGTTGGGATGGCTGAATGGAGATGAGATGACTGTAGATGAGAGTTGGAATGGCTGAATGGAGATGAGGTGACTGCAGATGAGAGTTGGAATGGCTGACTGTAGATGAGGTGACTGTGGATGAGAGTTGGAATGGCTGAATGGAGATGAGATGACTGTAGATGAGAGTTGGGATGTCTGAATGGAGATGAGATGACTGTAGATGAGAGTTGGGATGGCTGAATGGAGATGAGATGATTGTAGATGAGAGTTGGGATGGCTGACTGTAGATGAGGTGACTGGAGATGAGAGTTGGGATGGCTGAATGGAGATGAGATGACTGGAGATGAGAGTTGGGATGTCTGAATGGAGATGAGAGTTGGGATGTCTGAATCGAGATGAGATGACTGGAGATGAGAGTTGGGATGTCTGAATAGAGATGAGATGACTGTAGATGAGAGTTGGGATGTCTGAATGGAGATGAGATGACTGTAGATGAGAGTTGGGCTGTCTGAATGGAGATGAGATGAGTGTAGATGAGAGTTGGGCTGTCTGAATGGAGATGAGATAACTGAAGATGAGAGTTGGGATGGCTGAATGGTGATGAGATGACTAGAGATGAGAGTTGGGCTGTCTGAATGGAGATGAAATGACTGTAGATGAGAGTTGGGATGTCTGAATGGAGATGAGATGACTGTAGATGAGGGTTGGGATGTCTGAATGGAGATGAAATGACTGTAGATGAGAGTTGGGATGGCTGAATGGAGATGAGATGACTGTAGATAAGAGTTGGGCTGTCTGAATGGAGATGAAATGACTGTAGATGAGAGTTGGGATGGCTGAATGGAGATGAGATGACTGTAGATGAGAGTTGGGATTGCTGAATAGAGATGAAATGACTGTAGATGAGAGTTGGAATGTCTGAATGGAGATGAGATGACTGTAGATGAGAGTTGGAATGGCTGAATGGAGATGAGGTGACTGTAGATGAGAGTTGGGATTGCTGAATGGAGATGAAATAACTGTTGGTTGAGAGTTGGAATGGCTGAATGGAGATGAAATGACTGTAGATGAGAGTTGGGATTGCTGAATGGAGATGAGATGACTGTAGATGAGAGTTGGGATTGCTGAATGGAGATGAGATGACTGTTGATGAGAGTTGGAATGGCTGAATGAAGATGAGATGACTGTAGATGAGAGTTGGGATTGCTGAATGGAGATGAGATGACTGTAGATGAGAGTTGGGATTGCTGAATGGAGATGAGATGACTGTTGATGAGAGTTGGAATGGCTGAATGGAGATGAGATGACTGTAGATGAGAGTTGGGATTGCTGAATGGAGATGAGATGACTGTAGATGAGAGTTGGGATTGCTGAATGGAGATGAGATGACTGTTGATGAGAGTTGGAATGGCTGAATGGAGGTGAGATGACTGTAGATGTGAGTTGGAATGGCTGACTGGAGATGAGAGTTGGGATGTCTGAATGGAGGTGAGATGACTGTAGATGAGAGTTGGAATGGCTGAATGGAGATGAAATGACTGTAGATGAGAGTTGGGATTGCTGAATGGAGATGAGATGACTGTAGATGAGAGTTGGGATTGCTGAATGGAGATGAGATGACTGTTGATGAGAGTTGGAATGGCTGAATGAAGATGAGATGACTGTTGATGAGAGTTGGGATTGCTGAATGGAGATGAGATGACTGTAGATGAGAGTTGGGATTGCTGAATGGAGATGAGATGACTGTTGATGAGAGTTGGAATGGCTGAATGGAGATGAGATGACTGTAGATGAGAGTTGGGATTGCTGAATGGAGATGAGATGACTGTAGATGAGAGTTGGGATTGCTGAATGGAGATGAGATGACTGTTGATGAGAGTTGGAATGGCTGAATGGAGGTGAGATGACTGTAGATGTGAGTTGGAATGGCTGACTGGAGATGAGAGTTGGGATGTCTGAATGGAGGTGAGATGACTGTAGATGAGAGTTGGAATGGCTGACTGTAGATGAGAGTTGGGCTGTCTGAATGGAGATGAGATGACTGTAGATGAGAGTTGGGATGGCGGAATGGAGATGAGATGACTGTAGATGAGAGTTGGGATGGCTGAATGGAGATGAGATGACTATAGATGAGAGTTGGGATGGCTGAATGGAGACGAGATGACTGTAGATGAGAGTTGGGATGTGTGAATGGAGATGAGATGACTGTAGATGAGAGTTGGGATGTCTGAATGGAGAGGAGATGACTGTAGATGAGAGTTGGGATGGCTGAATGGAGATGAGATGACTGTAGATGAGTGTTGGGATGGCTGAATGGAGATGAGATGACTGTAGATGAGAGTTGGGATGTCTGAATGGAGATGAGATGACTGTAGATGAGAGTTGGGATGGCTGACTGTAGATGAGGTGACTGCAGATGAGAGTTGGGATGTCTGAATGGAGATGAGATGACTGTAGATGAGAGTTCGGATGGTGGAATGGAGATGAGATGACTGTAGATGAGAGTTGGGATGGCTGACTGTAGATGAGGTGACTGCAGATGAGAGTTGGGATGGCGGAATGGAGATGTGATGACTGTCGATGAGATGACTGTCGATGAGAGTTGAGATGGCGGAATGGAGATGAGATGACTGTCGATGAGATGACTGTAGATGAGAGTTTGGATGGCTGAATGGAGATGAGATGACTGTAGATGAGAGTTGGGATGTCTGAATGGAGATGTGATGACTGTCGATGAGATGACTGTCGATGAGAGGTGAGATGGCTGAATGGAGATGAGATGACTGTAGATGAGAGTTGGGATGTCTGAATGGAGATGAGATGACTGTAGATGAGAGTTGGGATGGCTGACTGTAGATGAGGTGACTGCAGATGAGAGTTGGGATGGCTGACTGTAGATGAGGTGACTGCAGATGGGAGTTGGGATGGCTGAATGAAGATGAGATGACTGTAGATGAGAGTTGGGATGGCTGACTGTAGATGAGGTGACTGCAGATGAGAGTTGGGATGGCTGACTGTAGATGAGGTGACTGCAGATGAGAGTTGGGATTGCTGAATGAAGATGAGATGACTGTAGATGAGGTGACTGTAGATGAGAGTTGGGATTGCTGAATGGAGATGAGATGATTGTCGATGAGAGTTGGAATGGCTGAATGGAGATGAGATGATTGTCGATGAGAGTTGGAATGGCTGAATGGAGATGAGGTGACTGCAGATGAGAGTTGGGATTGCTGAATGGAGATGAGATGATTGTCGATGAGAGTTGGGATTGCTGAATGGAGATGAGATGACTGTAGATGAGAGTTGGAATGGCTGAATGGAGATGAGGTGACTGTAGATGAGAGTTGGGATTGCTCTATGGAGATGAGATGATTGTCGATGAGAGTTGGGATTGCTGAATGGAGATGAGATGACTGTAGATGAGAGTTGCGATTGCTGTATGGAGATGAGATGACTGTAGATGAGAGTTGGGATTGCTGTATGGAGATGAGATGACTGTAGATGAGAGTTGGGATTGCTGAATGGAGATGAGATGATTGTCGATGAGAGTTGGAATGGCTGAATGGAGATGAGGTGACTGAAGATGAGAGTTGGGATTGCTGAATGGAGATGAGATGACTGCAGATGAGAGTTGGGATTGCTGTATGGAGATGAGATGATTGTCGATGAGAGTTGGGATTGCTGTATGGAGATGAGATGATTGTCGATGAGA
Source organism: Myxine glutinosa (assembly GCF_964187855.1). Taxonomy (NCBI): domain Eukaryota; kingdom Metazoa; phylum Chordata; class Myxini; order Myxiniformes; family Myxinidae; genus Myxine; species Myxine glutinosa. Next base: position 123,002,188 of record NC_136269.1, read on the forward strand.
GTTGGGATTGCTGAATGGAGATGAGATGACTGCAGATGAGAGTTGGGATGTCTGAATGGAGATAAGATGACTGTAGATGAGATTTGGGATGGCTGAATGGAGATGAGGTGACTGCAGATGAGAGTTGGGATGGCTCAATGGAGATGAGATGACTGTAGATGAGAGTTGGAATGGCTGAATGGAGATGAGGTGACTGCAGATGAGAGTTGGAATGGCTGAATGGAGATGAGATGATTGTCAATGAGAGTTGGAATGGCTGACTGTAGAGGAGGTGACTGTAGATGAGAGTTGGGATTGCTGAATGGAGATGAGATGATTGTCGATGAGAGTTGGAATGGCTGACTGTAGAGGAGGTGACTGGAGATGAGAGTTGGGATGTCTGAATGGAGATGAGATGATTGTCATTGAGAGTTGGGATGGCTGACTGTAGATGAGGTGACTGTGGATGAGAGTTGGAATGGCTGAATGGAGATGAGATGACTGTAGATGAGAGTTGGGATGTCTGAATGGAGATGAGATGACTGCAGATGAGAGTTGGGATGGCTGAATGGAGATGAGATGATTGTAGATGAGAGTTGGGATGGCTGACTGTAGATGAGGTGACTGGAGATGAGAGTTGGGATGGCTGAATGGAGATGAGATGACTGGAGATGAGAATTGGGATGTCTGAATGGAGATGAGAGTTGGGATGTCTGAATCGAGATGAGATGACTGGAGATGAGAGTTGGGATGTCTGAATAGAGATGAGATGACTGTAGATGAGAGTTGGGATGTCCGAATGGATATGAGATGACTGTAGATGAGAGTTGGGATGGCTGAATGGAGATGAGATGATTGTCGATGAGAGTTGGGATTGCTGAATGGAGATGAGATGACTGTAGATGAGAGTTGGGATGGCTGAATGGAGATGAGATGATTGTCGATGAGAGTTGGAATGGCTGAATGGAGATGAGGTGACTGCAGATGAGAGTTGGGATTGCTGAAGGGAGATGAGATGACTGCAGATGAGTTGGAATGGCTGAATGGAGATGAGGTGACTGCAGATGAGAGTTGGAATTGCTGACTCTAGATGAGCTGACTGTAGATGAGAGTTGGGATGTCTGAATGGAGATGAGATGATTGTCGATGAGAGTTGGGATGTCTGAATGGAGATGAGATGATTGTCGATGAGAGTTGGGATTGCTGAATGGAGATGAGATGATTGTCGATGAGAGTTGGAATGGCTGAATGGAGATGAGATGACTGCAGATGAGAGTTGGAATTGCTGACTCTAGATGAGCTGACTGTAGATGAGAGTTGGGATGTCTGAATGGAGATGAGATGATTGTCGATGAGAGTTGGGATGGCTGAATGGAGATGAGATGACTGGAGATGAGATTTGGGATGTCTGAATGGAGATGAGATGACTGTAGATGAGAGTTGGAATGGCTGAATGGAGATGAGATGACTGTAGATGAGAGTTGGGATTGCTGAATGGAGATGAGATGATTGTAGATGAGAGTTGGAATGGCTGAATGGAGATGAGATGACTGTAGATGAGAGTTGGGATGTCTGAATGGAGATGAGATGACTGTGGATGAGAGTTGGGATGTCTGAATGGAGATGAGATGACTGTAGATGAGAGTTGGGATGTCTGAATGGAGATGAGATGACTGTGGATGAGAGTTGGGATGTCTGAATGGAGATGAGATGACTGTAGATGAGAGTTGGGATGTCTGAATGGATATGAGATGACTGAAGATGAGAGTTGGGATGTCTGAATGGAGATGAGATGACTGTAGATGCTCTGGGATGTCTGAATGGAGATGAGATGACTGTGGATGAGAGTTGGGATGTCTGAATGGAGATGAGATGACTGTAGATGAGAGTTGGGATGTCTGAATGGATATGAGATGACTGAAGATGAGAGTTGGGATGGCTGAATGGAGATGAGATAACTGAAGATGAGAGTTGGGATGTCTGAATGGAGATGAGATGACTGAAGATGAGAGTTGGGATGTCTGAATGGAGATGAGATGACTGTAGATGAGAGTTGGGATGTCTGAATGGAGATGAGATGACTGTAGATGAGAGTTGGGATGTCTGAATGGAGATGAGATGACTGAAGATGAGAGTTGGGATGTCTGAATGGATATGAGATGACTGTAGATGAGAGTTGGGATGTCTGAATGGAGATGAGATGACTGTGGATGAGAGTTGGGATGTCTGAATGGAGATGAGATGACTGTAGATGAGAGTTGGGATGTCTGAATGGATATGAGATGACTGAAGATGAGAGTTGGGATGGCTGAATGGAGATGAGATAACTGAAGATGAGAGTTGGGATGTCTGAATGGAGATGAGATGACTGAAGATGAGAGTTGGGATGTCTGAATGGAGATGAGATGACTGTAGATGAGAGTTGGGATGTCTGAATGGAGATGAGATGACTGTAGATGAGAGTTGGGATGTCTGAATGGAGATGAGATGACTGAAGATGAGAGTTGGGATGTCTGAATGGAGATGAGATGACTGTAGATGAGAGTTGGGATGTCTGAATGGAGATGAGATAATTGAAGATGAGAGTTGGGATGTCTGAATGGAGATGGGATGACTGTAGATGAGAGTTGGGATGTCTGAATGGAGATGAGATGACTGTAGATGAGAGTTGGGATGTCTGAATGGAGATGAGATGACTGTAGATGAGAGTTGGGATGTCTGAATGGAGATGAGATGACTGTAGATGAGAGGTGGGATGTCTGAATGGAGATGAGATAACTGAAGATGAGAGTTGGGATGTCTGAATGGAGATGAGATGACTGTATGTGAGAGTTGGGATGTCTGAATGGAGATGAGATGACTGTAGATGAGAGTTGGGATTGCTGAATGGAGATGAGATGACTGTTGATGAGAGTTGGAATGGCTGAATGAAGATGAGATGACTGTTGATGAGAGTTGGGATTGCTGAATGGAGATGAGATGACTGTAGATGAGAGTTGGGATTGCTGAATGGAGATGAGATGACTGTTGATGAGAGTTGGAATGGCTGAATGGAGATGAGATGACTGTAGATGAGAGTTGGGATTGCTGAATGGAGATGAGATGACTGTAGATGAGAGTTGGGATTGCTGAATGGAGATGAGATGACTGTTGATGAGAGTTGGAATGGCTGAATGGAGGTGAGATGACTGTAGATGTGAGTTGGAATGGCTGACTGGAGATGAGAGTTGGGATGTCTGAATGGAGGTGAGATGACTGTAGATGAGAGTTGGAATGGCTGACTGTAGATGAGAGTTGGGCTGTCTGAATGGAGATGAGATGACTGTAGATGAGAGTTGGGATGGCGGAATGGAGATGAGATGACTGTAGATGAGAGTTGGGATGGCTGAATGGAGATGAGATGACTATAGATGAGAGTTGGGATGGCTGAATGGAGACGAGATGACTGTAGATGAGAGTTGGGATGTGTGAATGGAGATGAGATGACTGTAGATGAGAGTTGGGATGTCTGAATGGAGAGGAGATGACTGTAGATGAGAGTTGGGATGGCTGAATGGAGATGAGATGACTGTAGATGAGTGTTGGGATGGCTGAATGGAGATGAGATGACTGTAGATGAGAGTTGGGATGTCTGAATGGAGATGAGATGACTGTAGATGAGAGTTGGGATGGCTGACTGTAGATGAGGTGACTGCAGATGAGAGTTGGGATGTCTGAATGGAGATGAGATGACTGTAGATGAGAGTTCGGATGGTGGAATGGAGATGAGATGACTGTAGATGAGAGTTGGGATGGCTGACTGTAGATGAGGTGACTGCAGATGAGAGTTGGGATGGCGGAATGGAGATGTGATGACTGTCGATGAGATGACTGTCGATGAGAGTTGAGATGGCGGAATGGAGATGAGATGACTGTCGATGAGATGACTGTAGATGAGAGTTTGGATGGCTGAATGGAGATGAGATGACTGTAGATGAGAGTTGGGATGTCTGAATGGAGATGTGATGACTGTCGATGAGATGACTGTCGATGAGAGGTGAGATGGCTGAATGGAGATGAGATGACTGTAGATGAGAGTTGGGATGTCTGAATGGAGATGAGATGACTGTAGATGAGAGTTGGGATGGCTGACTGTAGATGAGGTGACTGCAGATGAGAGTTGGGATGGCTGACTGTAGATGAGGTGACTGCAGATGGGAGTTGGGATGGCTGAATGAAGATGAGATGACTGTAGATGAGAGTTGGGATGGCTGACTGTAGATGAGGTGACTGCAGATGAGAGTTGGGATGGCTGACTGTAGATGAGGTGACTGCAGATGAGAGTTGGGATTGCTGAATGAAGATGAGATGACTGTAGATGAGGTGACTGTAGATGAGAGTTGGGATTGCTGAATGGAGATGAGATGATTGTCGATGAGAGTTGGAATGGCTGAATGGAGATGAGATGATTGTCGATGAGAGTTGGAATGGCTGAATGGAGATGAGGTGACTGCAGATGAGAGTTGGGATTGCTGAATGGAGATGAGATGATTGTCGATGAGAGTTGGGATTGCTGAATGGAGATGAGATGACTGTAGATGAGAGTTGGAATGGCTGAATGGAGATGAGGTGACTGTAGATGAGAGTTGGGATTGCTCTATGGAGATGAGATGATTGTCGATGAGAGTTGGGATTGCTGAATGGAGATGAGATGACTGTAGATGAGAGTTGCGATTGCTGTATGGAGATGAGATGACTGTAGATGAGAGTTGGGATTGCTGTATGGAGATGAGATGACTGTAGATGAGAGTTGGGATTGCTGAATGGAGATGAGATGATTGTCGATGAGAGTTGGAATGGCTGAATGGAGATGAGGTGACTGAAGATGAGAGTTGGGATTGCTGAATGGAGATGAGATGACTGCAGATGAGAGTTGGGATTGCTGTATGGAGATGAGATGATTGTCGATGAGAGTTGGGATTGCTGTATGGAGATGAGATGATTGTCGATGAGAGTTGGGATTGCTGAATGGAGATGAGATGACTGCAGATGAGAGTTGGGATGTCTGAATGGAGATAAGATGACTGTAGATGAGATTTGGGATGGCTGAATGGAGATGAGGTGACTGCAGATGAGAGTTGGGATGGCTCAATGGAGATGAGATGACTGTAGATGAGAGTTGGAATGGCTGAATGGAGATGAGGTGACTGCAGATGAGAGTTGGAATGGCTGAATGGAGATGAGATGATTGTCAATGAGAGTTGGAATGGCTGACTGTAGAGGAGGTGACTGTAGATGAGAGTTGGGATTGCTGAATGGAGATGAGATGATTGTCGATGAGAGTTGGAATGGCTGACTGTAGAGGAGGTGACTGGAGATGAGAGTTGGGATGTCTGAATGGAGATGAGATGATTGTCATTGAGAGTTGGGATGGCTGACTGTAGATGAGGTGACTGTGGATGAGAGTTGGAATGGCTGAATGGAGATGAGATGACTGTAGATGAGAGTTGGGATGTCTGAATGGAGATGAGATGACTGCAGATGAGAGTTGGGATGGCTGAATGGAGATGAGATGATTGTAGATGAGAGTTGGGATGGCTGACTGTAGATGAGGTGACTGGAGATGAGAGTTGGGATGGCTGAATGGAGATGAGATGACTGGAGATGAGAATTGGGATGTCTGAATGGAGATGAGAGTTGGGATGTCTGAATCGAGATGAGATGACTGGAGATGAGAGTTGGGATGTCTGAATAGAGATGAGATGACTGTAGATGAGAGTTGGGATGTCCGAATGGATATGAGATGACTGTAGATGAGAGTTGGGATGGCTGAATGGAGATGAGATGATTGTCGATGAGAGTTGGGATTGCTGAATGGAGATGAGATGACTGTAGATGAGAGTTGGGATGGCTGAATGGAGATGAGATGATTGTCGATGAGAGTTGGAATGGCTGAATGGAGATGAGGTGACTGCAGATGAGAGTTGGGATTGCTGAAGGGAGATGAGATGACTGCAGATGAGTTGGAATGGCTGAATGGAGATGAGGTGACTGCAGATGAGAGTTGGAATTGCTGACTCTAGATGAGCTGACTGTAGATGAGAGTTGGGATGTCTGAATGGAGATGAGATGATTGTCGATGAGAGTTGGGATGTCTGAATGGAGATGAGATGATTGTCGATGAGAGTTGGGATTGCTGAATGGAGATGAGATGATTGTCGATGAGAGTTGGAATGGCTGAATGGAGATGAGATGACTGCAGATGAGAGTTGGAATTGCTGACTCTAGATGAGCTGACTGTAGATGAGAGTTGGGATGTCTGAATGGAGATGAGATGATTGTCGATGAGAGTTGGGATGGCTGAATGGAGATGAGATGACTGGAGATGAGATTTGGGATGTCTGAATGGAGATGAGATGACTGTAGATGAGAGTTGGAATGGCTGAATGGAGATGAGATGACTGTAGATGAGAGTTGGGATTGCTGAATGGAGATGAGATGATTGTAGATGAGAGTTGGAATGGCTGAATGGAGATGAGATGACTGTAGATGAGAGTTGGGATGTCTGAATGGAGATGAGATGACTGTGGATGAGAGTTGGGATGTCTGAATGGAGATGAGATGACTGTAGATGAGAGTTGGGATGTCTGAATGGAGATGAGATGACTGTGGATGAGAGTTGGGATGTCTGAATGGAGATGAGATGACTGTAGATGAGAGTTGGGATGTCTGAATGGATATGAGATGACTGAAGATGAGAGTTGGGATGTCTGAATGGAGATGAGATGACTGTAGATGCTCTGGGATGTCTGAATGGAGATGAGATGACTGTGGATGAGAGTTGGGATGTCTGAATGGAGATGAGATGACTGTAGATGAGAGTTGGGATGTCTGAATGGATATGAGATGACTGAAGATGAGAGTTGGGATGGCTGAATGGAGATGAGATAACTGAAGATGAGAGTTGGGATGTCTGAATGGAGATGAGATGACTGAAGATGAGAGTTGGGATGTCTGAATGGAGATGAGATGACTGTAGATGAGAGTTGGGATGTCTGAATGGAGATGAGATGACTGTAGATGAGAGTTGGGATGTCTGAATGGAGATGAGATGACTGAAGATGAGAGTTGGGATGTCTGAATGGATATGAGATGACTGTAGATGAGAGTTGGGATGTCTGAATGGAGATGAGATGACTGTGGATGAGAGTTGGGATGTCTGAATGGAGATGAGATGACTGTAGATGAGAGTTGGGATGTCTGAATGGATATGAGATGACTGAAGATGAGAGTTGGGATGGCTGAATGGAGATGAGATAACTGAAGATGAGAGTTGGGATGTCTGAATGGAGATGAGATGACTGAAGATGAGAGTTGGGATGTCTGAATGGAGATGAGATGACTGTAGATGAGAGTTGGGATGTCTGAATGGAGATGAGATGACTGTAGATGAGAGTTGGGATGTCTGAATGGAGATGAGATGACTGAAGATGAGAGTTGGGATGTCTGAATGGAGATGAGATGACTGTAGATGAGAGTTGGGATGTCTGAATGGAGATGAGATAATTGAAGATGAGAGTTGGGATGTCTGAATGGAGATGGGATGACTGTAGATGAGAGTTGGGATGTCTGAATGGAGATGAGATGACTGTAGATGAGAGTTGGGATGTCTGAATGGAGATGAGATGACTGTAGATGAGAGTTGGGATGTCTGAATGGAGATGAGATGACTGTAGATGAGAGGTGGGATGTCTGAATGGAGATGAGATAACTGAAGATGAGAGTTGGGATGTCTGAATGGAGATGAGATGACTGTATGTGAGAGTTGGGATGTCTGAATGGAGATGAGATAACTGAAGATGAGAGTTGGGATGGCTGAATGGTGATGAGATGACTAGAGATGAGAGTTGGGCTGTCTGAATGGAGATGAAATGACTGTAGATGAGAGTTGGGATGTCTGAATGGAGATGAGATAACTGAAGATGAGAGTTGGGATGGCTGAATGGTGATGAGATGACTAGAGATGAGAGTTGGGCTGTCTGAATGGAGATGAAATGACTGTAGATGAGAGTTGGGATGTCTGAATGGAGATGAGATGACTGTAGATGAGGGTTGGGATGTCTGAATGGAGATGAAATGACTGTAGATGAGAGTTGGGATGGCTGAATGGAGATGAGATGACTGTAGATAAGAGTTGGGCTGTCTGAATGGAGATGAAATGACTGTAGATGAGAGTTGGGATGGCTGAATGGAGATGAGATGACTGTAGATGAGAGTTGGGATTGCTGAATAGAGATGAAATGACTGTAGATGAGAGTTGGAATGTCTGAATGGAGATGAGATGACTGTAGATGAGAGTTGGAATGGCTGAATGGAGATGAGGTGACTGTAGATGAGAGTTGGGATTGCTGAATGGAGATGAAATAACTGTTGGTTGAGAGTTGGAATGGCTGAATGGAGATGAAATGACTGTAGATGAGAGTTGGGATTGCTGAATGGAGATGAGATGACTGTAGATGAGAGTTGGGATTGCTGAATGGAGATGAGATGACTGTTGATGAGAGTTGGAATGGCTGAATGAAGATGAGATGACTGTAGATGAGAGTTGGGATTGCTGAATGGAGATGAGATGACTGTAGATGAGAGTTGGGATTGCTGAATGGAGATGAGATGACTGTTGATGAGAGTTGGAATGGCTGAATGGAGATGAGATGACTGTAGATGAGAGTTGGGATTGCTGAATGGAGATGAGATGACTGTAGATGAGAGTTGGGATTGCTGAATGGAGATGAGATGACTGTTGATGAGAGTTGGAATGGCTGAATGGAGGTGAGATGACTGTAGATGTGAGTTGGAATGGCTGACTGGAGATGAGAGTTGGGATGTCTGAATGGAGGTGAGATGACTGTAGATGAGAGTTGGAATGGCTGAATGGAGATGAAATGACTGTAGATGAGAGTTGGGATTGCTGAATGGAGATGAGATGACTGTAGATGAGAGTTGGGATTGCTGAATGGAGATGAGATGACTGTTGATGAGAGTTGGAATGGCTGAATGAAGATGAGATGACTGTTGATGAGAGTTGGGATGTCTGAATGGAGATGAGATGACTGTGGATGAGAGTTGGGATGTCTGAATGGAGATGAGATGACTGTAGATGAGAGTTGGGATGTCTGAATGGATATGAGATGACTGAAGATGAGAGTTGGGATGGCTGAATGGAGATGAGATAACTGAAGATGAGAGTTGGGATGTCTGAATGGAGATGAGATGACTGAAGATGAGAGTTGGGATGTCTGAATGGAGATGAGATGACTGTAGATGAGAGTTGGGATGTCTGAATGGAGATGAGATGACTGTAGATGAGAGTTGGGATGTCTGAATGGAGATGAGATGACTGAAGATGAGAGTTGGGATGTCTGAATGGAGATGAGATGACTGTAGATGAGAGTTGGGATGTCTGAATGGAGATGAGATAATTGAAGATGAGAGTTGGGATGTCTGAATGGAGATGGGATGACTGTAGATGAGAGTTGGGATGTCTGAATGGAGATGAGATGACTGTAGATGAGAGTTGGGATGTCTGAATGGAGATGAGATGACTGTAGATGAGAGTTGGGATGTCTGAATGGAGATGAGATGACTGTAGATGAGAGGTGGGATGTCTGAATGGAGATGAGATAACTGAAGATGAGAGTTGGGATGTCTGAATGGAGATGAGATGACTGTATGTGAGAGTTGGGATGTCTGAATGGAGATGAGATGACTGTAGATGAGAGTTGGGATTGCTGAATGGAGATGAGATGACTGTTGATGAGAGTTGGAATGGCTGAATGAAGATGAGATGACTGTTGATGAGAGTTGGGATTGCTGAATGGAGATGAGATGACTGTAGATGAGAGTTGGGATTGCTGAATGGAGATGAGATGACTGTTGATGAGAGTTGGAATGGCTGAATGGAGATGAGATGACTGTAGATGAGAGTTGGGATTGCTGAATGGAGATGAGATGACTGTAGATGAGAGTTGGGATTGCTGAATGGAGATGAGATGACTGTTGATGAGAGTTGGAATGGCTGAATGGAGGTGAGATGACTGTAGATGTGAGTTGGAATGGCTGACTGGAGATGAGAGTTGGGATGTCTGAATGGAGGTGAGATGACTGTAGATGAGAGTTGGAATGGCTGACTGTAGATGAGAGTTGGGCTGTCTGAATGGAGATGAGATGACTGTAGATGAGAGTTGGGATGGCGGAATGGAGATGAGATGACTGTAGATGAGAGTTGGGATGGCTGAATGGAGATGAGATGACTATAGATGAGAGTTGGGATGGCTGAATGGAGACGAGATGACTGTAGATGAGAGTTGGGATGTGTGAATGGAGATGAGATGACTGTAGATGAGAGTTGGGATGTCTGAATGGAGAGGAGATGACTGTAGATGAGAGTTGGGATGGCTGAATGGAGATGAGATGACTGTAGATGAGTGTTGGGATGGCTGAATGGAGATGAGATGACTGTAGATGAGAGTTGGGATGTCTGAATGGAGATGAGATGACTGTAGATGAGAGTTGGGATGGCTGACTGTAGATGAGGTGACTGCAGATGAGAGTTGGGATGTCTGAATGGAGATGAGATGACTGTAGATGAGAGTTCGGATGGTGGAATGGAGATGAGATGACTGTAGATGAGAGTTGGGATGGCTGACTGTAGATGAGGTGACTGCAGATGAGAGTTGGGATGGCGGAATGGAGATGTGATGACTGTCGATGAGATGACTGTCGATGAGAGTTGAGATGGCGGAATGGAGATGAGATGACTGTCGATGAGATGACTGTAGATGAGAGTTTGGATGGCTGAATGGAGATGAGATGACTGTAGATGAGAGTTGGGATGTCTGAATGGAGATGTGATGACTGTCGATGAGATGACTGTCGATGAGAGGTGAGATGGCTGAATGGAGATGAGATGACTGTAGATGAGAGTTGGGATGTCTGAATGGAGATGAGATGACTGTAGATGAGAGTTGGGATGGCTGACTGTAGATGAGGTGACTGCAGATGAGAGTTGGGATGGCTGACTGTAGATGAGGTGACTGCAGATGGGAGTTGGGATGGCTGAATGAAGATGAGATGACTGTAGATGAGAGTTGGGATGGCTGACTGTAGATGAGGTGACTGCAGATGAGAGTTGGGATGGCTGACTGTAGATGAGGTGACTGCAGATGAGAGTTGGGATTGCTGAATGAAGATGAGATGACTGTAGATGAGGTGACTGTAGATGAGAGTTGGGATTGCTGAATGGAGATGAGATGATTGTCGATGAGAGTTGGAATGGCTGAATGGAGATGAGATGATTGTCGATGAGAGTTGGAATGGCTGAATGGAGATGAGGTGACTGCAGATGAGAGTTGGGATTGCTGAATGGAGATGAGATGATTGTCGATGAGAGTTGGGATTGCTGAATGGAGATGAGATGACTGTAGATGAGAGTTGGAATGGCTGAATGGAGATGAGGTGACTGTAGATGAGAGTTGGGATTGCTCTATGGAGATGAGATGATTGTCGATGAGAGTTGGGATTGCTGAATGGAGATGAGATGACTGTAGATGAGAGTTGCGATTGCTGTATGGAGATGAGATGACTGTAGATGAGAGTTGGGATTGCTGTATGGAGATGAGATGACTGTAGATGAGAGTTGGGATTGCTGAATGGAGATGAGATGATTGTCGATGAGAGTTGGAATGGCTGAATGGAGATGAGGTGACTGAAGATGAGAGTTGGGATTGCTGAATGGAGATGAGATGACTGCAGATGAGAGTTGGGATTGCTGTATGGAGATGAGATGATTGTCGATGAGAGTTGGGATTGCTGTATGGAGATGAGATGATTGTCGATGAGAGTTGGGATTGCTGAATGGAGATGAGATGACTGCAGATGAGAGTTGGGATGTCTGAATGGAGATAAGATGACTGTAGATGAGATTTGGGATGGCTGAATGGAGATGAGGTGACTGCAGATGAGAGTTGGGATGGCTCAATGGAGATGAGATGACTGTAGATGAGAGTTGGAATGGCTGAATGGAGATGAGGTGACTGCAGATGAGAGTTGGAATGGCTGAATGGAGATGAGATGATTGTCAATGAGAGTTGGAATGGCTGACTGTAGAGGAGGTGACTGTAGATGAGAGTTGGGATTGCTGAATGGAGATGAGATGATTGTCGATGAGAGTTGGAATGGCTGACTGTAGAGGAGGTGACTGGAGATGAGAGTTGGGATGTCTGAATGGAGATGAGATGATTGTCATTGAGAGTTGGGATGGCTGACTGTAGATGAGGTGACTGTGGATGAGAGTTGGAATGGCTGAATGGAGATGAGATGACTGTAGATGAGAGTTGGGATGTCTGAATGGAGATGAGATGACTGCAGATGAGAGTTGGGATGGCTGAATGGAGATGAGATGATTGTAGATGAGAGTTGGGATGGCTGACTGTAGATGAGGTGACTGGAGATGAGAGTTGGGATGGCTGAATGGAGATGAGATGACTGGAGATGAGAATTGGGATGTCTGAATGGAGATGAGAGTTGGGATGTCTGAATCGAGATGAGATGACTGGAGATGAGAGTTGGGATGTCTGAATAGAGATGAGATGACTGTAGATGAGAGTTGGGATGTCCGAATGGATATGAGATGACTGTAGATGAGAGTTGGGATGGCTGAATGGAGATGAGATGATTGTCGATGAGAGTTGGGATTGCTGAATGGAGATGAGATGACTGTAGATGAGAGTTGGGATGGCTGAATGGAGATGAGATGATTGTCGATGAGAGTTGGAATGGCTGAATGGAGATGAGGTGACTGCAGATGAGAGTTGGGATTGCTGAAGGGAGATGAGATGACTGCAGATGAGTTGGAATGGCTGAATGGAGATGAGGTGACTGCAGATGAGAGTTGGAATTGCTGACTCTAGATGAGCTGACTGTAGATGAGAGTTGGGATGTCTGAATGGAGATGAGATGATTGTCGATGAGAGTTGGGATGTCTGAATGGAGATGAGATGATTGTCGATGAGAGTTGGGATTGCTGAATGGAGATGAGATGATTGTCGATGAGAGTTGGAATGGCTGAATGGAGATGAGATGACTGCAGATGAGAGTTGGAATTGCTGACTCTAGATGAGCTGACTGTAGATGAGAGTTGGGATGTCTGAATGGAGATGAGATGATTGTCGATGAGAGTTGGGATGGCTGAATGGAGATGAGATGACTGGAGATGAGATTTGGGATGTCTGAATGGAGATGAGATGACTGTAGATGAGAGTTGGAATGGCTGAATGGAGATGAGATGACTGTAGATGAGAGTTGGGATTGCTGAATGGAGATGAGATGATTGTAGATGAGAGTTGGAATGGCTGAATGGAGATGAGATGACTGTAGATGAGAGTTGGGATGTCTGAATGGAGATGAGATGACTGTGGATGAGAGTTGGGATGTCTGAATGGAGATGAGATGACTGTAGATGAGAGTTGGGATGTCTGAATGGAGATGAGATGACTGTGGATGAGAGTTGGGATGTCTGAATGGAGATGAGATGACTGTAGATGAGAGTTGGGATGTCTGAATGGATATGAGATGACTGAAGATGAGAGTTGGGATGTCTGAATGGAGATGAGATGACTGTAGATGCTCTGGGATGTCTGAATGGAGATGAGATGACTGTGGATGAGAGTTGGGATGTCTGAATGGAGATGAGATGACTGTAGATGAGAGTTGGGATGTCTGAATGGATATGAGATGACTGAAGATGAGAGTTGGGATGGCTGAATGGAGATGAGATAACTGAAGATGAGAGTTGGGATGTCTGAATGGAGATGAGATGACTGAAGATGAGAGTTGGGATGTCTGAATGGAGATGAGATGACTGTAGATGAGAGTTGGGATGTCTGAATGGAGATGAGATGACTGTAGATGAGAGTTGGGATGTCTGAATGGAGATGAGATGACTGAAGATGAGAGTTGGGATGTCTGAATGGATATGAGATGACTGTAGATGAGAGTTGGGATGTCTGAATGGAGATGAGATGACTGTGGATGAGAGTTGGGATGTCTGAATGGAGATGAGATGACTGTAGATGAGAGTTGGGATGTCTGAATGGATATGAGATGACTGAAGATGAGAGTTGGGATGGCTGAATGGAGATGAGATAACTGAAGATGAGAGTTGGGATGTCTGAATGGAGATGAGATGACTGAAGATGAGAGTTGGGATGTCTGAATGGAGATGAGATGACTGTAGATGAGAGTTGGGATGTCTGAATGGAGATGAGATGACTGTAGATGAGAGTTGGGATGTCTGAATGGAGATGAGATGACTGAAGATGAGAGTTGGGATGTCTGAATGGAGATGAGATGACTGTAGATGAGAGTTGGGATGTCTGAATGGAGATGAGATAATTGAAGATGAGAGTTGGGATGTCTGAATGGAGATGGGATGACTGTAGATGAGAGTTGGGATGTCTGAATGGAGATGAGATGACTGTAGATGAGAGTTGGGATGTCTGAATGGAGATGAGATGACTGTAGATGAGAGTTGGGATGTCTGAATGGAGATGAGATGACTGTAGATGAGAGGTGGGATGTCTGAATGGAGATGAGATAACTGAAGATGAGAGTTGGGATGTCTGAATGGAGATGAGATGACTGTATGTGAGAGTTGGGATGTCTGAATGGAGATGAGATAACTGAAGATGAGAGTTGGGATGGCTGAATGGTGATGAGATGACTAGAGATGAGAGTTGGGCTGTCTGAATGGAGATGAAATGACTGTAGATGAGAGTTGGGATGTCTGAATGGAGATGAGATAACTGAAGATGAGAGTTGGGATGGCTGAATGGTGATGAGATGACTAGAGATGAGAGTTGGGCTGTCTGAATGGAGATGAAATGACTGTAGATGAGAGTTGGGATGTCTGAATGGAGATGAGATGACTGTAGATGAGGGTTGGGATGTCTGAATGGAGATGAAATGACTGTAGATGAGAGTTGGGATGGCTGAATGGAGATGAGATGACTGTAGATAAGAGTTGGGCTGTCTGAATGGAGATGAAATGACTGTAGATGAGAGTTGGGATGGCTGAATGGAGATGAGATGACTGTAGATGAGAGTTGGGATTGCTGAATAGAGATGAAATGACTGTAGATGAGAGTTGGAATGTCTGAATGGAGATGAGATGACTGTAGATGAGAGTTGGAATGGCTGAATGGAGATGAGGTGACTGTAGATGAGAGTTGGGATTGCTGAATGGAGATGAAATAACTGTTGGTTGAGAGTTGGAATGGCTGAATGGAGATGAAATGACTGTAGATGAGAGTTGGGATTGCTGAATGGAGATGAGATGACTGTAGATGAGAGTTGGGATTGCTGAATGGAGATGAGATGACTGTTGATGAGAGTTGGAATGGCTGAATGAAGATGAGATGACTGTAGATGAGAGTTGGGATTGCTGAATGGAGATGAGATGACTGTAGATGAGAGTTGGGATTGCTGAATGGAGATGAGATGACTGTTGATGAGAGTTGGAATGGCTGAATGGAGATGAGATGACTGTAGATGAGAGTTGGGATTGCTGAATGGAGATGAGATGACTGTAGATGAGAGTTGGGATTGCTGAATGGAGATGAGATGACTGTTGATGAGAGTTGGAATGGCTGAATGGAGGTGAGATGACTGTAGATGTGAGTTGGAATGGCTGACTGGAGATGAGAGTTGGGATGTCTGAATGGAGGTGAGATGACTGTAGATGAGAGTTGGAATGGCTGAATGGAGATGAAATGACTGTAGATGAGAGTTGGGATTGCTGAATGGAGATGAGATGACTGTAGATGAGAGTTGGGATTGCTGAATGGAGATGAGATGACTGTTGATGAGAGTTGGAATGGCTGAATGAAGATGAGATGACTGTTGATGAGAGTTGGGATTGCTGAATGGAGATGAGATGACTGTAGATGAGAGTTGGGATTGCTGAATGGAGATGAGATGACTGTTGATGAGAGTTGGAATGGCTGAATGGAGATGAGATGACTGTAGATGAGAGTTGGGATTGCTGAATGGAGATGAGATGACTGTAGATGAGAGTTGGGATTGCTGAATGGAGATGAGATGACTGTTGATGAGAGTTGGAATGGCTGAATGGAGGTGAGATGACTGTAGATGTGAGTTGGAATGGCTGACTGGAGATGAGAGTTGGGATGTCTGAATGGAGGTGAGATGACTGTAGATGAGAGTTGGAATGGCTGACTGTAGATGAGAGTTGGGCTGTCTGAATGGAGATGAGATGACTGTAGATGAGAGTTGGGATGGCGGAATGGAGATGAGATGACTGTAGATGAGAGTTGGGATGGCTGAATGGAGATGAGATGACTGTAGATGAGAGTTGGGATGGCTGAATGGAGACGAGATGACTGTAGATGAGAGTTGGGATGTGTGAATGGAGATGAGATGACTGTAGATGAGAGTTGGGATGTCTGAATGGAGAGGAGATGACTGTAGATGAGAGTTGGGATGGCTGAATGGAGATGAGATGACTGTAGATGAGTGTTGGGATGGCTGAATGGAGATGAGATGACTGTAGATGAGAGTTGGGATGTCTGAATGGAGATGAGATGACTGTAGATGAGAGTTGGGATGGCTGACTGTAGATGAGGTGACTGCAGATGAGAGTTGGGATGTCTGAATGGAGATGAGATGACTGTAGATGAGAGTTCGGATGGTGGAATGGAGATGAGATGACTGTAGATGAGAGTTGGGATGGCTGACTGTAGATGAGGTGACTGCAGATGAGAGTTGGGATGGCGGAATGGAGATGTGATGACTGTCGATGAGATGACTGTCGATGAGAGTTGAGATGGCGGAATGGAGATGAGATGACTGTCGATGAGATGACTGTAGATGAGAGTTGGGATGGCTGAATGGAGATGAGATGACTGTAGATGAGAGTTGGGATGTCTGAATGGAGATGAGATGACTGTGGATGAGAGTTGGGATGTCTGAATGGAGATGAGATGACTGTAGATGAGAGTTGGGATGTCTGAATGGATATGAGATGACTGAAGATGAGAGTTGGGATGTCTGAATGGAGATGAGATGACTGTAGATGCTCTGGGATGTCTGAATGGAGATGAGATGACTGTGGATGAGAGTTGGGATGTCTGAATGGAGATGAGATGACTGTAGATGAGAGTTGGGATGTCTGAATGGATATGAGATGACTGAAGATGAGAGTTGGGATGGCTGAATGGAGATGAGATAACTGAAGATGAGAGTTGGGATGTCTGAATGGAGATGAGATGACTGAAGATGAGAGTTGGGATGTCTGAATGGAGATGAGATGACTGTAGATGAGAGTTGGGATGTCTGAATGGAGATGAGATGACTGTAGATGAGAGTTGGGATGTCTGAATGGAGATGAGATGACTGAAGATGAGAGTTGGGATGTCTGAATGGATATGAGATGACTGTAGATGAGAGTTGGGATGTCTGAATGGAGATGAGATGACTGTGGATGAGAGTTGGGATGTCTGAATGGAGATGAGATGACTGTAGATGAGAGTTGGGATGTCTGAATGGATATGAGATGACTGAAGATGAGAGTTGGGATGGCTGAATGGAGATGAGATAACTGAAGATGAGAGTTGGGATGTCTGAATGGAGATGAGATGACTGAAGATGAGAGTTGGGATGTCTGAATGGAGATGAGATGACTGTAGATGAGAGTTGGGATGTCTGAATGGAGATGAGATGACTGTAGATGAGAGTTGGGATGTCTGAATGGAGATGAGATGACTGAAGATGAGAGTTGGGATGTCTGAATGGAGATGAGATGACTGTAGATGAGAGTTGGGATGTCTGAATGGAGATGAGATAATTGAAGATGAGAGTTGGGATGTCTGAATGGAGATGGGATGACTGTAGATGAGAGTTGGGATGTCTGAATGGAGATGAGATGACTGTAGATGAGAGTTGGGATGTCTGAATGGAGATGAGATGACTGTAGATGAGAGTTGGGATGTCTGAATGGAGATGAGATGACTGTAGATGAGAGGTGGGATGTCTGAATGGAGATGAGATAACTGAAGATGAGAGTTGGGATGTCTGAATGGAGATGAGATGACTGTATGTGAGAGTTGGGATGTCTGAATGGAGATGAGATAACTGAAGATGAGAGTTGGGATGGCTGAATGGTGATGAGATGACTAGAGATGAGAGTTGGGCTGTCTGAATGGAGATGAAATGACTGTAGATGAGAGTTGGGATGTCTGAATGGAGATGAGATAACTGAAGATGAGAGTTGGGATGGCTGAATGGTGATGAGATGACTAGAGATGAGAGTTGGGCTGTCTGAATGGAGATGAAATGACTGTAGATGAGAGTTGGGATGTCTGAATGGAGATGAGATGACTGTAGATGAGGGTTGGGATGTCTGAATGGAGATGAAATGACTGTAGATGAGAGTTGGGATGGCTGAATGGAGATGAGATGACTGTAGATAAGAGTTGGGCTGTCTGAATGGAGATGAAATGACTGTAGATGAGAGTTGGGATGGCTGAATGGAGATGAGATGACTGTAGATGAGAGTTGGGATTGCTGAATAGAGATGAAATGACTGTAGATGAGAGTTGGAATGTCTGAATGGAGATGAGATGACTGTAGATGAGAGTTGGAATGGCTGAATGGAGATGAGGTGACTGTAGATGAGAGTTGGGATTGCTGAATGGAGATGAAATAACTGTTGGTTGAGAGTTGGAATGGCTGAATGGAGATGAAATGACTGTAGATGAGAGTTGGGATTGCTGAATGGAGATGAGATGACTGTAGATGAGAGTTGGGATTGCTGAATGGAGATGAGATGACTGTTGATGAGAGTTGGAATGGCTGAATGAAGATGAGATGACTGTAGATGAGAGTTGGGATTGCTGAATGGAGATGAGATGACTGTAGATGAGAGTTGGGATTGCTGAATGGAGATGAGATGAC
The DNA here is from genome assembly GCF_964187855.1 of Myxine glutinosa. Taxonomy (NCBI): domain Eukaryota; kingdom Metazoa; phylum Chordata; class Myxini; order Myxiniformes; family Myxinidae; genus Myxine; species Myxine glutinosa. The sequence goes on from NC_136269.1 coordinate 123,021,175, forward strand.
TGTTGATGAGAGTTGGAATGGCTGAATGGAGATGAGATGACTGTAGATGAGAGTTGGGATTGCTGAATGGAGATGAGATGACTGTAGATGAGAGTTGGGATTGCTGAATGGAGATGAGATGACTGTTGATGAGAGTTGGAATGGCTGAATGGAGGTGAGATGACTGTAGATGTGAGTTGGAATGGCTGACTGGAGATGAGAGTTGGGATGTCTGAATGGAGGTGAGATGACTGTAGATGAGAGTTGGAATGGCTGAATGGAGATGAAATGACTGTAGATGAGAGTTGGGATTGCTGAATGGAGATGAGATGACTGTAGATGAGAGTTGGGATTGCTGAATGGAGATGAGATGACTGTTGATGAGAGTTGGAATGGCTGAATGAAGATGAGATGACTGTTGATGAGAGTTGGGATTGCTGAATGGAGATGAGATGACTGTAGATGAGAGTTGGGATTGCTGAATGGAGATGAGATGACTGTTGATGAGAGTTGGAATGGCTGAATGGAGATGAGATGACTGTAGATGAGAGTTGGGATTGCTGAATGGAGATGAGATGACTGTAGATGAGAGTTGGGATTGCTGAATGGAGATGAGATGACTGTTGATGAGAGTTGGAATGGCTGAATGGAGGTGAGATGACTGTAGATGTGAGTTGGAATGGCTGACTGGAGATGAGAGTTGGGATGTCTGAATGGAGGTGAGATGACTGTAGATGAGAGTTGGAATGGCTGACTGTAGATGAGAGTTGGGCTGTCTGAATGGAGATGAGATGACTGTAGATGAGAGTTGGGATGGCGGAATGGAGATGAGATGACTGTAGATGAGAGTTGGGATGGCTGAATGGAGATGAGATGACTGTAGATGAGAGTTGGGATGGCTGAATGGAGACGAGATGACTGTAGATGAGAGTTGGGATGTGTGAATGGAGATGAGATGACTGTAGATGAGAGTTGGGATGTCTGAATGGAGAGGAGATGACTGTAGATGAGAGTTGGGATGGCTGAATGGAGATGAGATGACTGTAGATGAGTGTTGGGATGGCTGAATGGAGATGAGATGACTGTAGATGAGAGTTGGGATGTCTGAATGGAGATGAGATGACTGTAGATGAGAGTTGGGATGGCTGACTGTAGATGAGGTGACTGCAGATGAGAGTTGGGATGTCTGAATGGAGATGAGATGACTGTAGATGAGAGTTCGGATGGTGGAATGGAGATGAGATGACTGTAGATGAGAGTTGGGATGGCTGACTGTAGATGAGGTGACTGCAGATGAGAGTTGGGATGGCGGAATGGAGATGTGATGACTGTCGATGAGATGACTGTCGATGAGAGTTGAGATGGCGGAATGGAGATGAGATGACTGTCGATGAGATGACTGTAGATGAGAGTTGGGATGGCTGAATGGAGATGAGATGACTGTAGATGAGAGTTGGGATGTCTGAATGGAGATGTGATGACTGTCGATGAGATGACTGTCGATGAGAGGTGAGATGGCTGAATGGAGATGAGATGACTGTAGATGAGAGTTGGGATGTCTGAATGGAGATGAGATGACTGTAGATGAGAGTTGGGATGGCTGACTGTAGATGAGGTGACTGCAGATGAGAGTTGGGATGGCTGACTGTAGATGAGGTGACTGCAGATGGGAGTTGGGATGGCTGAATGAAGATGAGATGACTGTAGATGAGAGTTGGGATGGCTGACTGTAGATGAGGTGACTGCAGATGAGAGTTGGGATGGCTGACTGTAGATGAGGTGACTGCAGATGAGAGTTGGGATTGCTGAATGAAGATGAGATGACTGTAGATGAGGTGACTGTAGATGAGAGTTGGGATTGCTGAATGGAGATGAGATGATTGTCGATGAGAGTTGGAATGGCTGAATGGAGATGAGATGATTGTCGATGAGAGTTGGAATGGCTGAATGGAGATGAGGTGACTGCAGATGAGAGTTGGGATTGCTGAATGGAGATGAGATGATTGTCGATGAGAGTTGGGATTGCTGAATGGAGATGAGATGACTGTAGATGAGAGTTGGAATGGCTGAATGGAGATGAGGTGACTGTAGATGAGAGTTGGGATTGCTCTATGGAGATGAGATGATTGTCGATGAGAGTTGGGATTGCTGAATGGAGATGAGATGACTGTAGATGAGAGTTGCGATTGCTGTATGGAGATGAGATGACTGTAGATGAGAGTTGGGATTGCTGTATGGAGATGAGATGACTGTAGATGAGAGTTGGGATTGCTGAATGGAGATGAGATGATTGTCGATGAGAGTTGGAATGGCTGAATGGAGATGAGGTGACTGAAGATGAGAGTTGGGATTGCTGAATGGAGATGAGATGACTGCAGATGAGAGTTGGGATTGCTGTATGGAGATGAGATGATTGTCGATGAGAGTTGGGATTGCTGTATGGAGATGAGATGATTGTCGATGAGAGTTGGGATTGCTGAATGGAGATGAGATGACTGCAGATGAGAGTTGGGATGTCTGAATGGAGATAAGATGACTGTAGATGAGATTTGGGATGGCTGAATGGAGATGAGGTGACTGCAGATGAGAGTTGGGATGGCTCAATGGAGATGAGATGACTGTAGATGAGAGTTGGAATGGCTGAATGGAGATGAGGTGACTGCAGATGAGATTTGGAATGGCTGAATGGAGATGAGATGATTGTCAATGAGAGTTGGAATGGCTGACTGTAGAGGAGGTGACTGTAGATGAGAGTTGGGATTGCTGAATGGAGATGAGATGATTGTCGATGAGAGTTGGAATGGCTGACTGTAGAGGAGGTGACTGGAGATGAGAGTTGGGATGTCTGAATGGAGATGAGATGATTGTCATTGAGAGTTGGGATGGCTGACTGTAGATGAGGTGACTGTGGATGAGAGTTGGAATGGCTGAATGGAGATGAGATGACTGTAGATGAGAGTTGGGATGTCTGAATGGAGATGAGATGACTGCAGATGAGAGTTGGGATGGCTGAATGGAGATGAGATGATTGTAGATGAGAGTTGGGATGGCTGACTGTAGATGAGGTGACTGGAGATGAGAGTTGGGATGGCTGAATGGAGATGAGATGACTGGAGATGAGAGTTGGGATGTCTGAATGGAGATGAGAGTTGGGATGTCTGAATCGAGATGAGATGACTGGAGATGAGAGTTGGGATGTCTGAATAGAGATGAGATGACTGTAGATGAGAGTTGGGATGTCCGAATGGATATGAGATGACTGTAGATGAGAGTTGGGATGGCTGAATGGAGATGAGATGATTGTCGATGAGAGTTGGGATTGCTGAATGGAGATGAGATGACTGTAGATGAGAGTTGGGATGGCTGAATGGAGATGAGATGATTGTCGATGAGAGTTGGAATGGCTGAATGGAGATGAGGTGACTGCAGATGAGAGTTGGGATTGCTGAAGGGAGATGAGATGACTGCAGATGAGTTGGAATGGCTGAATGGAGATGAGGTGACTGCAGATGAGAGTTGGAATTGCTGACTCTAGATGAGCTGACTGTAGATGAGAGTTGGGATGTCTGAATGGAGATGAGATGATTGTCGATGAGAGTTGGGATGTCTGAATGGAGATGAGATGATTGTCGATGAGAGTTGGGATTGCTGAATGGAGATGAGATGATTGTCGATGAGAGTTGGAATGGCTGAATGGAGATGAGATGACTGCAGATGAGAGTTGGAATTGCTGACTCTAGATGAGCTGACTGTAGATGAGAGTTGGGATGTCTGAATGGAGATGAGATGATTGTCGATGAGAGTTGGGATGGCTGAATGGAGATGAGATGACTGGAGATGAGATTTGGGATGTCTGAATGGAGATGAGATGACTGTAGATGAGAGTTGGAATGGCTGAATGGAGATGAGATGACTGTAGATGAGAGTTGGGATTGCTGAATGGAGATGAGATGATTGTAGATGAGAGTTGGAATGGCTGAATGGAGATGAGATGACTGTAGATGAGAGTTGGGATGTCTGAATGGAGATGAGATGACTGTGGATGAGAGTTGGGATGTCTGAATGGAGATGAGATGACTGTAGATGAGAGTTGGGATGTCTGAATGGAGATGAGATGACTGTGGATGAGAGTTGGGATGTCTGAATGGAGATGAGATGACTGTAGATGAGAGTTGGGATGTCTGAATGGATATGAGATGACTGAAGATGAGAGTTGGGATGTCTGAATGGAGATGAGATGACTGTAGATGCTCTGGGATGTCTGAATGGAGATGAGATGACTGTGGATGAGAGTTGGGATGTCTGAATGGAGATGAGATGACTGTAGATGAGAGTTGGGATGTCTGAATGGATATGAGATGACTGAAGATGAGAGTTGGGATGGCTGAATGGAGATGAGATAACTGAAGATGAGAGTTGGGATGTCTGAATGGAGATGAGATGACTGAAGATGAGAGTTGGGATGTCTGAATGGAGATGAGATGACTGTAGATGAGAGTTGGGATGTCTGAATGGAGATGAGATGACTGTAGATGAGAGTTGGGATGTCTGAATGGAGATGAGATGACTGAAGATGAGAGTTGGGATGTCTGAATGGATATGAGATGACTGTAGATGAGAGTTGGGATGTCTGAATGGAGATGAGATGACTGTGGATGAGAGTTGGGATGTCTGAATGGAGATGAGATGACTGTAGATGAGAGTTGGGATGTCTGAATGGATATGAGATGACTGAAGATGAGAGTTGGGATGGCTGAATGGAGATGAGATAACTGAAGATGAGAGTTGGGATGTCTGAATGGAGATGAGATGACTGAAGATGAGAGTTGGGATGTCTGAATGGAGATGAGATGACTGTAGATGAGAGTTGGGATGTCTGAATGGAGATGAGATGACTGTAGATGAGAGTTGGGATGTCTGAATGGAGATGAGATGACTGAAGATGAGAGTTGGGATGTCTGAATGGAGATGAGATGACTGTAGATGAGAGTTGGGATGTCTGAATGGAGATGAGATAATTGAAGATGAGAGTTGGGATGTCTGAATGGAGATGGGATGACTGTAGATGAGAGTTGGGATGTCTGAATGGAGATGAGATGACTGTAGATGAGAGTTGGGATGTCTGAATGGAGATGAGATGACTGTAGATGAGAGTTGGGATGTCTGAATGGAGATGAGATGACTGTAGATGAGAGGTGGGATGTCTGAATGGAGATGAGATAACTGAAGATGAGAGTTGGGATGTCTGAATGGAGATGAGATGACTGTATGTGAGAGTTGGGATGTCTGAATGGAGATGAGATAACTGAAGATGAGAGTTGGGATGTCTGAATGGAGATGAGATGACTGTAGATGAGAGTTGGGATGGCTGAATGGAGATGAGATGACTGTAGATGAGAGTTGGGATGTCTGAATGGAGATGAGATGACTGTAGATGAGAGTTGGGATGTCTGACTGTAGATGAGATGACTGTAGATGAGAGTTGGGATGTCTGAATGGAGATGAGATGACTGGAGATGAGATTTGGGATGTCTGAATGGAGATGAGATGACTGGAGATGAGATTTGGGATGTCTGAATGGAAATGAGATGACTGTAGATGAGAGTGGGGATGTCTGAATGGAGATGAGATGACTGTAGATGAGAGTTGGGATGTCTGAATGGAGATGAGATGACTGTAGATGAGAGGTGGGATGTCTGAATGGAGATGAGATAACTGAAGATGAGAGTTGGGATGTCTGAATGGAGATGAGATGACTGTATGTGAGAGTTGGGATGTCTGAATGGAGATGAGATAACTGAAGATGAGAGTTGGGATGTCTGAATGGAGATGAGATGACTGTAGATGAGAGTTGGGATGGCTGAATGGAGATGAGATGACTGTAGATGAGAGTTGGGATGTCTGAATGGAGATGAGATGACTGTAGATGAGAGTTGGGATGTCTGAATGGAGATGAGATGACTGTAGATGAGAGTTGGGATGTCTGAATGGAGATGAGATGACTGGAGATGAGATTTGGGATGTCTGAATGGAGATGAGATGACTGGAGATGAGATTTGGGATGTCTGAATGGAAATGAGATGACTGTAGATGAGAGTGGGGATGTCTGAATGGAGATGAGATGACTGTAGATGAGAGTTGGGATGTCTGAATGGAGATGAGATGACTGGAGATGAGATTTGGGATGTCTGAATGGAGATGAGATGACTGTAGATGAGAGTTGGGATGTCTGAATGGAGATGAGATGACTGTAGATGAGAGTTGGGATGTCTGAATGGAGATGAGATGACTGTAGATGAGAGTTGGGATGTCTGAATGGAGATGAGATTTGGGATGTCTGAGTGGAGATGGGATGACTGGAGATGAGAGTTGGGATGTCTGAATGGAGATGAGATGAGAGTTGGGATGTCTGATTGGAGATGGGATGAGAGTTGGGATGTCTGAATGGAGATGGGATGAGAGTTGGGATGTCTGAATGGAGATGAGAGTTGGGATGTCTGAATGGAGATGGGATGAGAGTTGGGATGTCTGAATGGAGATGAGATTTGGGATGTCTGAATGGAGATGGGATGAGAGTTGGGATGTCTGAATGGAGATGAGATTTGAGATGTCTGAATGGAGATGAGAGTTGGGATGTCTGAATGGAGATGAGATTTGGGATGTCTGAATGGAGATGAGATATGGGATGTCTGAATGGAGATGGGATGAGAGTTGGGATGTCTGAATGCAGATGAGATTTGGGATGTCTGAATGGAGATGAGATATGGGATATCTGAATGGAGATGGGATGAGAGTTGGGTGTACGATTACAATCCTGAGAGGAAGAGACGATCAATGGAGGTGCATCACAAAAGATCGCCAGCCCTGACTTTCTCCGTCAGATTTTCATCTCTTCCCAAACTTTAATGAAAACCTTCGTGGAGAACATTTCTTTTCTGACGATGATGTGACAGCCGTCGCGAATTGCTTGTTAAGTCAGCAGGACACTAGCGTGACGGTATCATGAAACTACTTGAACATTGGCAGAAATGTGTGGACCATAGTGGTGATTATGCTGAGAAATAAAAACAAAACATAGTGGAACAAGCATTCTGAGTATTGCGCTGCAATACAAGTCCCCTACCGGCAGTCTGTCGTCCTGAAAACTGTTGGGGAAATTACCAAGGGTTATTCACCCACAGGTTCTGAATCGTTCCCAATCGCTAATTACCTCAGGACGGGCTCACCTGTGATTCGCACTCGGGACTTCGATTTATACACCTTGCAGACAGGTCAGCAGAAGCACAAGAAAATAAGTTGTTGATAAAGAACCTTTCGAGTCGCTAAATATCAGTAATTTATTATATTTTCCGGTTCACGATCAATGATTGATGTATATATATATGTTGCTCGGCTTGGCTCCGCCCCTTCGGAAAGCACGCGCTGTGTCGCGCTGTTGATGTTCGCGAGACGAGGCTGAGGGCGCGAGGTGCGGCTTGAGGAGAACCCTGGAATAAACAAGAGATAACCATTTTGTTTTTTTAATATTTTCGTTTAATTAACGATATCTGCCAAACCACGTGCCCTATCGCAAATTCCAAAAGGACATTTTAGTAGAATGACATGCAGAACAGATCTGTGAAGTTTCCCCTCGATTGGATCAAAAATGAGGGAGGAGCTCGGTTTTAAAGGTTCATGCTTTAAAACGTCATAACTCTGAAACCATGTGACGCATGACGTCATGCTCGCTGACCTTTTTGTTCGTCATGGGTATGTGATTCTGCCTGCAAAGTTTTGCCTCGATCTGTTCAGCCGTTGCAGAGAAAAAGGGGTTTTCGTGTTTTCACGAAAAACAATATGGCGGCCGAACCACGTGACCTGTGACGTCATAATTACCATTAAAATATTCTACAGACCGAGTCCATCCTATGGTGAAAATTTGATCTGAATCGGTCCTATTATTGCAGAGAAAATCTTTTTTTAAAGGAAATTAAAACTTAAAATGGCACTGAGTTAAGGATCATCATAATTATCAGAATTCCCAAAGTTCAAAGTGCCATAACTTTGTTTAAAATGTTCGAAACGTCGTGAAGTTCGAACTTGACCTGTAACTTGTCATGAAGAAACCATGTGCCAAGTTTGAAATCATTAGCGTTAAGCGTTTAGAAAAAAAGTCCGGAAAACTGTTCTTTGCGTGACGGACTGACGGACTGACGGACGGAGGGACGGCGTGCAAACCTATAGTCCCCTCCGCTGTACACCGGTAGGGGACTAATAATGATTGATGTTAGTATTTGTCTTTGTTTCATTTGAATATCTTTACCTGTTTTGGAGAAAAAGAACAGGAGGCATTACTTTTCAACACGCCCTCCTGCAACAACAAAATTATTAGCGTATTGTGGATGAGAGTTGGGATGCTCGCGAATTAGAACATCATTTTTATGACCTCAGAGCTTTGACCATAGACAATGATTGATTTGAAGTCTCTTTGCAGGCATAACTTTGGTTTTATTTTGGAGTCACCAGAGGTAAAATAATAGGACAGTGAATATGACAATTTGTAGGAAGAAAGTCGTCTCTACTGCTGGTTTTATTCAACACGCTCCCAGCATCTTTCCAAAAGGAGAAATCAAGGTGACATCTGGGTAGGTTTAATTACAGGCCACACTGACCAGCTGACCGCACCACACACATGGTGTTTGCTCAGGCTGATCTCTGATCCAGAAGTCTATACGAACCACATCTCAGATTCCACTGTGACGGCCCCAAGTTAGGCCCGAACAGCCATCGAGTTGACTTGCATCTCCTTCCACACACGGTAACTATACCCTCTCCCCCACCAATCCTCATTTTTTTAAAATACTTCTCTGCACGAATTCTCCTTCGTCTTTTCCAGTTCTCTTCTTATCGAAATTTTATCATGCGTTTCAAAGTTTGGCTCCGATGTCCGTGGGAGCACGTATGACCTCTCAGGAGGTTCAAGCCGGGTGTGCATCGTGACAGACTCAGCTGGATGCCAAGAAGAATGACACACGCATTACAGATTTATGATAAAAAATTTCCTGCAAATGTTTAAGCAAACAAACCTTCTCCTTGCTGAGAAATAGCATTGCAGTCACAGAGGGCTTTTTGCTAGAGCCAAGAGTTGAGGAATAGGCCATTGCTGGAGCATCAGCAGGCTTTATTTTCACCGATGAAGAAACAAAAACATTTAGAAACCCACCCCAGCCTCTCTGGCTTTTCGCAAGCAAACTCTTCTTATTAATCTCTGACTTTGGTGATTGTCATGGCCTCGGTTTTGTTTTGAGGAAGAATCTGGCCGGCCCGTTCTGCATTCCCATCTGAGAATTGAGCACATGATCTCACATTGAAATCCCATTTACTGTGTTGATTTGTCCAGTGTCTACTAATGTGATTTTAATCAGTTGGTCCTCGTTATTTGTTCACTGTTCAGTATCCAGAAGATGTGCAACAGAGGGCTTCCTGGCCGATGGCAAAGTGGGCAATTTCAAATGAAAATGGTCGTTATACTGACCTGAAGGGCTGAGAAAGATATCCTAATGTCCTTGTCCTGCATGTGATCGTTGAAATATAGGTATAAGTTCCTACACGAGTCGAAGTGAATTGTAAAAAGAAAATATGGAGGAAACAACAACAACAACAACAACAACCGGCATTTTAAGGCCATTTTTCCTGCATTTTCCTTGGGGAAAACATAATGATAATCCGAATTATGTCTATTCTCCGCCTCCGCTGACGATTATGTGTTTGGTTTGTCCGTCCGGGAGTCCGTCCATGCGTGCGTCCGTCAGTGTTAGGTTTCCATTTCCACAATAACTTAAGAACGGCTGAAGGGATCGAAGTCAAACTTGGTACACGTATTCTAATGATGCAAATATTAACTGATTAGATTATGGGGTCAAAGGTCAGAGGTCGCCGTTGGGCAAAAAATACTTTACCGTACTAACTTGTGGACCAGTGATGGAATTTTGACCAAACTGTTCAACCAAATTTTGACCAAACTCGGAATAAGTATATATTATGATGAAAAGATTAACTGATTACATTTCGGCATCAAGAGGTCAAAGGTCAGAGTCCGTAATAGGTTTTTGTTACCGCGATAACCTAAGACCGGCTGAAGGGATCTTCATCAAACTTTGGTACATGTATGTATAAAGATGTGTGAAGGTTTTATTATGTATTTGTATGCAGACTGGCTGCTTGGCTACATCGTTTACTGGTGGCGCGGATGTGCCACTGATGCAGTGCCCCCTCACCATCTGGCTGGTACTCGTTTTGCCGACGTCGGAAGGATGACTGGCTGAGTCGTCCCACCTGGTGTTAATTCAACGGCATGACAGGGGCTCAAACTCGAGACCCTAGGATATTAAGCGAGCCACCTTAACCGCTAAGCCACCACCAGGCTTATGATGTAAAGATAAACTGAATAGATTATGGGGTCAAAGCTCAAGAGGTCAAATTGCAGAGGTCCCGTTGGGTAAAAATTCTGTTACTGCGCTAACTTGTGAAACAGTGATGGGATTTTGGCCTAACTTGGTATAAGTATATATTATGATGCAAAGATGGACCGATTAGATTTCGGCATTCAATAGGTCAAAGGTCAGAGATCATGCCAGGTAAAATGTGATACTTGGGAACAGCTGAAAGGATTTAAATCAAACGTGGTACAAGTATGTATAATGATGTAATAATGTGGGGTAGACGTATATCGGTCGACGTAGAGGATGCTGTTCTAGTTTTATATTATCTCCCTTCTGATCCTTTACAATATAATATGCTCTATTGTAAAGCAAAAGTGGTTAAAAATAAAGTTTGCTCAAAATGCCTCCCACAGACCTGGCAAAGCTTTGTTGGACTGTATACTGTAACCTCAGTCCATCTAAATTTGTAGGTGTTCACCTGGGACGGCCAGGTTGGAATTGTACGAGTACCTCTTTGAGACTGCGATGTCAGGACCTAACTACAGGAATTCTGTTAAGTTTTCCTTATTACCTTAGTGCAAAAAGTGAGATGTAAATTAGCTCTAGACACAAGATGAACGAGAACGTTACTCAGTAGAGAACATACCTCCACCAGGTTGAACAGTTTACATTTTGTATCCCACTGATAGTTCGGATCTGGATCTGCACCTGAACGAAAATCGAATCGGCGTGTTCTTGTCGCCTAACCAACTCATCTCCCAAGTTTTGTTATAAATCGTCCACAAAGTTTTGAAATATTATGCTATATGTAGTTTTTAGCCCTATCACTCAGTGGTGAAGAATCGCTTAAAATATGTAAATTTTGTCGTATCCGGATGCGATCTTCACCAAAATCGAATCAATTCTTTATTGTCACAAACCCAACCTGTCCACCAAGTTTCATCCGAATCCATCCAGAAAGTTTTGAGATAACATGCTATATATAGTTTTTACCCTATCTCTCAATGGTGAAGAATCACTTTAAAATTCTCAGATCCAGATCAAAACCGAATCATTTTGTAAAAAATACCCACATTCTTCACCAAATTTCGGCTGAATCCGTCCACAACTTTTTGAGGTATCCGGTTCACAAACAAACAGACCGACAAACAAACAAAGATGTTGTGCAGAGCACGATACTTGCAAAATCCATCCCCACACTCCCCAAAAAAAGTTGCCATGGATACATTAAATTGTCCATTTCATTAAGATTAAAATTGACGATCTTAACCAAAGCTCAGGTTTATCAGATGAAAATGGACGATTTTCAGATGAAATTTGATGATTTTCGACGTTTGACCTTACCTTTTACCTATGTGACCTCAAACATGGTTGCTTTCCCAATTCAATGATGCCCTAGGCAATTGCTGTTTAATTGTCAAGTTAATTGGATGAAAATTGATGATTTTTCAGATATAAATTGATGATTTTAGAACTTTAACCTTGAGTTGACCTTTGAGCTTTTGATCTCAAAAATAGTTGGTTTCCAAATTCAGTGACTCAATATGCAAATTCTGTTGAACTTTCAAGTCAATTGGATGAAAAATGGCGATTTTAGAAATTTGACCTTAAATTGACCTTTGACCTCAAAATGAATAGGCTTCACAGTTGTGAGGACCTGTACAGCATGGTAACGTTTCGTGACAATCGGTTTAGAATTGTGACCTGTAGGCGATAGATAGACAGACAGACAGACAGACAGACAGAATCACAAAGTCGACCCACAAATACACTTGAAATTTTTTCGATTTTGATAGTAACAAATAAACAAACAAACAGTTTTGCTCGTGACAAACAGACTGATCAGCTTACGTTTTGTATCCTATATTTGATGGGCCGGATATTGATTCAGATCTTCATCAAATTCGAATCAATTCTTCCTCGTCACCCACCCAACCTTAAACCCCAAGTTCCGTCCAAATCCGTCCATAATTTTTTGAGTTCTAGTACTATATATCGTGTTTTTTTTTACCTGCGCCACCAAAGGTGGATGGAGGTTATGTTTTCACCCCTGTCTATCTGTCTGTTTATCTGTCCGTTAGTGAACAAAATATCTCAAAAGGTTGTGGACGGATTCGGCCAAAATTTAGCAGAGATGTAGCGAATGTGACAAGAACGAAATGATTAGATTTTGGTGAAGATCCGGATTCGGATCCGACTATTAGAATTTTTAAAGTGATTCTTCACCATTTGGAGATAGGGCCAAAAACTATACATAGTAGGATATCTCAAAAAGTTAAAGACGGATTTGGACGAAACTTGTTGGACCGATTTGGTGTCTGACAAGGAAGAATCGATTCAATTTTGGTGAAGATTCAGATCCGGATCTGGCTAATAGAATTTTCTTAAGTGATTCTTCACCATTTGGAGATAGGGCCAAATACGATACATGGCAGGATATCTCAAAAAGTTAAAGACGGATTTGGACGAAACTTGTTGGACCGGTTTGGTGTCTGACAAGGAAGAATCGATTCAATTTTAGTGAAGATTCAGATCCGGATCCGGCTAATAAAAATGTTTAAGTGAATCTTCACCATTGAGTGATATCGCCAACCAGGCGGAGGTTTGTTCTCTACTGAGTGCCGTTCTAGTTATGTTAATGAAATGGAGGAATTCTACAAGAGAATAAATAAAACGACGAAGAGGAATTTTTTTTAATACAAGGTCGAGGCTCGTGTAAGAGCTAAAATTGATCACAAAAAAGACAAACTGACACATAAAACATATGATAAAGGGAGCGGGAGAACAAGATGGAGAGCAGGGACATCGGGAGATCTGTGGGAGGGCTGAGGGCTTGGGGGGGAGGAGGCATGGGAAGTGGTGGGGGGGGGGGGGGTGGAATTCCTTTTAATTAATTGTGGAATTAATTGTGACATTCTTTCCTTAAATAATCAGAAGAAATTACAAAGAACTTTCAAGGAAAACAACCTGGAAAGCTCAGTTGAGGAATTTTTATTTTCAGGACAACTTTCTAGTCAAAAACACTCACATTGCAACTGTGCAAGTTTGTTGATTTTAAGGAAGATGATATTCATCATCATCATGCTCCATGGCCGATACTCCATATGGAGCGCAGGTTCTTCCGAAGCAGTTCCGTGTCTCGGGTAAAATCCTGGACGGGGGCAAACATTGATGCCTAGGCCTGCGAAACACCAGGACGACAGTTTAAAGTTGGCTCAATATTCAGAGCCGGACGAGACTACTCAGAGGCCTGTACGTACCTTGAAGCCATCTTGCCAGCCCAAGGTGATATTTTGGAAAATAATATTGATTCTTGCATTCCATCCGGTCATTTTCTAGTTCAGTCTCAAAACTTGGTCGCAAACTCTCATAATGACCAAGTTTGATCTACTAAATAAGCAGGAGTGTTAAATTGGGAAAAAGAGGGAATATTTTGACTCAACGGGTGTGGCCATGATACTTAAATGTTGGCCTATCGATTGCATCATGTGCAATGTCAAATATTACAATGGGGTCACTAACGCGATCGTTCCCTCATTACACGTCCCTCTCAAAGTTGTTTTGGAGTTTTTCATCGACGTTTGTGTGTTGCCTTTGGTGGATGCACTCGTATGTAGCGCACTCGCTGAGTTTTACGAAGACAATGTTTCAAACATGAGTTCCCAGTCCCAGCAGACTTGGCCTGGCAAGGTCTGACTCCTTCCACATGGAACATCCCACACCCCAATGTGCGGTTCCTGTCACTTTTTCCTTTCCAACTTTCACTGGATGTTTTCACAATGCATCTACTGACCTCCAACTGTTAAATAATACTGACATTTGTACACTCTTATCTCGGCATTGTAGACTTGCTGACGAAGCTCGATCTCTCTTTTCTGGACAAGCTTAGATTTGGTGCGGTCTTCACAATGTGTCGGCCTTCAAGGTATCAAGTTGTCGCATGATGCGAGGGTAAGATTAATTGATGTAAAGATGTTGTCGAGAAGGAAGTTAAGAAAATAGAAGTTCCATGAGCATTTTTGTGGAGGGAAGCAGGTTATGAGGGAGGGAGTAATGAACCTATCCTCCTTGTTTGTTTTCCCAGGACTTGGGGGTGAAAGGAAAGCCATCCCCACCCCATGGGAGGCGGTAGTGAGGCGTTGGAGGTGTGAAGGCAGAGAAGATGGCAACAGGCGGAGGCACCTGGGGGAGGAGGGATGGAGGAAGCTGATTCCAAACACATGTGGTAACTAATTCCATCCGATCCTCATGGGGGAATCTCGGGGTCTCTCAGTCCCTTGGTGACTGGTGCGATGGCAGAGATGCTGACCTCCCTTTCAATCACCCCACCTCCCAATACTCTTTTCCTTACTGAATGCGCAAACATCTTTATAGTCTCCCCAGCCTTTCCCGCTCTCAAGTACCATGAGAACCTTGGTAAATGAAAATCTTCATCTCCTTTTTGCCAGTCTGAATGTCAACACGAAATACCAGTATAACTAAGATAGTTATGCCATGCATAAGATATCGCTGCAGTAATGAGGTCACCTCTTTACTAACCTAAACTAGAGAGTTCAGAGAACACGTCACACATTACCCCGCGCAGTCTTGGAAAAAAAGGATATGGGCGGGGTCTGCGAGTGACAAATTTGATTGGTTGTGATGACATGAAATGACGTAATATTTTGTCTGAGTACAGATAAATAGACGGATTTTAAAAGTGGCAAAAAGGCGATTTGTGTTCTACAGTGTTCAAGTATAAACTAATTATTTTACATGTTGTAGAAAGAAAAATTTGGAAGTTTAGCGCCATTGATGCAGCGTCTCTGACACCACCATATCTAACACGTTGCATTAGTTCTTCGTTCCTGTTGTTTGTGTCCTTTGTGACATTCTTAAAAACAGTAAATTTCCTGTTGGGAATGATTTTCAATTTTGTTTGACTGCCAGGCAAGCAGAGTAAAACAATTATTTGAATTCTCCCTGCTCATGCACATAGCCTGGTGTTGGCTTAGCGGTTAGGGTGCCAGCTTGGGATCGTGGGTTCGAATCCCGGTCAATCGCTGAATTAACACCAGGGGGGTTGACTCAGCCTGTCATCCGAGGTCGGCAAATTCAGTACCAGCTTGCTGGTAATTCCCTGTGTGTCGCAAGAGGCAACTAACAGGGTTAGCGGCAGGAAGGGCATCCGGCCATAAAACATTGCTTCAAAAAGGGGACCACGGTGCCCAAAGAAGGCCAACCCATGCTCTGCGGGGCAAAATGGCCTCTAAAGGTGGTTCTTCTTCTTCTTAGTCTTCTCTGCTCATGCACGATCGGGACAAATTCAGAGACAAAGTACTGTTAAACTGCAAGTTTGTTTTCCGATTCATCTTCTGTGTTCAAAATATGAAATTCAATTCAAAGTAAGTTGTTCCTCGATCAGAAGCCGACGTTGTAGACATACTGAGAAAGTGAAGCAATTGCTTAACCCCGCTTTTTGCTCTACGCGCGTGGGGTAATAACCATGACACACCGTCCTTATGGGCTGTGATCTATGATTCTGCTCATAGTCAGGTTCACTATGTTTTTTCGTTCAAAATTTTGGTAGATTAGCAAAACTATACATTTCTGGAATACTCAGAGCATGAGGAATCCAAAAATTAATGTTTGCATTTGCATAGACACCTTTGCGAAAATGACCCTCAGGACAGTGATGAAGATCTGTAAAAGCATATTCCTGAACGGTATAGACCTCGTAGATCCTGTGTATAGGACTTATAGTTCAATCTGATACTAACAAGGCTGCTTTCTTGCTTTATAAACCCATACCTATAACTTCAAAGGACTTGCAATATCATGTATTATGTAATACAGTTATATCACAAATATAAAGACAATGGTTTTCAATTACCTTTGTTTGTTGCTTTTCTATAATCCTGAGCACTATTTTGAGGCCTTTATTGGATTCCTTAACTCAGAAAACATAGGATTAGCATATTTAATTAAGTTTCTAGGTTGACTAGAAGCCAAGATAGTGCAAAATATGTATTTTATGGCGGCCATTTTTATTTTATGGCGGCCAGTTGAAATGAAGATAAAACAGCACGAAACGGGGTAAGGATTGAGAGGGTAAAAATGCATATGGCGACTTCTGTCAACGAGCTGGCAAGTTGGGAGCAACAATTCACATTTATTGCCACACCTGATGCAGTTTAAATTCTCTAATGGCGGCGAAGTGCTCCATTTGAAACTGTTCGTTCGATATACGGTATATGTAATTTTTGATGCCTATGGCTTATTTTATTTTTATTTTTTTGTATACAAGATCGAGGCTCGTGTAAAAGCTAACATTAATTACAAAAAGACAAACTGACGCATAAAACATATGATAAAGGGAGTGGGAGACAAGATGGGGAGAGAGAGGGAAGCACACAAGTACAACATTTGACAGCAGGGAGATTGGGAGATCTGTGGGAGGGGGAGGGCTTGGGAGGAGGAGGCATGGGAAGGGGGGGGGGTGGGTGGGGGTGGGAGAGGTAAAAACACATGGACACTGCTCGGACTTACAGGAAAGAAGTCGGTATTTCAAAAAAGTGGATCTGGGGTGAATTAACGGGGGTAGAAAAGATCAAGGTTTTGGATGGGGTAAGATAAGAGATGGTGGTGAACAGCTGTTTTAAAGACCTGGAGGGGGGAGTGGGATTGAAGAGAGTGAGGGAGTTTGTTCCAGAGGCAGGAGAAAAGGGGAATGAAAGAGTGAAGGTGAATAGAGTCTTGATTTTGGCAGTTTAACCATAAGAGGGTTGCTGGAAGATCTTGTGAATATGTCTGTCATAAAATAATAAAAATCTGTAATAAAATAACATAAAATAAAAAAGGGTCTATAATACAAAAAAAAGTAGATGAATATGTACGTATATGCATATATAAATATATAAAATGTATATATTTTTCCACATGCGAAATTTGCATTTATGTTTATTTAAATTATACAATGGACTACAAAATGTAAATGTTTCATGATATTTGTTATATTATATCACCTTTATCTATCAATATTGTTGAAATGAAGATCAAATAGCTGTATGTTGAAATATGTTGAAAAAGTCAAAACTTTGCATGGGGTGTACTTACTTTTTCACGTGACTGTCTATATATATATATACCTCCACCACCACCACCATGTATATAAATATGTATGTATATATATATATATATATATATATATATATATATATATACGTATATATAAAAATATGTGCATCCGGGTTGCGGAATGATGCAACCGCGCCAGCGAGCGATTGTGTCCGCCACACGCCCCCCCCCCCCCCCCCCCACCCCCAGAATTCCCGTGCACCTGAAGGGTCAGTTTGCGGGGCATGGGATGCCGGCGTTTAGGATGCCGGGATGCCATCTGGGATGCCTCTGGCGGCATCTGCAATGGGTGCAGGACAGGGGGGTGGCGTGCCGGCGGGGCTGGGCGGTGCCGGGGGTCTGCCTGCCGGGGGGTGGTCCACGTCGAGGTGGGCCGGCTTGAGGCGGTCCACGGAAACGCGGTCAGGAGTACCGCCGATGTCCAGGGTGAAATGCTTCGCCCCGGTCTCCAGCACGCGGAAGGGCCCGTCGCACGGGGGTCGCAGCGGTGTCCGGTGGGCGTCGTGGCGGACAAAAACGTACTCCGCCGTACGAAGCTCCGGGGCGACGTGCGTCGGCGGGCACCCGTGGTGCGCCGTCGGCACCGGGGCGAACCTCCGGGCGGTCTCCTGCAGTGCGAAGCGGACCATGGTGCCGTGGAGTCGGGGAAGAACTCGCCCGGCACCCGCAGCGTTTGTCCGAAGAACAACTCCGCCGCGGATGCGCGCAGGTCATCCTTGGGGGCTGTCCTGAGGCCCAGCAGGACCCAGGGGAGCCTGTCGACCCAGCCGCCGTCGTGGAGGGTGGCCCGGAGCGCGGCCTTCAATGAGCGATGGAAGCGCTCGCACAGGCCGTTGGCCTGGGGGTGGTAGGCCGTGGTGCGGTGCAGCTGGATGCCGAGCCCCCACGCTACCGCCCCCCAGAGCTCTGAGGTGAACTGGGGGCCGCTGTCGGACGAGATGTCTGAGGGGGCGCCGAACCGGGCAACCCAGGTGGCGATGAACGCCTGCGCGACGTCCGCCGCCGTCGTCGCTGCCAAAGGCACGGCCTCCGGCCACCGGGTGGTGCGGTCCACCATGGTGAGGACGTGGCTGAAACCCCGCGAGGGGGGCAGAGGTCCCACGAAGTCCACGTGAACGTGGTCGAACCGACGTTCGGGCACAGTAAACGGGGCCAACGGGGCCTGGGTGTGGCGGTGCACCTTCGCGCGCTGGCACGCGAGGCACGTCCTGGCCCATTCGCGGATGGCCTTCTGGAGGCCATGCCAGACGAACTTGTCGGCGACCAGCCTCTGGGAGGCCTTCGTGCCCGGGTGAGACAGGCCGTGGATGGCGTCAAAAACCCGGCGCTGCCAGCCCGCGGGCACGATAGGGCGAGGCCGGCCGAGGGAGACGTTGCACAAGAGGGCCATGCCCGCGCCGTCGAACAGCACCTCGGTGACGCGGAGGCCCGTGACGGCGGTCCGCAAGGCCTGGACGTCGGGGTCGGCGGTCTGGTCCGCCGCCATCCGGGCATAGTCGATCCCGAGGTGGACCGCGTGGACGACGGACCGGGAAAGGCAATCCGCCACCGGGTTGGCCTTCCCCGCGACGTGCCGGATGTCCGTCGTGTACTCGGACACGGCCGAGAGGTGACGCTGCTGCCGGGCCGACCATGGCTCGGCGACCTTGGCCATCGCGAAAACCAGGGGCTTGTGGTCGACGAAGGCCGTGAACAAGCGGCCCTCGAGCAGATGGCGGAAATGCCGGACCGCCAGGTGAAGCCCGAGGAGCTCGCGGTCGAAGGTACTGTACCGCCGTTCGTGCGGGCGGAGCTGCCGGCTAAAAAACGCCAGCGGCTGCCAAGCCCCTTCACCCATTGCTCGTGCACCACGCCCACCGCGTAGTCCGACGCGTCGGTGGTGAGGGCGATCGGTGCATCGGGCGCCGGGTGCGCGAGCATGGTGGCGTTAGCCAAGGCGAGCTTCGCGCCTGTGAACGCCGCGTCCATCGGCTCGGTCCAAGCAACGTCACCTTTGCCCGGCTTCCCCCGGAGGGCCTCGTGCAGGGGGCGCAGGAGCTGGGCGACGCGGGGCAGGAAACGGTGGTAAAAGTTCACCATGCCCAGGAACTCCTGGAGCCCCTTGATCGTGCGGGGGCGCGGAAGCCCCCTGACCGCCTCCACCTTGGCCGGTAAGGGGATGGCCCCGTGCCTGGTGACGCGGTGCCCCAAAAATTCGATTTCGGCGACGCCGAACCGGCACTTGGCGGGGTTGACGATCAGGCCATGCCGGCCCAGGTGTTCGAAGAGCGTGCGGAGATGGCGGAGGTGCTCCTCACGGGACGCGCTTGCGACGAGGATGTCGTCCAGGTAGACGTAAACGAAGTCCAAGTCACGCAAGACGCTGTCCATCAGCCGTTGGAACGCCTGATCCGCATTCTTCAACCCGAAGGGCATCAGCAGGAACTCGAAGAGGCCGAATGGTCTGATGACGGCCGTCTTCGGTATCTCCTCCGGCCTGACGGGGACCTGGTGGTATCCGCGGATGAGGTCCACCTTGGAGAAGAGGGACATTTTCGCCAACCGGGCAGAAAAGTCTTGGATGTGAGGGACCGGGTAGCGGTCGGGGGGTGGTAGCATCGTTGAGGTGGCGGTAGTCTCCGCACGGCCGCCATCCCCCGACGGGCTTCGGCACGATGTGCAGCGGCGATGCCCATGCGCTGTTGGAGCGCCGTACGATGCCCAGCCGCTCCAGCGTAGCGAACTCCGCTTTCGCCACCGCGAGCTTCGTCGGCTCAAGGCGGCGTGCCCGGGCGTAGACCGGTGGCCCGATGGTGGGGATGTGATGCTCCACCCCGTGCTTGACGGCCACCGCCGAGAAGGTGGGCCTCGTGAGGGCCGGGAAACTGGCGAGGAGGCGGGTAAAGTCATCCGCTGCCGGAAGCGTACAAACCAAACTCGCCGGGATGGAACCGTTGAGCAAGCCGCTTGGTGAGCCGCTCAGTGAGCCGCTCAATGAGCTGCTCAGCGAACAGCTCAGCGAACAAGCGAGTGAGCTAAAGGTTTCGGCCTGGATGAGCCGTCTGTGCTTCACGTCCACCAACAACCCATTTGCACATAGGAAGTCCGCACCGAGCAATGCCATGGGCACGCTGGCGGTTACGAACGACCATTGAACTTACGAGCCTTCCGAACCGCAGGGAGAGGCAGCGCTTCCCGAATGTGCGTATGGGTGTACCGTTGGCTGCAAGCAACGCAGGGCCCCGGCCCGCGGTTCGCTTGTCGGACGCGTGGCCTGGGATGACGCTTACCTGCGCTCCTGTGTCGCAGAGGCTGCGGCACCCGGACAAGGTGTCCGTGATGAATAAAAGGCTGCCGGAATTGCCGACGCTCAGGGCCGCCACCGAGCGTCGGCTCGGTCGTTTCCCGACTTGCCAAACGAGCACGGCGGGCAACACTTCTTAGCCTTGTGGCCGAACCTGGCGTGGAAACGGCACCAGGCTTGCGGCGGGAGCGGCGGAGGCCACGGCTTTCGCCGCTGCAGTGGTGGTGGGCGGGGCGTGGCGGCGGCCACGAGGTGTGCATGCGCATCAGCCTCGGGATCCACGAGGTGTGCAGCCGCATCAGCCTCGGGATCCACGAGGTGTGCAGCCGCATCAGCCTCGGGAGCCACGACGGCCGCACCGAAGCTCGCCCGCGTGTCACAAGCCACGAAAAACTTGTCGGCCTCGACGGCCAGAGCGCGGGGTTCCTCTATTTTGGAACCGGCCAACGCGAGGCGTACCTGTGCCGGTAGCTGGCGTAGAAAAAGCGCCCGGAATAAAAAATCCGGGGCTTTGTCACCCAGCAACGACAGCATGTAGTCCATCCATACCGATGGTCGTTTGTCGCCGAGTTCGGGAAGGTCCAGGAGGCGGTCCGCCCGTTCGAACTCCGTGAGGCCGAACGTGGCGATGAGGAGACGTTTGAGCGCCCTCAAACGGGAGCGGCGGAGTTTGAGCTTTACAATCTCGTGTGGCCCTGAATGGATTTCTCTCATCTCCCCTTCCTGTTCAGGTAGCTGGCGTAGAAAAAGCGCCCGGAATAAAAAATCCGGGGCTTTGTCACCCAGCAACGACAGCATGTAGTCCATCCGTACCGATGGTCGTTTGTCACCGAGTTCGGGAAGGTCCAGGAGGCGTTCCGCCCGTTCGAACTCCGTGAGGCCGAACGTGGCGATGAGGAGACGTTTGAGCGCCCTCAAACGGGAGCGGCGGAGTTTGAGCTTTCGTTATAACTGTATTTCTTTTATGGTGTATGTACGTATATTGTCCCGTCAAAGATTTTCGGTGCAAATCTTTCATACCTGTATTGAAAATCGCGTTAATTCGTGTCGTCTCGAGGTCTTGTACAGTGTACAGATACGAGCCGTCGCTCGGGCGGTTTATTGCTTTGAGATGCGAGCCGAGATCTGAGTTACGAGCTTACGCCACCCGCCACCAGCCCTGTACTTGTGCTCTGCCGGTGGGTGCCGCAGGATGGACACGACTCGGGCGGCCGTGCCGGGCCCGAGGGCGGCGATCACGTGATAGTAATGCGTCTCGTCCGCCGTTATTCCTCGAAGCTGGAACTGTGCTTCGGCCTGCACGGACCATACCTCGGCCTGTGCTTCCCAAAACTCAGGGAGCTTTACCGCGTTGCTGGCCATGGCGCGTTCTGTGGTCAGCGACGGCTGAACCAAAAGGGGTCACCAGTGTAGCGTGGTGCTACGCACGCAACTTGTTTGCCAAAGAAGGTAAGCCACAACGCGTAGGATCAAAAGAGTCTTTATTGTAAAGCTCAAACTGTAGCACTGACTTGCTCGGGGCTGCAAGTCCCGTGTATATCCCGAGGCCACGCCTACCCCTCGGGCGTGGCCGACACCCCATTGGTGCGCGGAATGATGTCACCGCGCCAGCGAGCCATCGTGTCCGCCACAATATATATTATATATATATATATATATATATATATATATATATATATATATATATACATATATATATATACAGTGGAACCTTGACTTACGAGTGCACCAACTTACGAGTTTTCCGAGATACGAGCCGTCGCTCGGGCGGTTTATTGCTTTGAGATGCGAGCCGAGATCTGAGTTACGAGCTTACGCCACCCGCCACCAGGTGGGTTCCGGTCACGTGGTTATCTTGCCGTGCAAGCATATCTGCCGTATATCGCTGCTGTTTTGTTTTCGCATGTTGGTTATTTTGGAGCTTACGCCAGCCGCCACCAGGTGGGTTCCGGTCACGTGGTTATCTTGCCGTGCAAGCATATCTGCCGTATATCGCTGCTGTTTTGTTTTCGCATGTTGGTTATTTTGGAGCTTACGCCAGCCGCCACCAGGTGGGTTCCGGTCACGTGGTTATCTTGCCGTGCAAGCATATCTGCCGTATATCGCTGCTGTTTTGTTTTCGCATGTTGGTTATTTTGGAGCTTACGCCAGCCGCCACCAGGTGGTTCCGGTCACGTGGTTATCTTGCCGTGCAAGCATATCTGCCGTATATCGCTGCTGTTTTGTTTTCGCATGTTGGTTATTTTGGAAAATTTCTTAGTTTTAACCATGGGTCCTAAGTAATTGAGTGCCAAGGGCAGTACTGAGAAGAAGAAGAGGATGATGTGCTTGGATATAAAACACGCAATCGTCGAAAAACATGAGCGAGGTGTGCGTGTTGTCGACTTGGTGAGGCAGATGTGAAGGCAGCTGAAGATTTTATTATAACTTTTGCCGAACTGATAGAAGCCGAACGATACATCCCCCAGCAAATCTTCAACTGTGACGAGACAGGGCTCTTCTGGAAAAAGATGCCGAGGAGGACGTATATAACGGCAGAGGAGAAGAGCATGCCAGGCCA
Source organism: Myxine glutinosa (assembly GCF_964187855.1). Lineage (NCBI taxonomy): Eukaryota > Metazoa > Chordata > Myxini > Myxiniformes > Myxinidae > Myxine > Myxine glutinosa. Next base: position 123,044,534 of record NC_136269.1, read on the forward strand.
CAACTTGTTCAGAGTGCCGGCGATAGCTCGCCTTCTCTTTGTGGAAGACACGGTGAGATCCTTAACATCCAACAACTAATGGGACGCAAACGGGGCGCCCAGTTTAGCGGTACACACATTGATGAATCACCCTGCCTGTGAAACACCGACATGACAGGTTATAGCTGGGTCGGGATTCAAACCCAGGCTGGACAGTTTAGAGTCAAGTGTGCGTACCTCCAGTCCAGGCCATCCTGCCAACTTGTATGCTGCATACAGGTGAAATATAAAGTGCGAGATATTTTTATATATACTGCATATTTAAAAAAAAATTGGTGTGGTTTTTGGCGGGCTGGAACGGATTAATAGCATTTCAATGCATTTTAATGGGGAAATTTGATTTGAGAAACGAGCAAATTGAGTTACGAGCTCGGTCACAGAACGAATTAAACTCGTAAGTCAAGGTTCCACTGTATATATATATATATATATATATATATATATATATATATATATATATATATATATATATATATATATATACATATATATATATATATAAGTTCAAAACACACCTGGTCACAAGTGTGCCGCACTGACTGGGTCCTCAGTCGAGGTCCTCAGCATCATCCCGTTTCGGCCCTTCAACCTCGATACGGTCAGCTAAGGTGGGCCAGCAGGGGCACATACACATCCACATGCAGCAACTACACCTGGATGCATACATACCCCCACCCCCAGCCAGTGCGAATGCAGACTACAATAACAACACCTCCGCATACAGAATCCACAGCACCAAACAAACATGGTGGACAACTCAAGCACCCACCTTTATACCCTTCACCACTCACCAACAAAACACACCAGATCATTCATATACACACACATACACACCCATACACACACATACACACCCATACACACACATACACACACATACACACACATACAACCACATACACACCCATACACACACACACACACACACACACACCACCAACCAACCACCTACCCTTACAACATACACAACTCAACATACAAAAAGACACACTCATGCAAAAATTAATTCATGCAAAAACACACACCCTCACCCACTCACTCATATACACAAAATAAGAAATAATAATAGTAACAAAACAACAACAACAAAAAAAAACACACACAACCAACCTACACCGTTCGTGCCTCCATAAACTTCCTCCATATCCAAAATGAGCCTTTCAAGGCAACCTGGGCCACCTTGTCACACATCCTCCTTCTTTCTGTCCCACACACTCCCAGCCGAGCAAGAAATGCAGGAAAGGAATTGCCAATATACCCTCTACACCCCACCTCAAATGGCTGACACGAAACTCGCCAACCCTTCTCCCGGCACTCTGCCTCCAGCTCACTGTACTTTCCTCTCTTCCTCTCGTGCACCTCCTCCATGTTCTCTTCCCAGGGTACCGACAATTCCCCTAAGATGACCTGTCTTGTTGCACCTGACCAAATGACAATGTCAGGCCGCAACCTTGTCACACAGATCTCCTCTGGGAATACCAATTGTGGCTTTAGGTCTGCCACCACCTGCCAATCACAAGCATCTGACAGCCCTCTTGCTTTCCACCTCCTCCTCTTTCCACCTCTTACCACTTGGCCCTCTTTGACAAACCACACCTCTCCCCCATCAGTCTCCTTCTCCACTCTTCTTTCTCTCGACCTCAGCACCTCTTGTTGCACCATCTGCACCACCACCACCAGCACCTGATCATGTCGCCACCTGTATTGTCCTGCTGCCAATGCTACTGAACATGCACTCCGTGCATGCTACACCATTCCCACACCTCCACACACATAACATCTCTCCTCCTGCAACAACCCCCACAATCTCAAGTTTATTGGTGACGGAAGCACATCATACGTTGCCCGCAACAGGAAATTCAACAATATTGGCTCCATCCTCCAAATCTCTTGCCACTTCAATATCCTCACCCGCACACCTTCCTACTTAGTCCAAGCACCTTGCTGTGCCTGACCGACTGCTTTCACATATCTCCCCTCCTCTTCGTTTCTTCTGACCTCCCTCTCAACCATCTTCCTCCTCTCTTTCACACATGCCTTTCCCCATCGCTCATGCTTCATCCACCCCAAGCCATGCTTCCCGTGCTGTACCATCCCCATGACCTCCTCCTGTTGCAAGCGCTCCCCCATCTCGTCCACCTCTGCTCTTGCATTCCACTTCCGACTTCCCTTCTTCTCTGGGAGAGCATTCTTTACCACTGCACCACTTGAATCCCGCAACATCATGAACTCCCACACCCTCACCACCTTAAACTCCTCGGTTAATGATGTCAAGGGAAACTGGAGTTTTCCACCCTGACCATAAAAGGCAATGTTCGTCAAACAGCGTGGAACTCCCAACCACCTCCTCACAAACCCGCTAACCACAACCTCCATCCTCTCTACATTCCCAATCGCAATATCATAAACCATCAATGGCCACAATACTCGTGGCATCAATCAAAACTTCAAACACCATACCTTCAACTTACCTGGCAAACCACATCCATCAATCATCTTCAAACCTCTCAAAAGCTTGTTCCTCACCTCCTCCACTCTTCCCACATCATTCAACTCCACTGTATACCATCTTCCCAAACTCTCACAGGGGCCTCCACCAATGATGGAACCACCTCCCCTCCCAGCTCAAACCTGTGCATGTTATCCACCACTCCTCGTCTCACTACCACACTCCTCGACTTTCTTGCTTTGAATCCCATTCTTGCCCACTGCATCAACCTTTCCAGTTGTCCCAGTACCTCTACTGCTGCATCAGCGGACTGTTGGACAACTGTCAGGTCATCCATGAAAGCAAACATTGCTGGCAACCTCTGACCAGGGGCTAGCTCCACTTCTTTCCCATGTCCACTCACCGCACGTATCAACAACTCCATAACCAGCACAAACAAAATAGGGGAGATGGTACATCTCATCGGGATCCCACTTCCAACTTCTGCCACTCTGTTACATAGGACTGTGTCGCAAACCGCATCCAAAACTGATCATAATATGCCATCAAAAAATCCCTAAATCTCCGTGGCACCCAAAAGAAATCCATGGCATACCTGATCAAGGTATGCGGCACTGACCCATATGCATTCTTCAAATCCAGCCATACCACCGTCACATCCGTCCTTTGCCTCTTTGCCTCCTGTAACACTTGCCAGACCATATATATTGTTTACAGATAATATATATATATTTATATATATATATATATATTCTTTTATAATATATATATATGTTGTTTACAGACACATATTATCCATATAATGTTCTCATTATGTATATCTCAAATTACCGATGTCCGTGAATTTCTGCAATTCCATTCACAGCTTTCATCCCATTAAGTGCAAGCTGCATTATTATGACAGTTCTTTTCTTACTTACCCTCTTGTATTCACACTGACAGCCATTGTCCGCTGAGGAGGTCAAGAGTCTGCAGGTGGTCCTGTAACCTTTCACCTTTTTGGTGATGAGTCTCTGTAAGAACGGTAGGACAATGCTATTCATACAAAGCCTTCGCGAGTGAGTTTGGGTTCTGCCTGCCCACCAATAGTGGGTTATAAGTGGCAATCTACATATTACGTATGCAAAAGGCGAGTGGGACTGAATTACGAAAAATAAATTTGCCTCAAAGAAAGAGAAGGGAAGGGGATCGGATAGGGAAGAAATTGAATTAAGTATGAGGAGAAGGGAAAAACGGAGGCAGAGGTTGGGAGAGGATAACATTAAGGGGAAAGAATGTTGCATAGGAGGCCGGAAGGGGTTAAATTACCGACATACGAGTTCGTAATATGGAGATGGACCTGATATGGCAAGACTTGGTGGTTGAGTTGATCATGTCTTGTGTATTGCCGCCACTGGTGTGGGTTCGATTCCAACAGTTGCATGGTAGAAATTCCCGCAACATGTCCAGGATTGGCTCTTCGCAACGGAAATGGTCGCATCTTATCGGAAGCATCCCAATTTTCAGTCAAGAGACTATTGGCCTCCACCACCACCACCACCATCACCTCCTAATCTCTGAATTGAATATAAATTGGGACAAGGTGCGATTGGTGCAGGTAGTTGCAATAATTAGGAAATGTATTTATCATTAATGTGTTTTATTTTTTCTGTATGGCATGTTTGTGCCGCTTTGGCAGCATGACCAGATATTGATGAATCTGGGACTAGTTATGTTTGCCAAAGCCGTGGTGGCCAGTCAATGATGTTTATGACCTCGGTTGGTTTGACTGAGTGGGGTCGGCATGGCAGCTGGCCACCCCCCAGAGTGCGGTAACAGCTCCTCGGTGAGCTCCTCGGTGCTCCAGGACTGGGGACACTGGAATGTAACACTCTCACGTTTACGCTGGCTCTTCAGCAGGCCTGGTGGCTCCCTGGGGCTCAATCTTGACTTGGCTATAAACACAATCCCAGGTCTTCAGTCACTTTTATTTTTTTACCACCTACGGATCCTTATGTACAGCTTTGAGAAATGGGTCAGGACACATCAATTCTACACATTTGGGTCTCCTCCTGCTTAGGTCAGTCTGACAATGATTCCATGATGATCACAAGCCCTGTTGCAGCTCCGCATTGGCCACGGATTTTGTTTGTCCCATTGTTCACTGACAATTTTCAGAATTGTCATCAGATGCAGATGATTCCAAAGAAAGCTGTTGGCATATTTAAAGACGCCAAGGATGGAAAAAGATTTTAAACAACCATGTTATAGTATCAGTCCATAATGATTAAGCTCGGTTTTAAATGTCTCATATATAAAAAGTAAATTTGTATATTTGTTGGTATATATATATATATATATATATATATATATATATATATATATATATTGTTGCGAATATGGAATTTGGCCTCCATATCCGCTTGTAAATATTCCCCTATTTTCTCCAATACTCCCCAACTTTCCCCAATCCCCCATTCCCTAGTCCCATTGCATGTAAATAACAATCAGTAGAGCCGACCTTCCCCTTATTCCCCCATTAAATGTCGTGCCCAGGTCCACCGCACCACACGTAGACAACTTTCGGACATCTTCCTAGTTATTCTTAGTCTATGTCAGTTAAGGCCTCGTTTCCATTAATTATGACTCTTCGTTGCACCAGAATGTGATTATATGGCATCAGTAGTGAGTTTAGGACCTTTCCCATACCTCCTTCCATCTTCTTCCCCAACAATTACAACAACAACAGAGGAGATGGCGGCGGAGCGGGGGAGGATGCGTCCTCACACCGGCTCGATTAGCGCCATTGACCACGCGCTCCACGGGGTTACCACGGAGGGGCTGGCTGTCAGCTCCTCCTCAAGGGCGGAGCCTGGTAACCCCCCGCACCCAATCAGAAGGGCGGACCGATTCCATCTGGGGCGGCGCTAGCGAGCCGAGGGCGTGTCACTCCCCGCCGGATATACGCGGCCACGTAGCGGACGTGACGTCAGATGCGCCCCCAGCTGGAGAAAGAACGTTGCCTTGCCTACGACCGCTGAGAGGAAGAGAACCCGCCTGAGAAAGAACGTCACCTCTGAGCGCTGCGACGAGACCTCCCCGCATCTCTGGACCGGACCGGGTCGATTCTAACCTTTGAGCACAGGTGCACCTGGAGCCATCGCTACCCGCCTGTCCTTTCCATCAACCCCCGTGTGAGTCAGCCGTTGTCCCATTTGCCTGTCGTCTGTTGGGGAATAATATAAGATTGTGTCTAAGTGCTTGTCTTTCTATGTTGTACCTCTAGCCCCTGTAATCTAACCTTTTCCGTAACGAATATAATCTCCTCCGGAGGTCTTGAGAACCGTATCCCTGGTGTCGTCATTTTATAACCCAGCCGGGTGGCTTCTTTTTCTTATTGAGCCAGCGTGGCGCGGCTTCGTCAACGTCGAGTATAATCGGTAACTTGTGCAGACGTGGTCATACCAAAACCGCTCGGTAAACTAACATCTAAGCCACGTCTGTAACAATTGGTGTCGAGGAGTGAGATTCGGACCCGGGACTAAATTAGTTAGGCCCAAATTTTGGGAGGGAAAATCGAGCCGGAGCGCGTACGGCGCTCGACCAAATCGATCCGGAGCGCGGTCCCGCGGTTACTGCGCTCGACGAAATTATAACAGCAAAATTTGGATTGGTGTTACGAAACTCGAATTTTGAAAGTCGCGCTATGGCGGATCAAGACGGCTGGGGTCCGGTAGGGGAGAGTGAAGCAGGGTCGGTCCAGGACCAAATTGAGGGACATGAGGAGAGCGAAACAGCGAGGGTAGCAGGCACGCAAAATGGCGCCTCGCAAGAGCGCGCGGTAGCCGAGCCCGCTGTATCAACGGGCTTTAACATGCAGCCGATTGACATACAGGCCCTCATTGCGCAGCTACAGGCAGCTGTACAGATGAGTATGGGGAGCCAAATTGAGCGATTGAGTGAGCAAATGGGGGTAATGAGGGACGAAGCGAGGGGTACCAGTGGGAAGTTAGACAATAATTTTGAGGGGTTAGACAACGGGATAAAAGAGGTGAAACATGGGTTAACGGGGGTAGAAAACAGAATGGCCGCTCAAGAGAATCAAATGGAAGGGATGCAAAAGGGGTTAGAGGGGGTAGAAAATAGAATGGCTGCCCAGGAGAATCAGATAGAGGGAGTGAAAAATGGGTTAGAGGGGTTAGAAAACAGTATGGAAGGCAAATTGAGGGACATGAGGGACCAAGCGGAAAGGGAAGTTAAACAAATGGAGCAGCAGATAGAGGGGGTCAGAATGGGGGTAGAAACCAAACTGGATGCTCACAGGGAGGAAATGGAGCAGATGAGGGTGGCATCTGGGCAGGAGATGCAAGTGATGGGAGAGGAGATCAGAAGAGGAGTGAGTGAGGAGGTCGGAGGAGTGCGCGAGGAGGTGAGGCACTGTAAGGAGCGCATGGAGAAAGAGGTGAGAAAGGGGACTGTAAAATTGCAAGGTGGTATAGAGGAGTTGACGCTGGGAGTAGAACAACTGACAGTGGGACAAAAGGAGTTGGGGGACCAGGTAAAGAAGAACACAGCGGTAATAGAGGGTTTAAAATCGACACAGAAGGAGATGAAAAAGGACGTAGGGGTAATTAAAAAAGAGTGCCAGACGGTACATGAGGACCTGACGAGGAAAATGGACAAGGTGGTAGAGGTAATGGAGGTTAAAGAGCGGGAGGTGCGGGAGCACATAGAAAAAAATAAAGTGGAGTTAGAGGAAGAACTTAAAGGGGCGCACGAAGAGATGAAGGAGATGAAGCAAAAATTAGAAGAAGTGGAAGAAGGGGTGAGCGAAATTAAGAAGCGACGGAGAGAGGATAAGAAAGAGATAAAGGAGGAAGTAAAAGAATTGGTCCAAAGTCTGTGTTCGGATCGTGATGATGTGCTCATTAACCGGATGAGGGATTCACAGGTGATGGAGGAGAAGCGAAGAGGAAGAGGACTCGGTGTAAGTGGTGACCAATATGGTCGTGCGTATGATGCGCCAGGTGATTTAAGAGGCTTGGGGGTCGAGATAGACCCGGGTGTTCGTGAGAGGCCGTTGGTGAAGTGTGCGACAGGTCTGGTGTGCGAAAATGGAGGTGTGCAAGAAAGTCCGACTCTGGGGTGTGTGAGGAAAAAGTGCGTGCCAAGGAGTGAGTGTGCTGGCGAGAGTGAGTCGGTCGTAGCGAGTGTGCGAGGGAGCACATGGAAGCGCGGTGTGGTAAGTGTTACAGAGGGTGTGACGGGAGAGTGTGCGCGAGAAAGGTGTGCGCGAGAAAGGTGTGTAACCGACAGGTGCATGAGGAAAGAGTGCGCTGTCAGAAGTAAGGAAGAGTGTCCACCTGTGGTGAGTGTTACAGAGGGTGTAACGCAAGAGTGTGCGCGAGAAAGGTGTGTAACCGACAGGTGCATGAGGAAAGAGTGCGCTGTCAGAAGTAAGGAAGAGTGTCCACCTGTGGTGAGTGTTACAGAGGGTGTAACGGGAGAGTGTGCGCGAGAAAGGTGTGTGACGGACAGGTGCATGGAGAAAGAGTGTGCTGTCAAGAGTAAGGGTGAGTGCGTTGTCACGAGTGGAGGTGAGAGTAGTGAGAGTGACATGGAGCGTGAGTTAGTTGTGACAGGTGAACGAGGATGGACACCTGGGATGGAAGGATGCACACCTGAAATGGTAGAGCGTGAGTGGGAATGCACGCTGGAGTTGGTGGTGAGGCACGTGGTTGGGTGTGCGAATGAGGGCACACCTGTGATTGTCACAGGGGAGGTGACCGAGGAGGGGGCGCGAAGCGGTGTATTGGTGAGGTGTGCGACCAACGAATGTGTGCCAAAGTGTTCGGTGGTCAGGTGTGTGACCAAGGCTGTGAGTGGAATGGGTGTACCGAGGTGTGTAAGGAAAGGTACGAGGGGCATGGAAACGGCTGGATGTGTGAGCAAGGAACGGGCTGCGGGGTGTAAGCGTCCAGGTGAAGCATTGACGTTAGATGGGGTAGAGTTGAGAACGACTTATAGCCGAATCGGGCCCTCGGTGCGTGCTGGGCCTCGCTTTGAACGGCCGCGTCCGTGCTCCACTAGGGGGAGCGGGCAGCCCGATAGGAAGGGTCGTTATGGCGACCACGTTTTGTTGAGACGTGCCGGCAGGTCGAGATCGGGACATTGGATGGCTCCGCGCCGAGGTGATGCGTGGGATCTCGGCCCGGGTAAGCCCCCGTCCCTGCACCGAGTGCCGGACGCATTCAGCCGCTGGCACAAAACAACCAGCATCCATTGCTTGGCTTTACGAAGCCGGGCTTTGGACAGGGATTGGCGCACCGAGAGGTATTAGTGAGTCGACTGGGTGATGAGGTTAGTGTTTTGGACCCAAAATTAGAGAAAAACAAAATTTGATGATTGGCAAGGGATTGGCAGTAGTGATTGGCAGATGATGGGCAGTGATTGGCAAATTTTTAATTTGTTGAAATTTGATGTGCAAAATTGGTAGTGAGAGACCCCCGATGTGGTGGGATGGCATCCCTGCCACCCTTCCCATGTGGTGGGGCAAAAGAGCACTAGATTATGGGGTGTATGGCAGTGAAAACTAGCCCGGGTGGGTTAGGTTATATCAATAGGGCCCTAGAAGATGACAGTAGGTAACGTTAAGTTTAGTTAGTGACTGATACCTGTAGTAGGGACGCAGGTAGATTAGTGTGGATGATAATGACGAGGGAGCGCAATAGTTTAAAGGGACGACTGGGAAGCGCAAGTTTCAGAAGGGAGTAGTTAGCTGAGATGATGCCGTGTTTGTGAGAATTGAACAGGTGTGATTGCACAGGTGTGCAACTGGACAGGTGTGTGGAGCAGTGTATGAGTAGTGAGTGTGTGGATCAGCGCGAATGCGCTTGGGGAGAGAAGGGTGCAGGTGGCACCAGGTGTGAGAGCACAGGTGTGCAAGTACAGGTGTGTGGAGAGAGTTGGAGTAAGTGGTACGGAGTGGTGTGCATGGTGCGAAGGAGTGGATGGGGGAAGAGTGGACCCCTTTCACGAGTACCCGGGGCGGGTAGTGTAAGTGTTAGGTAGAGGGTATAGGTAAATTGTGGTTGGATATTGGCATTTGTGGTGCGGTTGCAGAATGGTGTTGTGAATGGGTGCATTAGTGTTGTGGAAATGGCTGTGCGTGTAGCCTGTTAGTGCGTGTAGTTGGTTGGGCACTCCACCACTGTGAGGATGTCGGCCAGGTGAGGCCGCAGGTGGGCTCTGGGAGCCGGTAGAGTTGTGGATGGGGCCCGAGGATCCGGAGGACGGACCCGGGTAGCCCAGTGCCAGAGAGGGCACCGAGTGGGGAGAGTGCCAGAGGGCCTTCCCCAGGTAGTTAGGTTAGGGTAAGGAGCAGGTAAGCTCGGAGGCAACCGCAGTGGTGGAGGTGTGCAGGTGGGTAGACCCACTGGGAGAGGTACACGCCACAGCCCAGAAATTGTGCGAGGGCACCGGGAGATGAATCGGGGGAGTGAGACCCCAAATTGAAAAGCACCACAGTTTGGCCAATGGGAATTGGTTTTTAGAACCCATAGTGTAAGAGGGCCAATGGTTTGGCCGGAGAAAGACCCCGGGTAGTGTAAAGTTGTTAAAGTCATTTAGGAAATAGTTAGGATTGATGAACCTGTCGCACCATACGCAGCCACTTACCTGTGGTGATGATGATGACTCCACACCTGTGTTTTCTTTGTTTTGTTGCAGGAGATGAATCGCTGTGTGGATTTGTGAGACGCATCACGACGTGGATGAGACATTGGGGTGATTCCATCTCTCCCTCCCTAGGAGGGACTGATGATGAATTGGTAATGGCAAATTTTGATGTTGAGTTGGAGATGGCAAATTATGATGAGAGTTGAAAATGGCAAATTTGATTGGTTAGGAGGGAGAGAAGACGAATTTGGTTTATGGGAGGAACGGGGAAGACAGTAGGGATGTTTGTTGATTTGTAAAGTAGATGTTTATGGGTAGTGTTGTGTTTTGTGGATACAGTAAGGGGTAAGGGAGGGGCCATGTAGGTTACCTGGTGGGGGGGGGGGGCGTACGATAGGAACGTACCTGTCTCACCTGGTTCCCATGTGCCCCCAGTGTGCATCACCTTACATTGCGTGCACTTTTGCGCCCTTACCACCTTACTCACTTGTCTGCTTCTTTTGTCTCCCACCTCCGAGGATCTGGCTTTGGGAAGAGAGAGAGGAGAGAGAGGTGCTGGCTGCGCAGTTGTGGGCCTGCACTTTCGCTGTTTGCTGCCGGGATCGATACACCATATGGACCGCAATGTTTGTGGCCACCCACAATGGACCGCAGTTCGTTTGCGGCCAAGCACCACCCGGGGATGGACCTATGGGTCAACGTCGCACCTATGCCATAAAGGTGAACCACTGTTAATTAACACCACTGAAGGCCACACGAAGAGCAAGAGACACCTGCAGGGTTAGGGGTTGTCGAATTAATTTTTATTCCAATGAACAATGGTGACTGCACCGATTGGTGGTGGGGTGGTGCTTTTGATGCTCGGGAAGGGTGCTCTGCACGTTATTAAAGGCCGTCGGCCACAGAGCACTCGTGGGTTGGTGTATCGATGCTGGCAAGCGCGCTCTCTCTATGCATAACATCTGCATGTGTTCCTCCAAAAACAGGTCCTGGATCGTAGTGTAGATATCAGCGTAATCTTGTAAATAATGCTCCCTACCGGCTGTATGTGTAGTTTGCGAATTCTTTCCGGATTCGGTTATCCTGTGGGTGTGTTTCTGTGAGGAGAAGGGTGCAACGTCGCAGGGGGACATATTTACTCATTCGTGAATATCTGTAAAACTGTCGCACTCAGGGTAGAGTTAATAGTAGAGGGAACTACATTGCGTGCCACACTAAAGTAGGTAAAAATTTATCGGGTCGGGACGCCCCGAGGGTAGAGAAGGGTGCAATGTTGCGAATATGGAATTTGGCCTCCATATCCGCTTGTAAATATTCCCCTATTTTCTCCAATACTCCCCAACTTTCCCCAATCCCCCATTCCCTAGTCCCATTGCATGTAAATAACAATCAGTAGAGCCGACCTTCCCCTTATTCCCCCATTAAATGTCGTGCCCAGGTCCACCGCACCACACGTAGACAACTTTCGGACATCTTCCTAGTTATTCTTAGTCTATGTCAGTTAAGGCCTCGTTTCCATTAATTATGACTCTTCGTTGCACCAGAATGTGATTATATGGCATCAGTAGTGAGTTTAGGACCTTTCCCATACCTCCTTCCATCTTCTTCCCCAACAATTACAACAACAACAGAGGAGATGGCGGCGGAGCGGGGGAGGATGCGTCCTCACACCGGCTAGATTAGCGCCATTGACCACGCGCTCCACGGGGTTACCACGGAGGGGCTGGCTGTCAGCTCCTCCTCAAGGGCGGAGCCTGGTAACCCCCCGCACCCAATCAGAAGGGCGGACCGATTCCATCTGGGGCGGCGCTAGCGAGCCGAGGGCGTGTCACTCCCCGCCGGATATACGCGGCCACGTAGCGGACGTGACGTCAGATGCGCCCCAGCTGGAGAAAGAACGTTGCCTTGCCTACGACCGCTGAGAGGAAGAGAACCCTCCTGAGAAAGAACGTCACCTCTGAGCGCTGCGACGAGACCTCCCCGCATCTCTGGACCGGACCGGGTCGATTCTAACCTTTGAGCACAGGTGCACCTGGAGCCATCGCTACCCGCCTGTCCTTTCCATCAACCCCCGTGTGAGTCAGCCGTTGTCCCGTTTGCCTGTCGTCTGTTGGGGAATAATATAAGATTGTGTCTAAGTGCTTGTCTTTCTATGTTGTACCTCTAGCCCCTGTAATCTAACCTTTTCCGTAACGAATATAATCTCCTCCGGAGGTCTTGAGAACCGTATCCCTGGTGTCGTCATTTTATAACCCAGCCGGGTGTCTTCTTTTTCTTATTGAGCCAGCGTGGCGCGGCTTCGTCAACGTCGAGTATAATCGGTAACTTGTGCAGACGTGGTCATACCAAAACCGCTCGGTAAACTAACATCTAAGCCACGTCTGTAACAATATATATATATATATATATATATATATATATATTATATATATATTATATATATATATATATATATATATTATATATATATATATATATATATATATATACAGACTTGGCATTTAATATGGAATTTTTTTTTTCTTGCCTTAGGTTTAATTTCTGAACTCGGTATATCAATCTGGTGAGTTTCTTTTACGCTTCGGTGATTTCTTTGTGAAAAGAACCATGTCACTGATTGTCTGTCGCAGCAAGAAGTCAATAACAGGATTATATCACAGGTGGCGTGACAAAATGTACGGACAGGTACATTTGACGATTGGCTTCACAATCGGGTATATAAGGGTTGTTGCTTTATGTATTCGTGGAAAACAACTGCTGCACGTCTACAAAAGTTATTGCCGCTTCGCCTGGAGATGGTCCGTCAACTCGACAATGCTGTTTGTCATTTAGTGGTGGCTTTACGAAATTCCGGCATGAAACAGCGTGCTATTGCTTGGCAGTATGGCATCACTCAAGGTCAGGTGTCAAAGATCCTGAAACGAAATGCTCAGAGGGGTGTTCCTACTCCAATACCGAGGCCAGGACGTCCCCACAGAACCACAAGGAGGGTTGATCGCCAGCTGCACCGGTTAGTCCGCAATGGCCGTACCAAGTCAGCTTATCGGCTTAGGGCTGAGTGGCAGCAACTGACAAATGTGCCTGTATCCAGAAGGCTAGTCGACCAACGACTGGTTCAAGCAGGCTATCATGCCAGGTGTCCCCTGAGAAAGCCACGTCTGACCAGACAACACCGCCAGCGCCGTTTGCAGTGGGCCAGAGAGCACCGTCAATGGCAGCTAAGACACTGGAATCACGTGATCTTCAGTGACGAGTCTAGATTTCTGGTCTATCATCAAGATGGCCGCGTCCGAGTGCGCAGACAAGTGCATGAAGCCTACAACGAAGATTGTATAGTGCCAAGAGTCCAAGCTGGAGGTGGTGGGGTGACCGTTTGGGCTGCTTTTCATGCAGGGGGAAAACTGACCTGGTTGTTCTAAATGGAAACCTGAACCAGTTCAAGCACAGGGCCATTCTGGAAGAAACATTGCTTCCATTTTCTCGTGCAGCCTTTCGAGGAAACTTTGTCTTCCAAGATGACAATGCATGGCCTCATCGTGCTCGCATGATCCAACACTTTCTTGCTGACCGTGGTGTAGAGCATATGGAGTGGCCTGCCATGTCCCCGGATATGAATCCGTTCGAGAACTTGTGGGCAGAATTAACGTGTCAAATCGACAACTTGGACCAGCAGCCTGCCTCTGTGCGTGAATTGCAGCAGGCTATTGTAACTGCATGGCAAGCGATTCCTGTCCAATCCTTGGCAAATCTCGTGAACAGCATGCCTCGACGTGTACGTGCTCTCCTGAATGCTCGTGGGGGTTACACGAAGTACTGAACTGTAATTTTACTGTCCGTAATCCCAGTCGTAATTTAACTTTTGTTTTTGTGAAAAAAATTTTGGCTCATGTGCAAAATAAAGAGATACTTCTGGAAAACGCACAGACGTTTAACACAGTACTGTCCGTGAATTGAGTTTGATATCAGTTTACATCACTTTCAAGGATCAATATATTTGCTTTGAAATGTCAAATGTGGTTTTTGTTTCTTTTAAAGGTCACATTAACAAAATCTAGAATAATTTCAACAAAATTCCAATGAACTTTTGGTTCTAAGTCATCTTGAAAAGTAAGTTCACCCCCACAAAAAAATATATTCCATATTAAATGCCAAGTCTGTATATATATAATTTATATAAACAGGAATTAAATTCCTGAGTGGGGCTAAGTGTGAAAAACTCTGACTCAACACGGGACTCGAACCAAGGGCCTCCATCACTTTCGCAGTGACAGCCCACTGCGCTATAGAGCCAGCCGAAATCTCTTCAGAAATTTTCCACACTTAACACTGCGAGCTTTATAATGGCCGATGTCTTACGTGCCTGCGAGGCAGACCCCGGATGTGAGCGTAAGTATATGCATGCGTATGTATGTGTATGCAAGTATATGGAGAAGTGCATTGGAGATTAACTCATCCACAATTTTTTTACAAACAGGAATTAAATTCCTGCGTGGGGCTAAGTGTGAAAAACTCTGACTCAACACGGGACTCAAACCAAGGGCCTCAATCACTTTCACGGTGACAGCCCACTGGAAAAAGATTTTAAACAACCCTGTTATAGTATCTGTCCATAATGATTAAGCTCGGTTTTAAATAAGTCTCATATATAAAAGTAAATTTGTATATTTGTTGGTATACAGTCATGTGAAAAAGTAAGGACACGCCATGTAAAGTTTTGACTTTTTCAACATATTTCAACATACAGCTATTTGATCTTCATTTCAACAATATTGATAGATAAAGGTGATATAATATAACAAATATCATGAAACATTTACATTTTGTAGTCCATTGTATAATTTAAATAGACATAAATGCAAATTTCGCATGTGGGAAAAGTAAGTACACCCCGACATTTATCACTACTTCAAATACCTAAAATTAGAATCAGGTGCACCAGCTCAGGTGCAAATGATTAGAACATCGCTAGAGAGGATCTTGGAGGAACCTGTCTTATTTAAACCTCAGACATTTAGTTTGGTTTGCTCTTTGTTGTTGAAGTGTGCGGCGTCACCATGCCTAGATCAAAAGAGCTCTCTGAGGCCTTCAGAAAGAAGGTTATAGATGCCTACGAGTCTGGGAAGGGATTTTAAAAGATCTCCAAACAATTTGAAATCAATCATTCGACTGTCCGGAAGATCATCTACAAGTGGAGAAGAATCCAAACAACTGCCAACTTGTTCAGGCCAGGCTGCCCCTGCAAGTTCAGCCCGAGAGCAGACCGCAAGATGCTGAAAGAAGTCTCGAAGAACCCCAGAATGTCATCACGGGACCTACAGGTAGCTCTTGCCACTGTTGATGTCAAAGTGCACGAGTCTACCATTAGAAAGAGGCTGCACAAATTTGATCTACATGGGAGGTGTGCCAGGAGGAAACCTTTGCTGTCCAGAAAGAACATCAGGGCAAGACTTAAGTTTGCCAATGAACACCTAGGCAAAGACCAGCACTTCTGGAACAATGTGCTCTGGACAGATGAGTCAAAGGTAGAGCTATTTGGCCACAGTACCAGAAGACATGTTTGGCGAAAACCAAAGACAGCATTTGACCACAAGAACCTGATACCAACTGTAAAGCATGGTGGTGGAAATATTATGGTTTGGGGCAGCTTTGCTGCATCAGAGCCAGCGCAGCTCACCATCATAGAATCCACTATGAAATCTTGATTGTACCAGAGGGTGCTTGAGGATAATGTGAGGCCATCTGTCGGAAAGTTGAAGCTCAACCGAAGGTGGACCTTGCAACATGACAATGACCCTAAACATACCAGTAAATCCACCAAGGAATGGCTGAAAAGAAAGAAATGGAGGGTTTTGGAATGGCCAAGTCAAAGCCCGGATCTAAATCCCATCGAGATGTTAGTCAGGTTCACTATGTTTTTTCGTTCAAAATCATGGTAGATTAGCAAACCTATACATTTTTGGAAACGTTATTACATGGAAAATCTGAAAATCAATGTTTACATTTGCCAATTCCGACCAATTCGATTCGACCAATTCGACCAATCGACCAATTCCATTCGACCAATTCGACCAATCGCTTCGATCAACCATTCGACCAATTCGATCGATTCGATCCGATTCGATTCATCGAATTCGATTCGATCGACCATTCGACCAATTCGATTTGCCAATCAATTTGACCGACCTTTGCTTGTGTGGAACGGACTGTGAAAACGATGCGGACTATATTGTCGGATACGACACACAGGACAGTGATGACGAACTCTAAATGGCATATTCTGTAATCGTGTATGTTTGATGCCATTGACTGCCTGTGTATATTTTGTCATTGACTTACTGTGTAGATGTGAAGTTATACTGACTGCATGTGTATTTATGATTTTGCTGACTGCCTGTGTATGTTTGGTGATATGAATTATTGTGACACATTTTGATGTTATTAACTGCCTGTACAAAATGATAACATGTATTTGATTATGCAACTTATCGCGAATATAAAGACAGTATTTTGCAATTCAAAACCTTTGATTCGTGTCTTACCATTCCCCATAGCACTAATTTGATACTTTCATTGGATTCCTTGTCCCTGAAAATATAGGTTTAGTATATTTTAAAAAGTTTTTAGGGTAATTAGAGGCAGAAATAGAACAAAATATGTATTTTACAGTGGCCATTTTGAAAATCCAAAATGGCCGCCATACAGGTATCTCTCCAAATGTAAACATTGATTTTTAGTTTCCTTATGCTATAACCTTTCCAAAAATGTATAGGTTTGCTAATCTACCATGATTTTGAACGAAATATAATTTATTGACAGAGTGAACCTGACTATGTTGTGGGGGGATTTGAAACGAGCCTGTGCATGCAAGAAACCCCTCAAATATCGCACAACTGAAAGAATTCTGTATGGAGGAGTGGGCAAAAATTTCTCCCAGTCGATGTCAGAGACTGGTAGACAGTTATAAGAAACGCCTACTTGAGGTTGTTTCTGCCAAAGGGGGCAATACCACCTATTAGAGCCAAGGGTGTACTTACTTTTTCCACATGCGAAATTTGCATTTATGTTTATTTAAATTATACAATGGACTACAAAATGTAAATGTTTCATGATATTTGTTATATTATATTGTGGCGGACACGAAAGCTCACTGGCGTGATGGCATCATTCCACGCACCAAGTGGGCGTCGGCCACGCCCGAGGGGTAGGCGTGGCCTCGGGATATATACGGGGTGCGCAGCCCCGAGCACTCCAGTGCTACAGTAGGGCTCTTTCAATAAAGACTCTTTTGATTTACCGCGTTGTCCGCTTCCTCCTTGGTAAGCAAGTAGCGCGCGTAGCACCGCGCTTCATTTGGTGACCCCGACATTGGCTCAGCCGTCGCAGACCATCCGAACACGCCATAGCAATGGCAATCAACGCGGTCAAGCTCCCTGAGTTCTGGGAGGCCCAAGCCGAGCTCTGGTTCGTGCAGGCCGAAGCCCAGTTTCAGCTTCGGCGCATCACGGGCGACGCAACGCGATACTACCACGCCGTCACCGCCCTCGGGCCCGGCACAGCCGCCCGGGTCGTGTCTGTCCTGAGGAACCCGCCAGACGACCACAGGTACGAGGCGATCAAGCGTCTCCTCCTCGCCACGTTCGGCCTCACGGTGGACGCACAGGCCGACCGCCTGCTGGACCTCCCCGAGCTCGGCGACACGCGACCGTCGGTCCGAATGGACCATATGCTGCCGCTGCTGGGCGACGAAACCCCGGATTTTCTATTCCGATCGCTATTTCGACGCCAGCTGCCGGCACGAGTACGCCTCGCGTTGGCCGGTTCCATGATAACGGAACCCCGAGCTCTCGCTGCCGAGGCCGACAAGTTCTTCGCGGCTTTAGACATGCGGGTGAGTTTCGGTGCGGCCGTCGCGGCTCCCGGGGCTGCGGCGGCTGCGGCTGCGCGCCCCTACTCCGAGCCCGAAACTGCTGCGGGTGACCACCCCTACTACGCGACGCACCGCGTGGCCGCTGAACCTCCTGCGGGTGACCACCCCTACTACGCGACGCACCGCATGGCCGCTGAACCTCCTGCGGGTGACCACCCCTACTCCGAGGGGCGCCTCGTGGCGGCCGCCACGCCACGCCCACCTCCGCCGCCGCAGAAAAAAACCGCAAGCCTGGTGCCGGTTTCACACCAAGTTCGGCCACGAGGCTCGGCAGTGTCGCCCGCCGTGCTCATTCGGCAGGTCGGGAAACGCCCGGGCCGGCCCTCGGTAGTGGCACTGAGCGCAGGCCGTTCAAACAGCCTACTGTTCATAACGGACACCTTGTCCGGGCGCCGTTACCTGTGCGACACGGGAGCGCAGGTGAGTGTCGTTCCCGCCGGTACGTCTGACAAGCAAACCGCGGGCCGGGGCCCCGCGCTGCTTGTGGCCAACGGTACGTCCATACGCACATACAGAAAACGCTGCCTCTCTCTGCGGTTCGGAGGGCAGGTTTTCCGGTGGTCGTTCGTGACTGCCGACGTGCCCATGGCATTGCTTGGCGCGGACTTCCTGTGTGCAAATGGGCTGTTGGTGGACGTAAAGCACAGAAGCCTCGTCCAGGCCGAGACGTTCAGCGCGCTCGCTTGCGCGCTGCCCAGCTCGTTGAGCAGCTCACGGAGCGGCTCATCGAGCGGCTCGCCGAGCGGCTTGTTGAGCGGTTCGGTTCTGGCCAGGACGAATTCACTCGCCAGCTTCCCGGCCCTCACGCGGATCACCTTCTCGGCGGGGGCCGTCAAGCACGGGGTGGAACACCACATCCCCACCGCCGGGCCACCGGTCTACGCCCTGGCACGCCGCCTCGAGCCGACGAATCTCGCGGTAGCTAAAGCCGAGTTCGCTACGCTGGAGCGGCTCGGCATCGTGCGGCGCTCCGAGAGTGCTTGGGCGTCGCCGCTCCACATCGTGCCAAAGCCCGGCGGGGGATGGCGACCGTGCGGGGACTACCGGCGCCTCAACGACGCCACCACCCCCAACCGCTACCCCGTCCCCCACATTCAGGACTTCTCCGCCCGGTTGGCGGGCATGTCCTTCTTTTCAAAGGTGGACCTCATACGCGGCTACCATCAGGTCCCCGTCAGGCCGGAGGACATCCCGAAGACAGCCGTCATCACGCCATTCGGACTTTTCGAATTTCTTCGGATGCCCTTCGGGTTAGAAAATGCGGCTCAGGCGTTCCAGCGACTAATGGACAGCGTCTTGCGTGACTTGGATTTCATTACGTCTACCTGGACGACATCTTCGTCGCCAGCGCGTCCCGCGAAGAGCACCTCCACCATCTCCGCACGCTCTTCGAACGCCTGGGCCAGCATGGCCTCATCGTGAACCCTGCCAAGTGCCGGTTCGGCGTCGCCGACATCGACTTTTTGGGGCACCGCGTCACCAGGCACGGGGCCATCCCCCTACCGGCCAAGGTGGAGGCGGTGAAGGGGTTTCTGCGCCCCCGCACGATCAAGAGGCTCCAGGAGTTCCTGGGCATGGTAAACTTTTACCATCGGTTCCTGCCCCGCATCGCCCAGCTCCTGCGCCCCTTGCACGAGGCCCTCCGAGGGAAGCCGGGCAAAGGTGATGTTACCTGGACCGAGCAGATGGACACGGCGTTCGTGGGCGCGAAGCTCGCCTTGGCTAACGCCACCATGCTCGCGCACCCGGCGCCCGATGCACCGATCGCCCTCACCACCGACGCCTCGGACTACGCGGTGGCGCGGTGCACGAGCAATGGGTGCGTGGTGCCTGGCAACCGCTGGCGTTCTTCAGCCGGCAGCTTCGCCCGCCCGAACGCCGTTATAGTACCTTCGACCGCGAGTTGCTCGGGCTTCACCTGGCGGTCAGGCACTTCCGCCATCTGCTCGAGGGCCGTGTGTTCACGGCCTTCGTCGACCACAAGCCACTGGTCTTCGCGATGGGCAAGGTCACCGAGCCGTGGTCGGCCCGGCAGCAGCGTCACCTCTCGGCCGTGTCCGAATATACGATGGACATCCGGCACGTCGCGGGGAAGGACAACCCGGTGGCGGATTGCCTTTCCCGGTCCGTCGCCCACGCAGTCCACCTCGGCATCAACTATGCCCGGATGGCGGCGGACCAGGCCGCCGACCCCGGCGTCCAGGCCTTGCGGACCGCCGTCACGGGCCTCCGCGTCACCGGGGTGCCGTTCGACGGCGCGGGCACGGCCCTCTTGTGCGGACACGTGGGGGCTCGGGGTCCAGCTGCACCGAACCACGGCCTACCACCCCCAGGCCAACGGCCTGTGCGAGCGGTTCTACCGCTCGTTGAAGGCCGCGCTCCGGGCCACCCTCCATGACGGCGGCTGGGTCGACAGGCTCCCCTGGGTCCTGCTGGGCCTCCGGACGGCGCCCAAGGACGACCTGCACGCATCCGCGGCGGAGTTGGTCTTCGGACAACCGCTGCGGGTGCCGGGCGAGTTCCTCCCAGACCCCACGGCACCATGGAGCGCTCCGCGCTGCAGGAGACCGCCCGGAGGTTCGCCCCGGTGCCGACGGCGCACCACGGGCACCTACCTACGCACATCGCCCCCGAGCTTCGCACCGCGGAGTACGTCTTCGTCCGGCACGACGCCCACCGGACACCACTGCGGCCCCCGTACGACGGGCCTTTCCACGTGCTGGAGACCGGGGTGAAACATTTCACCTTGGACTTTGGCAGTACTCCCAACTGCGTCTCCGTGGACCGCCTCAAGCCGGCCCACCTCGACGTGGACCACCCACCGCCGGTGGCTCGGCCCCCACGTCGGGGCCGCCCCCCTGCAGGCGGACCCCCGGCACCGCCCAGCCCCGTCGGCACGCCGCCCCCCGGACCTGCACCCATCCCGGGTGCAGCCGGAGGCATTCCAGCGGGCATCACTGCACCCCGGACGCCGCCAGTCGCCAGAGGGCGCTTCGGCCGGGTCATCCGTTTGCCCCGCAAACTGACCCTCCAGGTGCGCGGGAATTCTGGGGGGGCGCGTGTGGTGGACACGAAAGCTCACTGGCGTGATGGCATCATTCCGCGCACCAAGTGGGCGTCGGCCACGCCCGAGGGGTAGGCGTGGCCTCGGGATATATACGGGGTGCGCAGCCCCGAGCACTCCAGTGCTACAGTAGGGCTCTTTCAATAAAGACTCTTTTGATTTACCGCATTGTCCGCTTCCTCCTTGGTAAGCAAGTAGCGCGCGTAGCACCGCACTTCAATATCACCTTTATCTATCAATATTGTTGAAATGAAGATCAAATAGCTGTATGTTGAAATATGTTGAAAAAGTCAAAACTTTACATGGGGTGTAATTACTTTTTCACATGACTGTATATACATATGCATATATATATATATAATATTATATATATATATATAATATTATATATATATATATATATATATATATATATATATATATATATATATATATATATATATATATATATATATATATATATACATATATATACATATATATATACAGACTTGGCATTTAATATGGAATATTTTTTTTGTGGGGGTGAATTTACTTTTCAAGATGACTTAGAACCAAAAGTTCATTGGAATTATGCTGAAATTATTCTAGATTTTGTTAATGTGACCTTTAAAAGAAACAAAAACCACATTTGACATTTCAAAGCAAATAAATTGATCCTTGAAAGTGATGTAAACTGATATCGAACTCAATTCACGGACAGTACTGTGTTAAACTTCTGTGCGTTTTCCAGAAGTATCTCTTTATTTTGCACATTAGCCAAAAAAATTTTTTAACAAAAACAAAAGTTAAATTACGACTGGGATTACGGACAGTAAAATTACAATTCAGTACTTCGTGTAACCCCCACGAGCATTCAGGAGAGCACGTACACGTCGAGGCATGCTGTGCACGAGATTTGCCAAGGTTTGGACAGGAATCGCTTGCCATGCAGTGTCAATAGCCTGCTGCAATTCACGCACAGAGGCAGGCTGCTGGTCCAAGTTGTCGATTTGACGCGTTAATTCTGCCCACAAGTTCTCGATCAGATTCATATCCGGGGACAAGGCAGACCACTCCATATGCTCTACACCACGGTCAGCAAGAAAGTGTTGGATCATGCGAGCACGATGAGGCCGTGCATTGTCATCTTGGAAGACAAAGTTTCCTCGAAAGGCTGCATGGACAAATGGAAGCAATGTTTCTTCCAGAATGGCCCTGTGCTTGAACTGGTTCAGGTTTCCATTCAGAACAACCAGGTCAGTTTTGCCCCCTGCATGAAAAGGTGCCCAAACGGTCACCCCACCACCTCCAGCTTGGACTCTTGGCACTATACAATCTTCGTTGTAGGCTTCATGCACTTGTCTGCGCACTCGGACGTGGCCATATTGACGATAGACCAGAAATCTAGACTTGTCACTGAAGATCACGTGATTCCAGTGTCCTGGCTGCCATTGACGGTGCTCTCTGGCCCACTGCAATCGGTGCTGGTGATGTTGTCTGGTCAGACGTGGCTTTCTCAGGGGACGCCTGGCACGATAGCCTGCTTGAACCAGTCGTTGGTTGACTAGCCTTCTGGATACAGGCACATTTGTCAGTTGCTGCCACTCAGCCCTAAGCCGATTAGCTGACTTGGTACGGCCATTGCGGACTAACCGGTGCAGCTGGCGATCATCCCTCCTTGTGGTTCTGTGGGGACGTCCTGACCTCGGTATTGGAGTAGGGACACTCCTCTGAGCATTTCGTTTCAGGACCTTTGACACCTTACCTTGAGTGATGCCATACTGCCGAGCAAGAGCACGCTGTTTCATGCCGGAATTTCGTAAAGCCACCACTAAATGACAAACAGCATTGTCGAATTGACGGACCATCTCCAGGGGAAGCGGCAATAACTTTTGTAGACGTGCAGCAGTTGTTTTCCACTAATACAGAACGCAACAACCCTAATATACCCGATTGTGAAGCCAATCGTCAAATGTACCTGTCCGTACATTTTGTCACGCCACCTGTGATATAAACCTGTTATTGACTTCTTGCTGCGACAAACAATCAGTGGCATGGTTCTTTTAACAAAGAAATCACCGAAGCGTAAAAGAAACTCACCAGATTGATATACCGAGTTCATAAAGTAAACCCAAGTCAAGAAAAAAAAAATATTCCATATTAAATGCCAAGTCTGTATATATTGTTACAGACGCGGTTGTGGATGTTGGTTTACCGAGCGGTTTGGTATGACCGCGTCTGCACGTTTACCCGATTCTACTCGAACGTTGGCCGAGTCGCGCTACGCTAAAGCAATTGAGGAAAAGGACACAACGGCTGGGTTAAAATGACACGACACCAAGGGTTCAGTTCTCAAGACCTCCGGAGGAGGTTATAATATTGCGGAAGGTCAGATTACAGGGATGAGAGAGACAGCATAGTAAGGTAGGCACTTAATTACGGTCTTATAGTAGCCCCGACAGACGACAGATAAACAGGACAAAACTGACTCACACGGGGATTGATGGCAAGGAAAGCGGGTAGTCGATGGCTCAAGGTGCACCTTGGCTCAGGGACAGAATCGACCCGGTCCGGTCCAGTAGATGCGGGGAGGTCGCTCAGCGCTCGGAGGTCGCGACTTGTCTTCTCAAGCTGGGGGCGCATCTGACCTCACATCCGGTAAGTCGCTGCGTATATCCGGCGGGGAGTGACACGCCCTCGGCTCGTTAGCTCCGCCCCAGATGGAATCGGCCCGTTGCTTCTCATTGGGTGCGGGGGGTTACCGGCTCCGCCCTTGACGAGGGGCCGACAGGCAGCCCCTTCGTGGTAACCCCGTCGGCGCACATGGGTAATGGCGGCTAACCGAGCCGGAGTGAGGACGCACACTCCCCGCGCCGCGCCGCGCCCCTCTGTTGTTGTAGTTGTTGTTGTAGTTGTTGTTGTAGTTGTTGTTGTAGTTGTTTCATGGGGAAGATGGGAGGACGTATGGGGAGGTCCTAAACTCACTACTGGTGCCATACGATCACATTCTGGTGCAACGAAGAGTCAGAATTAATGGAAACGAGTCCTTAACTGACATAGACTAAGAATAACTAGCAAGATGTCCGAAAGTTGTCTACGTGAGATGCGGTGGACCTGGGCACGACATTTAATGGGGGAAAAAGGGGAAGGTCGGTTCTACAGAGTGTTATTTACAGGCAATGGGACTAGGGAATGGGGGATTGGGGATAGTTGGGGAGTATTGGGGAAATAGGGGAATATTTACAAGCGGATATGGAGGCCAAATGCCATATCCGCAACATTGCACCCTTCTCTACCCTCGGGGCGTCCCGACCCGATAAATTTTTACCTATTTTAGTGTGGCACTCAGATGTAGTTCCCTCTGCTATTAACTCTACCCTGAGTGCGACAGTTTTACAGATATTCACAAATGAGTAAATATGTCCCCCTGCGACGTTGCACCCTTCTCCTCTCAGAAACACACCCACAGGATAACCGAATCGCGGAAAGAATTCGCAAACTAAACATACAGCCGGTAGGGAGCATTATTTACAAGACTACGCTGATATTTACACTATGATCCAGGACCTGTTTTTGGAGGAACACATGCAGATGTTATGCATAGAGAGAGCACGCATGCCAGCATCGATACACCAACCCACGAGTGCTCTGTGGCCTTACGGCCTTTAATAATGTGCAGAGCACCCCTTCCCAGCACCAAAAGCACCACCCCATCACACAGTCAGCACCATCCGGTGCACCAATAAAGTGTCTATAAATCACGGTGTGGTGTCGCAGCCGGCCGATGGTCTGCCGCTGGTCTTGCCTTCATGTGGTGCACTTGGCCTTCTTACTGCTTTCAAAAATAAAGAAAGGCGCCAACCGCGTCCATTTATTTATTGTGGCCGTCAGGGGGCCAACTATAAGTGGTTCACCTGTATGGCATAGGTGCCACGTTGACCCATAGGTCTGTCCACGGGTGGTGCTTGGCCGCAACAGAACTGCGGTCCATGGTGGGCGGCCACAAACATTGCGGTCCATATGGTGTATCGATCCAGGCAGCAAGCAGCGAAAGTGCAGGCCCACAACTGCGGAGCCAGCACCTCTCTCTCCTCTCTCTCTGCCCCAAAACCAGATCCTCGGAGGTGGGAGACAAAAGAAAAGACAAGTGAGTAAGGTGGTAAGGGCGCAAAAGTGCACGCAATACAAGATGATGCACACTGGGGGCACATGGGAACCAGGTGAGACAGGTACGTTCCTACCGTACGCCCCCCCCCCCAACCAGGTAACCTACATGGCCCCTCCCTTACCCCTTACTGTATCCACAAAACACAACACTACCCATAAACATCTACTTTACAAATCAACAAACATCCCTACTGTCTTCCCCGTTCCTCCCATAAACCAAATTCGTCTTCTCTCCCTCCTAACCAATCAAATTTGCCATTTTCAACTCTCATCAAAATTTGCCATCTCCAACTCAACATCAAAATTTGCCATTACCAATTTATCATCAGTCCCTCCTAGGGAGGGAGAGATGGAATCACCCCAATGTCTCATCCACGTCGTGATGCGTCTCACAAATCCAACAGCAATTCTCCTTCCTGCACACAGAACAAAGAAAACACAGGTGTGGAGTCATCATCATCACCACAGGTAAGTGGCTGCGTATGGTGCGACAGGTTCATCAATCCTAACTATTTCCTAAATGACTTTCACAACTTTACATTGCCCGGGGTCTTTCTCCGGCCAAACCATTGGCCCTCTTACACTATGGGTTCTAAAAACCAATTCCCATTGACCAACTGTGGTGCTTTTCAATTTGGGGTCTCACTCCCCCGATTCATCTCCCGGTGCCCTCGCACAATTTCTGGGCCGCGACGTGTACCTCTCCCAGCGGGTCTACCCACCTGCACACCTCCACCACTGCAGTTGCCTCCGAGCTTACCTGCTCCTTACCCTAACCTAACTACCTGGGGAAGGCCCTCTGGCGCTCTCCTCACTCGGTGCCCTCTCTGGCACTGGGCTACCCGGGTCCGTCCTCCGGATCCTCGGGCCCCATCCACAACTCTACCGGCTCCCAGAGCCCACCTGCGGACTCACCTGGCCGACATCCTCACAGTGGTGGAGTGCCCAACCAACTACACGCACTAACAGGCTACACGCCCAGCCATTTCCACAACACTAATGCACCCGTCCACAATACCATTCTGTCACCCGCACCACAGATGCCAATATCCAACCACAATTTACCTGTACCCTCTACCTAACACTTACACTACCCGCCCCGGGTATCCGTGATGGGGGTCCACTCTTCCCCCATTCACACCTTCGCACCATGCACACCACTCCGTACCACTTACTCCAACTCTCTTCACACACCTGTACTTGCACACCTGTGCTCTCACACCTGGTGCCACTTGCACCCTTCTCTCCCCAAGCGCATTCGCGCTGATCCACACACTCACTACTCATACACTGCTCCACACACCTGTCCAGTTGCACACCTGTGCAATCACACCTGTTCAATTCTCACACACACGGCATCATCTCAGCTAACTACTCCCTTCTGAAACTTGCGCTTCCCAGTCGTCCCTTTAAACTATTGCGCTCCCACGTCATTATCATCCACACTAATCTACCTGCGTCCCCACTACAGGTATCAGTCAATAACTAAACTTAACGTCACCTAATGTCATCTTCGCTAGATCCCTATCAATTATCCTAACCCACCCGGGCTAGTTTTCACTGCCATACACCCCATAAGCTATTGCGCATTTGCCCCACTATATGGGAAGGGTGGCAAGGATGCCACCCTTACCCACCGGGCCCATCGCTCATCAATCCCCCAGTCCTCTGGCACTAATAAGCCCCCCTTATTCAGAGGTACTGGGTCCCGCCTCGGCATCTAAAGCCGAGGCAATCCACGGGGGCGCCTGCTCGCCGGTGTAAGGTCTTATCCGGTCGGCGTGGACGATCCGAGGGAGGGCTCGTGGCCCCATTTTGATCTTAATGACCACGTCACAGATTTGCGACAGGACGACTCCTGGGCCTTGCCAGGGGGAGGTGAGTTTTGGGCACCTTCCCTTCCGCCTCCGGGGATTAAAGAACCAAATCTTCATCCCCGGAGCGTATTGACTCCCCTGGCTCCGGTCGTCGTACCTGCGCTTCATCTTTTCCCCCGCCAGATGGAGTTGGCGGCGGGCGAAGGCATGGACTAGCTCCATGCCTTCCTCTAGGTGACGTGCGTACCCCTCCCTCGGCGGGTTAACCACTGTGTCTGGCACGGGACCGCATAGCAAGTCGGCGGGAGCCCGTAACTCCCGCCCATACATAAGCAACGCTGGACTGCATGCGGTGGCCCCGTGCTGGCTGGTTCGGTAGGCCATTAGCAAATAAGGGAGATGTTCGTCCCAGTCATCCTGACGGGTGGCGGTGAACAGTGCCAGTTGTTGGATTAGAGTTCGGTTAAATCTTTCCACCATCCCGTCAGATTGAGGTCTTAAAGGCGTTGTTCTGGTTTTCCGAATTGACAGGAGACTGCACACATCTTTTAGCAATTTGCTCTCAAAATTTCGTCCCTGGTCGGTGTGCAACTCCTGTGGAATCCCATGCCGGCACACAAATCCTTCCACGAAGGCCTGCGCTACCACCCCTGCTTCTTGGTTGGGGAGGGCGTAGGCCTCCGGCCACTTGGTGAAATAGTCCATTACAACGAGGATATACTTATTACCTTGGCGGGTGCGGGGCAGCGGTCCTAGAATATCCATAGCCACCCGCTCAAGGGGGGCCCCCACCTGATGTAATTGAAGGGGGGCCCTCATCCTCCGTGCTGGTCCCTTTTTGGCAGAACAGGCGTCGCATCTCCGACACCAGTCCTGTATGTCGCGCCCCATATTCACCCAATAGAACCTCCGGCGGACCCGAGATATTGTCTTTGTCCTGCCCAAATGGCCGCCGGAGCGGGTACCATGCACCTGTTGCAATATGACGTTCTTGAATTTGTCAGGGACTATCACCAGCCAGGAAGTTCTATCAGAGGGAACCTCCACCCACTTGCGATACAAGATGTTGCCTTTCAATTCCAGGGTCTGCCACTGAGCCCAATACGCCTTTGTTTGCGCCCCGAGGGGGGTGACCTCTTCCCCCTTTGGTCTTTGCCCCAATTTGACCCAATTGAACACTGGCCCCAGGACAGGATCCTCCTGCTGGGCCGTGCTCCATGCCAAAGTTCCGAATTCCTCATCTGCGGTTAGTGGCAAAATTGGCCCTCTCACCCGGGTTGCCCGGACAACGAGGGTCGGGTCCGAATCGCCCAATTGTTCCCTCTCCTCGTGTCTCGCACAAAATTTGCAGTTTTCCCCCAGACAAGGACGCCGAGAGAGTGCGTCCGCATTACCATGGGCCTTCCCGGCCCTATGGGCCACATCAAAATCGTACTGCTGCAACTTTTCCAACCACCTCGCAATTTGGCCCTCTGGTTCCTTGAACCGAAGGAGCCATTGCAAGGAGGAATGGTCAGTTCTAACCAAAAATTTCCGCCCGTACAAGTACGGGTGGAAATGGTTCATGGCAGCCAGCATAGCCAATAACTCTTTGCGAGTGACGCAATAATTTCTCTCGGGCCTACTTCAGGCCCGACTATAATAACCAATCACTCTCTCCACGCCCTCCTGTGTCTGAGACAAAACTGCGTCCAATCCTTCCTGGCTCGCATCCGTGTCCAGGGTAAATGCCCCGTTGCTAGTGGGGTACGCTAGAAGGGGTGCGGATGTCAGACACCCCTTCAATTTTTGGAAGGCCTCGTGGCACTCCCGTGTCCAATTAAATCGCGTCCCCTTCTCCGTAAGCCGGTGGAGGGGACGGGCCAACTCCGCAAATTTCGCCACAAAGCGCCGGTAGTAGGAGCAGAGTCCCAAAAATCCCCGCACCTCTTTGATGGTACGTGGTGCGGGCCACTCCTCTACCGCTTTAATTTTGTCTGGGTCCGTTTTTACCCCCTCGCGGCCGATCACGTGACCTAGATAGGCCACCTCTCTTGCAAACAAAGTGCACTTACTCGGGTTCAGCTTCAACCCTGCCTGTCTGAGGCACCCGAACACCTGGTCCAAATTAGCTACTGCCTGGGGGAACGTTTGGGCATGTACCAGGACGTCATCCAGGTACACCAGGCATGATTGCCATGGCATGCCGCCCAGTACATGCTCCATCAATCTTTCAAAGGTGGCGGGGGCGTTACACAAACCAAACGGCATCACAGTAAACTGATACAGTCCCTTACCTGTGGAAAATGCCGTTTTCTCCTTCCCTGCCCTATCCATCTCCACCTGCCAATACCCACTCTTGAGGTCCAAAGTTGAAAACCAATTTGAGCCCACAACGGCATCGAGGGTGTCATCAATCCTTGGCAGGGGATATGAGTCCTTGAGTGTCACGTTGTTTAGCTGGCGATAGTCCACGCAGAACTGCGTGGTCCAATCCTTCTTTTTGACCAGCACAACAGGTGACATCCAAGGACTTCCCGAGGGCTCGATCACGCCTGCGTCGAGCATTTTTTCAACCTGCTCGTCAGCTTCCGCCCTCTTGCTCCAAGGGAGCCGTCGGGCGGCCTGACGAATAGGCCGGGCCTCACCGGTGTGGATCTGATGTTTCACCAGGCCCGTACGTCCAATATCCTCGGTGGACAGGGAGAAGAGGTCCAAATGGGACCCAACCAGTTTGTGTAAGGCCTCCCTCTGGGTACCTCCCAACTCTACGCTACAACGATTTACCATCTCACAAATGGGATCGGGCCAATTCCTACTTGTTATTGAAGGCTCCCCCCGGGGTCGGCTCGGCTGGATGTTCTCGCCCCTCACTGTCGCGACTTCCTCAACTGGGGTGCAGCCAGCTACCCTCGTGCCCCTTACTATAGTGCGTGGTTCTGTACTCATATTTATTACTCAGACGGCCACTACCGGTCCGTCCGTTTTTACAAGGGTGCGGCCCACGATTAAACCCGGTATGGACTGCGCTGCCACCGGTTCGACCAGGCCGCAGGACTCCTGCCATGTTGGGCGAGCTGCCCACCGGGCCGGCACTATCGCCTCGGCCCTTGGGGGGATGGTTACGGCCTCGGAAGCCTCCAGCTCCGCTCTCTCGGCCGTGCTCACTCCCCCTAACGGCAGCTCTTCTACTCCCACCTGCAGGATCCCCCGGCACAAGTCGATTTTACAACCGCTGGCAGTCAACAAATCCAACCCTATTAAACATGGGTCGCACACCTCCGCCACCCAAACATCTATCTCCCTCCTTACCGACCCTAACTTGAGGGTCACAGAACCACGCCCTATGATCGGGGCCGTTACCCCGGTAGCAAGTTGCAAACTATAATTTTGCAGGCGCTGGATCTTATCCCAGCCACCTGCGCTCGAATCAAGGACCACAGGGCTGATGATCGTGGCGCTAGCTCCTGTGTCCACTACGGCGTCTACCCCCACGCCGGCAATTTTGCATCTAATTGTCAGGCTACCGGTTCCAATTTGGCCACAATAAATGACCTGTCGCGTCAATGAGGGCTCTCCTCCATCCTCTTCTGCCGAACACTGCCCTACGTGCCCGACACCTTCTAGTTTCCCGGGGTCTGGCGGGGGGGTGTCTGGGGTCGGCTAACCCGCTCCCCCCTGGGCGGAGTTGAGGACCTCAACCGCCGGGGATCATCCCGGCGCGCGGCTCGACAGTGCCGCGCCAGGTGACCCAGACGGTTGCAGGTATAGCACCTCACCTGATAAGGTGCTTGCCTCCGGAATTCCAAATTTCCCCCCCTGTAGGTCCGAATTGGATTACCCGCTCGTGGTCCACCGCGGGCCACCTCCGGGGCCGCCTGCCATGGTCCAGGTCCCGCCAGGCGCTGGTCCACCAGCCTCCGGACCATGCCCGCCAGGTCAGGACCCACGTCGGGGGCGGGCCCCCTAAGGGGTCCGCCCTCCATCGGGGGTCCCACCTGGCGGACCGCCATTGCGAGACGCTCGCCCCCCCCCGGGCCAGGGGCCTCGCTGCTTCCCAACGGGCCGCAGCGTCAGCCGCCTGGCTCAGAGTCTGCGGGCGCCACATGGCGAGCTGTTGCCGGAGCTCAATATCCGGGAGGGCCTGGATAAAATGGTCCAGCGCCAGGCTTTCCCGGGAATCCGCTGCCATGCTAGCATGTGCGATCCCCACTGCGCGGCGAATGTCGTGGGCAAGCTCCCCGATGGCTTCCTGGGGCTTGCGCTTTCGCAGCGCGAGCTGAGCTTTAACAAGCTCGCTCTGCTGTTCAATGCCGAATCGATTAATTAGGGCGTCGCGGAGGGCTGGCAGGGTGAGAGCACCCGCTGGTAATGCCGTCAGCACCTCCGCCGCCGCGCCGCGCAATGCGGCCACCAAGTGTACTCCACCTTCGTCCTCACCCCAACCGTTGCCCTTACACACACAGTCGAACTGCGCCAGGTACGCGCGTAGATCACTCTTGCCGTCATACGGCGCGAGTGGAACCTTGTGGGACCACCTCGTATGCGAGTCGTTGCCCGCCTGCCGGACCCCGTGCGTCGCCCCTTGCGGGGTCAGCGCGGGGCCGAACCGGCCGGGCCCCCACAGTACATTACCCCCAAGGGGCTCTCGTGCCTCCCCGGTCCCTCCAACAACTACCCCTGTTGGTGTCGATGCATGGGTCACACTTCCGCAACCCGCTACCCATTCCATACCACCACAACCTTGCTCACCCACACCTCGCACCTCTCGTTCCATACCCTCCGGACCAGCCATACACCTCACTCTTGGCCTCTCACGAACATCCGGGTCTATCTCGACCCCCAAACTTATTAAATCACCTGGCGCATCATACGCACGACCATATTGGTCACCACTTACACCGGGTCCTCTTTCTCTTCGCTTCTCCTCCATCACCTGCGAATCCCTCATCCGGTTAATGAGCACATCATCACGATCCGAACACAGACTTTGGACCAATTCTTTTACCTCCTCTTTTATCTCTTTCTTATCCTCTCTCCGTCGCTTCTTAATTTCGCTCACCCCTTCTTCCACTTCTTCTAATTTCTGCTTCACCTCCTTCATCTCCTCGTGCGCCCCTTTAAGTTCTTCCTCTAACTCCACTTTATTTTTTTCTATGTGCTCCCGCACCTCCCGCTCTTTAACCTCCATCACCTCTACCACCTTGTTCATTTTCCTCGTCAGGTCCTCGTGTACCGTCTGACACTTTTTTAATTACCCCTACGTCCTTTTTCATCTCCTTCTGTGTCGATTTTAAACCCTCTATTACCGCTGTGTTCTTCTTTACCTGGTCCCCCAACTCCTTTTGTCCCACTGTCAGTTGTTCTACTCCCAGCGTCAACTCCTCTATACCACCTTGCAATTTTACAGTCCCCTTTCTCACCTCCTTCTCCATGCGCTCCTTACAGTGCCTCACCTCCTCGCGCACTCCTCCGACCTCCTCACTCACACCTCTTCTGATCTCTTCTCCCATCACTTGCATCTCCTGCCCAGATGCCACCCTCATCTGCTCCATTTCCTCCCTGTGAGCATCCAGTTTGGTTTCTACCCCCATTCTGACCCCCTCTATCTGCTGCCCCATTTGTTTAACTTCCCTTTCCGCTTGGTCCCTCATGTCCCTCAATTTGCCTTCCATCCTGTTTTCTAACCCCTCTAACCCCTTCTGCATCCCTTCCATTTGATTCTCTTGAGCGGCCATTCTGTTTTCTACCCCCATTAACTCCTCCTGTATTTCCCCTAATCTATCGTCTAATTTCCCAAATTTCATGTCTAATCCCTTAAAATTATTGTCTAATCCCTTAAAATTATTGTCTAATCCCTCACCAGTACCCCTCGCTTCGTCCCTCATTACCCCCATTTGGCCCTCTAATCGCTCACTCATTTGTTCCATAAAGGCCCTCATTTGCAGGAGGAAAAGGTTCGAATCCACCAGGGGCGCTGCCACGGTCGCGGGCGCGGTCGCCGTGACCAGCGAGGCGCCATTTTGCGCGCCCGCAACGTCGGGCGCAACGACGCTATTTTGTGCGTCTGCTACCCTCACTGCTTCGCTCTCCTTATGTCCCTCATTTTGGTCCTGGACCGACCCTGCCTCACTCTCCTCTACCGGACCCCAGCCGACTTGGTCTGCCATAGCGCGACTTTCAAAATTCGGGTTTTTATATTTTGTAAAACACAATCAAATTTCGCTGTTATAATTTCGAGCGCGTAAAACGCGCTCCGGATCGAATTCTACCTCCCAACACCAATTGTTACCCTAGTGGTACAATTGGTGTTCCAAAATTTGGGCCTAATAAATTTAGTCCCAGGTCCGAATCCGACACTCCTGACACCAATTGTTACAGACGCGGTTGTGGATGTTGGTTTACCGAGCGGTTTGGTATGACCGCGTCTGCGCGTTTACCCGATTCTACTCGAACGTTGGCCGAGTCGCGCTACGCTAAAGCAATTGAGGAAAAGGACACAACGGCTGGGTTAAAATGACACGACACCAAGGGTTCAGTTCTCAAGACCTCCGGAGGAGGTTATAATATTGCGGAAGGTCAGATTACAGGGATGAGAGAGACAGCATAGTAAGGTAGGCACTTAATTACGGTCTTATGTTATAGTAGCCCCGACAGACGACAGATAAACAGGACAAAACTGACTCACACGGGGATTGATGGCAAGGAAAGCGGGTAGTCGATGGCTCAAGGTGCACCTTGGCTCAGGGACAGAATCGACCCGGTCCGGTCCAGTAGATGCGGGGAGGTCGCTCAGCGCTCGGAGGTCGCGACTTGTCTTCTCAAGCTGGGGGCGCATCTGACCTCACATCCGGTAAGTCGCTGCGTATATCCGGCGGGGAGTGACACGCCCTCGGCTCGTTAGCTCCGCCCCAGATGGAATCGGCCCGTTGCTTCTCATTGGGTGCGGGGGGTTACCGGCTCCGCCCTTGACGAGGGGCCGACAGGCAGCCCCTTCGTGGTAACCCCGTCGGCGCACATGGGTAATGGCGGCTAACCGAGCCGGAGTGAGGACGCACACTCCCCGCGCCGCGCCGCGCCCCTCTGTTGTTGTAGTTGTTGTTGTAGTTGTTGTTGTAGTTGTTGTTGTAGTTGTTGTTGTAGTTGTTTCATGGGGAAGATGGGAGGAGGTATGGGGAGGTCCTAAACTCACTACTGGTGCCATACGATCACCTTAACTGACATAGACTAAGAATAACTAGCAAGATGTCCGAAAGTTGTCTACGTGAGATGCGGTGGACCTGGGCACGACATTTAATGGGGGAAAAAGGGGAAGGTCGGTTCTACAGAGTGTTATTTACAGGCAATGGGACTAGGGAATGGGGGATTGGGGATAGTTGGGGAGTATTGGGGAAATAGGGGAATATTTACAAGCGGATATGGAGGCCAAATGCCATATCCGCAACATATACATATGTTAGTTTATATATTTATATATGCTTCAAAAACAAAAAAGCAACCAAACCAAATCCAACCAAATTTTGCATGTTGCCTAAGAATACCGCAAGCATGGTTTTTGTTGGGGTATCATATCTGTGGGAAGGAGGGGTGGGAAGACCCTAATTCTCTCAATGTAAATGTGTATCGTACAGCACCACCCGGTCGTAGCCAGTATTATAGTCTGTGGGCTGAGTAGGGTTTACATGCACCCCCCCCCCCACCCCCCACAACTTAACTTCCCGGGTATGTCCATGTACCCCCCACCCTAGGGGTTAGGAAAAACCATGTTAACAGAAAAGAAACTCATTCCCAAGGTACCTCCCACGCATATTTTGATGTTACCCCCTTGTGTCGGTGATTTCCGAAAATTAGGGGTAGGCGAAATTCAAATGGCCATAACTTTTTACATAGTCATCCTATGGTTGCATATGACCCCTCAAAATGTTTGTCCTGGGACACCCTTTACAATGATATGTGTTGTATGCAAATGAGGTCACTAATGAGGTCACTAGAGGTCAAAATATGACGTAATTTGGGGGTTGCCCAAAATCCATGACCTTGGAAGTTAAAAATGACCTGAGGTAGGCAAGAAATTGGTAAAGGAATGTTTTATTATGCCTTTTTGATAGTACATATATCAAGACAGTTTATGGAAAAAACAGCTTCGAAAAATTCCAAGTATTGACTGGTTGGCGGTCGTTTGAATTTAGAGGACGAATTCGAAAAATGACCAAAATTTGTTCTTTCAACCTCCAAAGCATCAATACTTGCTTTTGATGACAAAGATTTGCTAAATGGGTTCAAAGGTGGTATCATAACATAATATTCCAAAACTGGCTATAATCTGACATTCAAGGTCAGATTATCAAGGTCAAAGGTCAACTGGGTGCATAAGTTTCTTTCAAGGAAAGTCATTTGCCAGTTCGCAATAATCACAAAACCAACCAAAAAAATTATTACAGTTATTTAAGAAATTATGTCACCATTCAGATCCAAGTTACACCATTCCCCGAGTGAATTATATGCCCCAAATAAAAGCTAACCTGTAATATGTGACATTGATTGTGGTTCAACCAACTTCACTTCAGTTTAATGACAGAACTTAATCATCGTCGCTCTCACTTCCGCTCTCTTCACTTGAAGATGACATTTCATCGCCTTGGTCATTGTTATCATCTCCATCCTCCTCCTCATCATCACTGTTCTCACTCTCCAGTTTCTGTTCAAGGATATCCACCAGTTTGGTTGGCAAAATGTCATGATCTGTCCATTTTGGCTGCAGGGTCCCACTTTCGTCTACCCATCCATGTCCATGAATTGGATTCGGCATATCAGGATTTGGGATGTGAGCTCGCCTCCATATGGCAACTTGATAATTCGCACGTTCGGCATGCTGTTGCAGACAGCTTTTGCATGGGGGCAAGGAACCCATGTCGAACGACTTCTTGGGATCCAGGGTGCCTCCAGTGGCACACTTAGCCTGTAGTAGAAGGTACCTCAGTTCATTTACAGTTTTGACGTTTGGTTTCCCATACAGTGCACAAGTGAATTCCTCCAGCATGTGCTGGACGTCATTGTCCACTTCCCAACTTTCACCAACTCGACAGAATGCCTCCTGGAAATTGATACTCTTTTGGAGAAGTTTTATCGCTTTGATATCTGCACCTCCTGATATCAAAGACAGTCTGGTTATCGAGGACGGAAATGCTTGTTTCTATTACATGAGGGAAATACCAAACACTTTTGGGGAAATAGCTCAGAAGGTTTTCAAGTCTCTAACAACAAAGCATGACGTTTTCTTCAGCACAGACATGTACAGGCCAGATTCAGTCAAGTCAGCAGAACGACGGAGGCGGGGTTGTGGAGATAAGCTCATCGAAAGCGGTGAAAAAACAAGAAGACCAAAAGACTGGGGAGTTTTCCTAACCAATGATGAAAACAAAGAACAACTGATCAGAATCCTATTGTCCACTTGGAGTGGTGGTGAATTCACAAGCTCACTAAAGGATCGGAGTGTTACCATTGTTGTAGAAGGGAGGGCATACCGTCTAACATCTGATGGGGAAACCACTTCAGTAGAGGAGCTTGTTGGTCTCAAGTCAACTCAGGAAGAAACAGACTCACGGATCATTCTGTACTGTCTGTACGCTAAGGAAGTCGGGTACAAATGTGTGCGGGTTCGCAGTCCAGACAGCGATATCTTCTTCATCTTGTTGTTCCATGTTAGTCGATTAGAGGGGATCAGAATACTGTTCGAAACAGGGAAAGGCAATTCGAAACGTAGCTTGGACATGAACAAAATCGCAGAATCCGTTTCACCTGTTTTACGATCAGCATTACTTGGCCTTCATGCTTTCAGTGGCTGCGACAGCACGAGTGCTTTCAAGAGGAAAGGGAAAATCAAAGCGATAAAACTTCTCCAAAAGAGTATCAATTTCCAGGAGGCATTCTGTCGAGTTGGTGAAAGTTGGGAAGTGGACAATGACGTCCAGCACATGCTGGAGGAATTCACTTGTGCACTGTATGGGAAACCAAACGTCAAAACTGTAAATGAACTGAGGTACCTTCTACTACAGGCTAAGTGTGCCACTGGAGGCACCCTGGATCCCAAGAAGTCGTTCGACATGGGTTCCTTGCCCCCATGCAAAAGCTGTCTGCAACAGCATGCCGAACGTGCGAATTATCAAGTTGCCATATGGAGGCGAGCTCACATCCCAAATCCTGATATGCCGAATCCAATTCATGGACATGGATGGGTAGACGAAAGTGGGACCCTGCAGCCAAAATGGACAGATCATGACATTTTGCCAACCAAAGTGGTGGATATCCTTGAACAGAAACTGGAGAGTGAGAACAGTGATGATGAGGAGGAGGATGGAGATGATAACAATGACCAAGGCGATGAAATGTCATCTTCAAGTGAAGAGAGCGGAAGTGAGAGCGACGATGATTAAGTTCTGTCATTAAACTGAAGTGAAGTTGGTTGAACCACAATCAATGTCACATCTTACAGGTTAGCTTTTATTTGGGGCATATAATTCACTCGGGGAATGGTGTAACTTGGATCTGAATGGTGACATAATTTCTTAAATAACTGTAATAATTTTTTTGGTTGGTTTTGTGATTATTGCGAACTGGCAAATGACTTTCCTTGAAAGAAACTTATGCACCCAGTTGACCTTTGACCTTGATAATCTGACCTTGAATGTCAGATTATAGCCAGTTTTGGAATATTATGTTATGATACCACCTTTGAACCCATTTAGCAAATCTTTGTCATCAAAACCAAGTATTGATGCTTTGGAGGTTGAAAGAACAAATTTTGGTCATTTTTCGAATTCGTCCTCTAAATTCAAACGACCGCCAACCAGTCAATACTTGGAATTTTTCGAAGCTGTTTTTTCCATAAACTGTCTTGATATATGTACTATCAAAAATCCATAATAAAACATTCCTTTACCAATTTCTTGCCTACCTCAGGTCATTTTTAACTTTCAAGGTCATGGATTTTGGGCAACCCCCAAATTACGTCATAGTTTGACCTCTGGTGACCTCATTAGTGACCTCATTTGCATATAATACATATCATTGTAAAGGGTGTCCCAGGACAAACATTTTGAGGGGTCATATGCAATCATAGGATGACTAGGTAAAAGGTTATGGCCATTTGAATTTCGCCTACCCCTAATTTTCGGAAATCACCGACACAAGAGGGTAACATCAAAATATGCGTGGGAGGTACCTTGGGAATGAGTTTTTTTTCTGTTAACATGGTTTTTCCTAACCCCTAGAGTGGGGGGTACATGGACATACCCGGGAAGTTAAGTTGTGGGGGGGGGGGGGTGCATGTAAACCCTACTCAGCCCACGGACTATTACACATCTTGTATGAATAGGTTTAAAACAACTTGATAATATGCATTACGGTGATGTTGAAATATGAGTGAGAATAATTAAATTTTCTCAAAATGTTTAATTTTACTCATTTTCGGCGGAGGTTCAAACCAAAGCATCAAACATTGCTGATGACTCCACCCTCTGCCGCTCCATTCCGCATCCCTCAGATCGGCAGACAGCAGCCTCTTCACTCTCTGCAGACCTGGACAAAATCACAAACTGGTCAAACAAGTAGAACATGTCTTTCAATCCTGACAAATCTCACACTCTTACGATGTCTCTCCGAAAAGACCGACTGGACAACCCTCCCATTTACTTTCTCAACAATCCTCTCCAAGTAGTTCTGTCACTCAAGCTTTTGGGTCTCACTATCTGTCATGATTTTTCGTGGGAAAACCACATTTTCTAGATGGCCTCCAAAGCCAGTCGCCAGCTGGGCATCCTCCGTTGTGCGAAGGCCTTCATTGGCACACCTGAGCTCCTCACCGCATACAAGGCTTTCATCCGCAGCTCAATGGAATACTGCTCTCCCCTCTGGGCCGGTGCTCCTGCCTCACACCTAACTCGGCTTCACGCGGTTGAAACCAAAGCTTTCAGAATCATTGGAATCTCCCGCGATGAAACTAACTCCGAGGGCCTTTCACTTACTCACCGCAGGCAGGTTGGTGGTCTTTCTGTCTTCTGCCGACACCTCTCCGGCCTTGCTCCCCCAGCTCTCTCTGGGCTCTGTCCCCCAAATATTCCTTCAGGACGCACAAGATCTGCCTGCAACCCTCTTATGGTTAAACTGCCAAAATCAAGACTCTCTATTCACCTTCACTCCTTCATTCCTCTTTTCTCCCACCTCTGGAACAAACTCCCTCACTCTCTTCAATCCCACTCCTCCCTCCAGGTCTTTAAAACAGCTGTTCACCACCATCTCTTATCTTCTCCCAAAACCATGATCTTCTCTACCCCCATTAATACACCCCAAATCTATCTCTTTCAAATTCCGTTTTCTTTCCTGAAAGTTCTTATAGTGCCCCTTTGTTACCGTGTACCCCGCTCCCCCATCCCACCCCCCCCCCTTCCACAGATCTCCTGATGCCCCTGTCCTCTGCTGTTGTTATGCTTGTGTGCTTCCTTCTCTCTGCCTTTCTTGTCTCCCGCTCCCTTTATTATATGTTTTATGTGTTTCTGTTTGTTTTTGTACGTTTGTTATATGTTAGCTCTTACACGAGCCTCGTCTTTTTATCCAAAAAAGCAACAATTGAGCTTCACAGCAAAGCGGAAGTGATGTTTGCTCACGCCATATATAAGCAGCAAGGATCGTTGATGAAGGTGAAGTCAGTTGACTTCCAAGCAGATGGAAAATTACCTTGGGCAAATTATAGAGTGAATGGAGCAGAATGTTTGCGAAGTACAACATGTTGTCTTTTGATTTGGTAAATCGATCAACGGAAGCCACAGGTAAAATACCTAGTACAAGATAATTCAGATGCAAGAAAATGCCATATATGGTACATCTCACCTATCATTGATAACGAATTATTTATTTATTAAATATTGTGACGAAAATGTTTTAGGGATAATGGATAATTAATTATGTGGATAATTGTTAATCTGTGGGCTTAAACCAGTTGTCTTGTAATTACTGCAAATAGCACTTTTTTGAATACAGAGTCGAGGCTCGTGAAAGAGCTAGTACCAGTAAACTGAACGATCAGGATACAACAGGACAAAAGGAACAGCCAGAGAGAAGGGGGACCAACAGTAGAGCCGAAGGCCAAGACAGGGGAGGCGGACAAACATTGGGTTATGGGAGGAATGGGGGGCAGGAGAGGATGCTTGGGGTGGACAAGATGGATACAGAATGGAACTCTC
This sequence comes from Myxine glutinosa, assembly GCF_964187855.1. Classification (NCBI taxonomy): domain Eukaryota; kingdom Metazoa; phylum Chordata; class Myxini; order Myxiniformes; family Myxinidae; genus Myxine; species Myxine glutinosa. Next base: position 123,084,852 of record NC_136269.1, read on the forward strand.
AGGAGGGAAAACTGGAAATTTGGAAGGAGGAGGGTTGGGGTCGTGGGGGTTAACGAGGGTACAAAAGATCATGGTTTTGGATTGGGGACGATCTGAGATGCTGGTGAACATCTACCTTGAAGACCTGGAGGGAAGAATGAGATTGAAGAGGATGTGGAAGTTGGTTCCAGGGGTGGGAAAAATCAGAACAAATGAGTGGAGGTGAGTAGTAATTCTGGATTTTAGGAGCTTCACCAGAAGGGGTTTGATAGTGGACCTTTTGTGTCCTGCAGAAACCTGGGGGGGCGGGGGGGAGCAGTGGATAGGAGCTCAGTAGTGCCAAGGAAGGAATTTGCACGACAGACGATGTCCAGTCAGCGAGCGGCTTTGGAGGCCAGCTTCGAAATGTGGCTTACCTAAGAAAGATCATGGCTGAGAGTGATACACTCAAGAGTTTGAATGACTGACCTTCTTTGAGAGGGTTGTTTAGAATGTATATGGGAGGGTTTTCCGTGTGGTGCTTTTGGAGAGAGAGCGAGAGTGAGAGTGAGAGATTTCTCAGGACTTAAAGACATATTCCAAGTGTTTGACCAGTTTGGGATTTTTCTCAAGGTCTCAAGAGAGGAAAGAGGTTGCTGTCTGTCTGAAGGGTTAGGGATGTCATGGCAGAGGTTGGAGTCATCAGAAAAGTGATAAATAGGATTTTCCAGAGAGTCAGAGAGATAGTTGTTGAAGATTAGCAATAGGATGGGGGCCTAGAATACTGCCTTGGGGCACTCCAGCCATGACAGGGAGAGGAGACGAATTATATTCTCCCTCAATCCCATAATTACCAACTTCATAATGCGAATTCAAAACATAATTTTCCTTCAGTTGAGTGGATTACATCGACACTCCTAATAGCATATTGGATCTGCCACGGGCTCAGTGGTCCACAAGATCTCTCTATGATCAAATCGCAAGGATTAGTCCAGAGATTATAGCCCTTGCAATGGCGGCCATTAATTCACTTTACGCACGTGCTAGCTCACACCATGGGCATGCTCAGAAGAATGAAGAACCAGCCTGTTTACAAAAATAAGCTGATTTGTTTAACTACTGCACACATAACATGCCCATCATCCATGCAAAGTCGTAACTCGTTAAAAAAATAGCTCAACGACTAACATGTGCTCAACATGGGTGTCGCGAAACATAGCAAAGTTCATGTTCCGGTCATACCTGCCCTGTACATGGAAGATGCCGACTCTATAGTGCAGGAGCCTCGTAACTCCATCTGTTGGGCCCGAGTTCACCCAGGTTGTCGTCACAGGAGAATATGCAAGCAGAGACCTTTCAGGTGGTGAACTATGATGTTCTTGGCTCTTGTCCCAACACTCCCAGCACTGACTTCATCTCCAATGTTCATGTACACTCCTTCATTACAGTCTCTCAAATCCATGCCGTGTTGGGTTTTAATGTCCAAACAGCTGACTTGAGTCAACCTTGTCTTCCAAGCCAATGAGAAGGTCCAACTTGATCCGGTCGAAATGCTTCGTTTCTGCTCGATTGGATCATCAGGTCGTATGTGAGCGTTACTACCTTGTTCTCAATTATCGCTTTTAGTTCATATGTTCCATGAGTTTTCTGAGACTGGGTTATTGAAGATTTTTCAGATGTGCGAATGATTACTCATTAGCACATCTTGGTCTTCAAATGTTCGTTTCCCATTAATCGTACCCTTTTCAAAATCCAATCTCACCCCTCCCCTCCAAAACTTCCCCATCACCCCTTCCCTCCAAAACTTCCCCATCACCCCTCCACTCCAAAACCTCCCCATCACCCCTCCCCTCCAAATCTACCCCCTTGCCCCTCCCCTCCAAATCTTCCCCATCACCCATCTCTTTCAAATATTCCCCCTTGCCCCTCCCCTCCAAATCTTCCCAATCACCCATCCCTTTCAAATCTTCCCCCTTGCCCCTCCCCTCCAAATCTTCCCCATCACCCCTCCCCTCCAAATCTTCCCCATCACCCCTCCCCTCCAAATCTACCCCCTTGCCCCTCCCCTCCAAATCTTCCCCATCACCCATCTCTTTCAAATATTGCCCCTCCCCTCCAAATCTTCCCCATCACCCATCCCTTTCAAATCTTTCCCCTTGCCCCTCCCCTCCAAATCTTCCCCATCACCCCTTCCCTCCAAAACTTCCCCATCAACCCTCCCCTCCAAAACTTCCCCATCACACCTCCCCTCCAAATCTACCCCCTTGCCCCTCCCCTCCAAATCTTACCCATCACCCATCTCTTTCAAATCTTTCCCCTTGCCCCTCCCCTCCAAATCTTCCCCATCACCCATCCCTTTCAAATCTTCCCCCTTGCCCCTCCCCTCCAAATCTTCCCCATCACCCCTTCCCTCCAAAACTTCCCCATCAACCCTCCCCTCCAAAACTTCCCCATCACGCCTCCCCTCCAAATCTACCCCCTTGCCCCTCCCCTCCAAATCTTACCCATCACCCATCTCTTTCAAATCTTTCCCCTTGCCCCTCCCCTCCAAATCTTCCCCATCACCCATCCCTTTCAAATCTCCCCCCTTGCCCCTTCCCTCCTAAACTCCCCCCACACCCCTCCCCTCCGAGACTCTCCCTCGCTCCTCCCCTCCTAGACTCCCCTCTCACCCCTCCTCTTCAAAGCGTCCTCCCCGCTTCTTACCCCTTCCAACTTTCACCTTCATCTCCCCCAACCTTCTGCCTCGCTCTTCCCCCTCCTGAAATAACACCTCACTGTGCCTCACCCAATCACCATCAAACCTTTTGTCCGCCCCATTCCTCCCTTTCTCCAAGCTATTCTGAAATCTCTGACACACCTTCAACAGCTCTCCCTACCTCTTCCTTCTCTTCCACATCTTACCCTACCCCTCCCCCCCCCCCCCCCCCTCACCCCCTGTTCTGTATCCAATGCTCCCCCTTCCTCTTCATTAACGGTATGGACCTCAAACATCCGGGGCCTTCGCTCAAACTTGACTGATCTAAAATCTGATCTGATCGCAAATCAAAGATTCTGCGCATGCGCAAGATTGGAAGTCTCGTCTCTTCAAAGCTGTCCATGCGCGCTCGCTTTCGAAGTTAAGTAACTTTTCACAATTGTGTTTTTGTCGAAACTGTATCTTTCTCTCGGTGTATGTAACTATTGGTGTGTCTTTAATAGTATTCTTGGCGTTGGTTTTTCATACCTGTGTACAGAATCGTCGGTCTTTCGTATCGCGTATTCTGAGGCCTAAGTGTAGTACTAGGCTACCATGTCCGACCTTGGCTTGAGGCTTTGTTTTTGTCTCAGCGGTTCTTCGATCGCGCTGCAATTACTCTCTGGTCTCTGATTTTCCCGGTCTTTTCACCCCATAATACTTTCTTGTTTTAAAATCTCCTCAAAAAAAAAAAAAAAAAAAATTTCCTTCTGTTCTTATTCGTTTATTCGTTCTTATTTGTTCGTTCGTTCTTCGACCACGTTGTTTGTGATCACGTGATCACGTTGTTAAAAAATGTCTAATCTGTCCCCTGAAGACCTGTATTCTGTCATATTCAAAAACACCTTTTTCTTCTTCTTCTATAAAAGGATGCTTTCGACTTGCTCACCAAATCTATTCATTCCGAAAAAAAATTCCATCTCTTATAGTGCATCTTTCATTCATTCCCTAAACTCTCCAGCACTCCACCCTTCCTTCAGCGTCCTCAAACGTATTTTTGACTCGAATGTCTCAAGAAACTCATTTTGCAATAAATGTTCGTTTCCCATTAATCGTACACTTTTCAAAATCCAATCTCACCCCTCCCCTCCAAATCTTCCCCATCACCCCTCCGCTCCAAATCTTCCCCATCACCCCTTCCCTCCAAAACTTCCCCATCACCCCTTCACTCCAAATCTTCCCCATCACCCCTCCCCTTCAAAACTTCCCCATCACCCCTCCCCTCCAAATCTACCCCTTTGCCCCTCCCCTCCAAATCTTCCCCATCACCCATCTCTTTCAAATCTTCCCCCTTGCCCCTCCCCTCCAAATCTTCCCAATCACCCATTCCTTTCAAATCTCCCCCCACACCCCTCCCCTCCGAGACTCTCCCTCACTCCTCCCCTCCTAGACTCCCCTCTCACCCCTCCTCCTCAAAGCGTCCTCCCCGCTTCTTCCCCCTTCCAACTTTCACCTTCATCTCCCTCAACCTTCTGCCTCGCTCTTCCCCCTCGTCAAATAACACCTCACTGCGCCTCTCCCAATCACCATCAAACCTTTTGTCCGCCCCATTCTTCCGTTTCTCCAAGCTATTCTGAAATCTCTGAAATCTCTGACACACGTTCAACAGCTCTCCCTACCTCTTCCTCCTCTTCCACATCTTACCCTACCGCTCCCCCCCCCCCTCCCCCCCTTCCCCCCCCCCCCCCCCCCACTGTTCTGTATCCGATGCTCCCCCTACCCTCTTCCTTAACAGTATGGAGTATGGACCTCAAACATCCAGGGCCTTCGCTCAAACTTGATTGATCTCTCCATACAGGTTGCTTCTGACAAACCAGACGTGATCTGCTTAACAGAAACTTTCCTCCTCAATGATGTCTCTGATTCCTTGGTATCTCTCCCAGGTTACTCCCTCCTCCGGTATGATAGACCTGAGCCTCGTCCTGGAGGTGGGGTTGCTATCTTTATAAAAAAACTCTCTTCCTCACTCGCCCTGCACTGCCCTCTCTCCACCTCACCCCCAGGAATACGTTTGGCTACGGCTTCCCCTTCGCTCCCACCTTTTGTTCATATGTGTGTTGTACCGTCCACCAAACAGTGATGACTCCATCTACATCTCGCTGTCTGAGAATATGGACCAACTTCTATCTACACATCCCAACTCTCTCTTCCTCATATGTGGTGATTTCAACTGTCACCATGCCAGTTGGCTGGGTGTGGGTACCTCTCTCACCAGCCATGGCTCTTCAGCAAAGGACTTCTGTGACTCACTGGGACTAACACAATCTGTCAATTTCCCGACCCGGATTTCAGTCAACGGAGCATCTTCTCTTCTGGACTTGGTTATGACTAATTTCCCTGAAAATGTCTGCTGCTCTTCTTCTGCTCCAATCGGCTCTTCTGATCATGTGCTTGTTAAAGTGGACATCTCTCTGACCATTCTCAGAGAGCCTCCTCAGCGTCGACGAGTCTGGCATTTCACTCAGGCCAACTGGCATGGTCTTCAAGCAGCCATCAATCATCTGGACTGGTCTCCCATCTCTACCGCCTCTGTCATCAACTCATCCTGGGAATTCTTCCAAAGTAAATTGCTCTCTCTCATGCACAGATTTATCCCATCTCGTCTTCAGTTGTCATACCCTTCCTCCCGTCCATGGTACACGGAATCTTGTGGTGAGGCTATTGCCCAGAAACAACTTGCTTTCGTCTCCTGGAAAGCAAATCCAACGGAAGGAAATCTCATTTCCTTTCACAAAGCCCGAAACAAGTGTGTGTCCACCTTCAGGAGAGCCAGGAAACAATATATCTCCGTTCTCAGGACCGAACTCTCTTATCTGTCTCCCTCTTCCAAATCCTGGTGGCGTCTGGTCAAATCTGTTTCTGGTGTTTGTTCCCCCTCCATCCCCTCCCTCACCTCAAATGGCCACACGGCTGACTCCGCACGTGAAAAAGCTGAATGCCTCAACTCTGTGTTTGCCTCTAAATCTTTTGTCCCAAACCCATCCCTCTCTGTACCCACCGTACCCAGTCGTACCCAGCTGCTCCTGGACTCTGTGTCCTTTCCTCCTGACAAGGTGGAAAAGTTTCTGTCAACCCTCAACTTTGATTCTGCAACTGGACCTGACGGCATCAGCCCACGGGTCCTAAAATCCTGTTCTGCCACTCTTTCACTCCCTCTCTCTGTTCTCTTCACCCTCTCTTTTGCTCAAGGTCAGCTGCCATCTGCTTCGAAATCAGCCAACATCACCGCTTTGCACAAAAAAGGTGCAAAAACAGATCCTAGCGACTACAGACCAATCAGCCTTCTCCCAATTATCAGCAAAGTCATGGAATCCATCATTGCTTCAACTATGAAATCTTTCCTCTTCTCCAATGGTTTGATCTCTGATCATCAATTTGGTTTCAGACCTGGTCACTCTACTCTGGACATGCTGCTCCTGCTTTCTCAACAATGGATGGAGGTCCTCAATGCCAGACAGGAAATTAGAGCTGTCTCCCTTGACATATCACGTGCCTTCGATATGGTCTGGCACCCCGCTCTGCTCACCAAACTCTCCTCCTTTGGTATCCATGGAAATCTCAACGCATGGCTGGCGGACTTCTTCTCTAGTCGTAGTCAATGTGTGGCCCTGAATGTGTTTCTCTCATCTCCTCTTCCTGTTCAGGCTGGAGTTCCCCAAGGCAGTGTTCTGGGCCCTGTGCTTTTTCTGGTCTTCATCAATGATCTCTCTGACTCTCTTGAAAATCCTCTCTATCTCTTTGCTGATGACTCTACTCTCTGTCGCTCCATTCCTCATCCCTCAGATCGGCAGTCTGCAGCCTCCTCACTCTCTGCAGACCTGGACAAAATCATAGACTGGGCAAACAAGTGGAACATGTCTTTCAATCCTGACAAATCTCACACTCTTACGATGTCTCTCCGAAAAGACCGACTGGACAACCCTCCCATCCACTTTCTGAATAATCCTCTCCAAGAAGTTCTGTCACTCAAGCTTTTGGGTCTCACTATCTGCCATGATCTTTCCTGGGAAAACCACATTTCAAATCTGGCCTCCAAAGCCAGTCGCCGACTGAGCATCCTCCGTCATGCGAAGTCCTTCCTTGGCACACCTGAGCTCCTCACCACATACAAGGCTTTCATCCGCAGCTCAATGGAATACTGCTCTCCCCTCTGGGCTGGTGCTCCTGCCTCACACCTAGCTCGTCTTCACGCTGTTGAAACCAAAGCGTTCAGAATCATTGGAATCTCCCACGATGAAGCTAACTCCAAGGGCCTTTCACTCACTCACCGCAGGCAGGTTGGTGGTCTTTCCGTCTTCTACCGACTCCTCTCTGGCCTTGCCCTCCCAGCTCTCTCTCTGGGCTCTGTCCCCCAAATATTCCTACAGGTCGCACAAGATCTGCCTGCAACCCTATTATGGTTAAACTGCCAAAATCAAGACTCTCTGCTCACCTTCACTCCTTCATTCCTCTTTTCTCCCGCCTCTGGAACAAACTCCCTCACTCTGTTCAATCCCACTCCACCCTCCAGGTCTTTAAAACAGCTGTTCACCACCATCTCTTATCTTCCCCCATCCAAAACCTTGATCTTTTCTACCCCCGCTAATTTCACCCCAAATCCACTTTTTTGAAATACCAACTTCTGTCCTGGAAGTCCTTGGTGTCCTTGTGTTTTATACTTCTCCCACCCCCCCCCCCCCCACCCCCTTTCCCATGCCTCCTCCCCCGAAGCCCTCTCCCTCCCACACATCTCCCTGCTCTCAAATGTTGTGTTTGTGTGCTTCCCCTTCTCTCCCCATCTTGTCCGCCGCTTCCTCTTTTTATATATTTTGTTTGTCTGGTTGATTTGTTTGTGAAATAAATCTTAGCTCTTTCACGAGCCTCGATTCAGTATACGGAAAAAAAAAGAAGAAAAAAACTCTACAAACTCTGTTGTGCCTTTGGGTGTACAGCTGTTCTGACACGAGTGTTTTACATCCCAATAGGAGGTGGCTCAGACTTTTTGTTTCTACCTTGCATCATCTACACCTGTCCGATTGACTCAGTCCTGACATCTTCTTAAAGCCATTGGTGTCATGTCCTTGGTCTTGGGCATTTATAATTATTTATTCTCCATCCAAGTTGATCTGACATTTTATTAGCCATTCCAAAGAGCCTTCTTTTTCTATACCCAATCTGTCCTACTTTTTTTTTCCATCGTCCTTCACTTTTGTCATTATCCCAGTTGTTGGTGCATATCAGTTGATATTTCACTTTATGTTTTTATTATGTCTTTTTTGCAATTGTTGGGGGTGTATTCGTTGCTGTTTCAATTACATGTGTAACATCTTCCATTTTCACCAGTCTTGGGAATTTTTCTTCCTAGGTGGGTTAGGGATACCGTCTCCGTCTTGCTGTGTGCGTGTTGGCGTACAAATTGGATTCGGTCATCTGTTGAACTTTTTACGTACTCAGCTGATCCTACAATCGTCGCACTGTGTACACTTGGTTGAGTTCCATCAGGCCACCACGTCCTTCTCACCTCGGCATGTACATTCTCGGGATGCATTGATTTTTATAGAACATTTTGTGGATGATGAATTTCCTTGTTCTGATATCCAGTTTAATAATTTCCACTTGTGGCCGTTTCTTATTTTGCAGTTGTACTGGAATACTGGAATTGTGGGTTGGTTTGTGTGTTTTATTTTGTTTCTTGGGGAGAGGTATGTTTTCAGGATCAGCCTCGTTCTACATTGGTATGCTTTGGGAATTGTTTTGTGCATTTGTTTGTGACATGGTATTTGGTGGCCCTCTTCTTCTCCGAGGTATTTATATGATGATTCGTTTTCTAGTTCCTGTATTGTTGTATCCAGGTCCATTTTTTTTTATTGATTTACCCTGTACGAATATGCACTTGGTGCACTTATCTACCCGAAATTCCATTTGAAGGTCATTCACCAATTCCAGTTCTTCTACCAAATTTTTGTCGTTTGGTTTGAAGAGTTTAAATCATCCATGTACAGTGGATTTAATCAATAAAGTTGTGAATTTGGCGAGTGATTTAGTACTAAAACATTTTTTTTATCGTGGTACAGGTGTCATTTCATCTATTAATATCATATCATATCATGTGGCCTTGTATGTGGTGAGGAGCTCAGGTGTGCCAAGGAAGGACCGCACGACGGAGGATGCCCAGTTGGCGACTGGCTTTGGAGGCCAGCTTGGAAATGTGTTTTTTCCGAGGAAAGATCATGGCAGATTGTGAGACCCAAGAGATTGAGTGACAGAACTTCTTGGAGAGGATTATTCAGAAAGTGGATGGGAGGGTTGTCCAGATGGTCTTTTCGAAGCGACATCGTGAGAGTGTGAGATTTGTCAGGATTGAAAGACATGTTCCACTTGTTTGACCAGTCTGTGATTTTGTCCAAGTCTGCAGAGAGCGAGGAGGCTGCGGACTGCCGATCTGAGGAATGAGGTATGGAGCAGCAGAGGGTGGAGTCATCGGCAAAGAGATAGAGAGGATTTTCCATGGAGTCGGAAAGATCATTGATGAAGACCAGAAAAAGCACAGGGCCTAGAACACTGCCTTGGGAACTGCAGCCTGAACAGGAAGGGGAGATGAGAGAAACCCATTCAGGGCCACACGTTGGTTATGACTAGAGAGGAAGTCCGCAAGCCATGCGTGGAGATTTCCATGGATACCAAAGGAGGAGAGTTTGGTGAGCAGAGCGGGGTGCCAAACCGTATCAAAGGCACGTGATATGTCAAGGGAGACAGCTCTAATTTCCTCTCTGACATTGAGGACCTCCATCCATTGTTGAGACAGCAGAAGCAGCATGTCCAGAGTAGAATGACCTGGTCTGAATGCAAATTGATGATCAGAGATCAAGCCATTGAAGAAGAGGAAGGGTTTGATATCCGAAGCTATGATGGATTCCATGACTTTGCTGATGATTGGGAGCAGGCTGATTGGTCTGTAGTTGCAAGGATCTGTTTTTGCACCTTTTTTGCGTACATGTTTTCACCAATGTCTGTTTTTGAACAGGATATCTCAAAAGGCTGTGGACAGATTTGGACAAAACTTGATGGATGAGTTGATCAGGTGACAAACAAGGTAATTCGATTTTGGTTCAGGTCCAGAACCAGGTTCGGCCTATCAGTGGGATACAAAAAACGTAAATTGTCCAGCATGGCGGAGGTATATGTGCTCTACCCTCTCGTTTTTCCATTGAAGCAATAGTTCACTCATGCCGAATTCATGAATGGAGCTTGTTTAGTGAGGTCAGCAATTTGTGTGCTGCCGCCATATTGGAGTACTGCAAAATACAAAGAGAGGATCATCCATTCACGATTGGTTGACCTATTTTGCTTTGTGTGCTGTCATGGCCAACCAATCAGGGTCAAAGCTTGTCCCGAAGCTTGGGTATGTCGATATGTTGGACACTTTGTCTGGGGAGTGATATTATAACAATAATGGTTATAGCTAGGCAACACACACCCATATGAATTTCCGAATACAGCAAGGTCCAGAAGTGACACAAACTTTCCTACCATTTCATATCAAGATTTAGTGAATTATCTTCAATTCACTAAAGGTTTTTACACCCTGGAGTGGAAGACATGAAGTCATGGAAAAGTTTGGATAAGTCCAATTAGTTGAAGTCTGTGTAGATCAGCGATGTGGCTGTTCTTGTTGAAAATAGTTATCAAGTTGTACGAGCAAAGGTAGGCATTAATACATAAATGACATGGACTCATGTTGACAGAGCAGATAAGTATAATGTTATGGATGTTAACATCATGTTTATCAGCTCTGCTTAACATCAAGTTTATCAGGTTAAAGGTTAAAACTTGATGTGATGGTAGATCTGGCAATGACGATGTTAAATGTATATTGTGAATTTAAAACTAGATGTGATGGTAGATTAGTGTAGCAGCATAGCAAACCTGTTGTGCATTTTGTGATACAAGCACCAAATTTGGTACACTAGTAGACTATCATATTATGAAAAGATCTGGATATTGGGCCATCTCAGATTCAGAGATTTGATTTTTGCAAGATTTCGATTCGATTGGGATCGAAGAGAACACCTTCTTCGTCTTCTGTACAGTGAAGTTGCCAGCCCTGAATTCTCTGGCTACATCTGGGTGCTTCATTGGGAGTGCAACCGTATCCCTCAGGTGAACAGGGACCCACCTGGCATAGTGTGTGTGGTCTAAGGCATGGAACCATGGGACCAGTTCCGTCAGGGCATCAAGGTACGTCGTGAATGAAGCCTGCCGCAGAGAACGCACGTAGACCAGTACCAACATCTCTAGTTCCAGCACAGTTGCCCAGTACTGAAAGTTGGGAATGTCTTCTCCTCTCTGGTGACACCAGTCTTCGAACTCAGGCAGGTCTTCTGCATCATCAGCATATGTCATACAGTGGCGTTCATACGCACGGTGTTGCAGGATGTGCAGTGCCGCTGCAGTGATTTGATGAGCTCTTCTTGTGCGGGTGACGTGGGCAGCTCGTAGGAAGGAGTCGGCCGTCCCTGGCGTTGCAATCTCAGCTTGCAAAATCTGCAAATCTTGCAAAAATCAAATCTCTGAATCTGAGATGGCCCAATATCCAGATCTTTTCATAATATGATAGTCTACTAGTGTGCCAAATTTGGTGCTTGTATCACAAAATGCACAATTCTTTTGAATATTTGGGCTAAGCCGCCCCACTAGATCTGGTGATGGTGATGTTAAATTGTTATTGTTCAAGTTTCAAGTAATCAATTTCAAGTAAGTTTCAAGTAAATTCAAGTAATCAGGTTTGAACTTGATTCCCAAAGGAGTGATGGATCCGACCACAAGGTATTCCCAACGGAGTGGGCAATCCGACAGCAAGTTATTCCCAAGGGAGTGGGCAATCCGACAGCAAGGTATTCCCAAGGGAGTGGGCGATCCGACAACAAGTTATTCCCAAGGGAGTGGGCAATCCGACAGCAAGGTATTCCCAAGGGAGTGGGCAATCCGACAACAAGTTATTCCCAAGGGAGTGGGCAATCCGACAGCAAGGTATTCCCAACAGAGTGGGCAATCCGACAGCAAGATATTCCCAAGGGAGTGGGCAATCCGACAGCAAGGTATTCCCAACGGAGTGGGCAATCCGACAACAAGTTATTCCCAAGGGAGTGGGCAATCCGACAGCAAGGTATTCCCAAGGGAGTGGGAGATCCGACAACAAGTTATTCCCAAGGGAGTGGGCAATCCGACAGCAAGGTATTCCCAAGGGAGTGGGCAATCCGACAACAAGTTATTCCCAAGGGAGTGGACAATCCGACAGCAAGGTATTCCCAATGGAGTGGGCAATCCGACAGCAAGGTATTCCCAAGGGAGTGGGCAATCCGACAGCAAGGTATTCCCAAGGGAGTGGGCGATCCGACAGCAAGGGAGTGGGCAATCTGACAGCAAGTTATTCCCAAGGGAGTGGGCAATCCGACAGCAAGGTATTCCCAAGGGAGTTGGCAATCCGACAGCAAGGTATTCCCAAGGGAGTGGGCAATCCGACAGCAAGGTATTCCCAAGGGAGTGGGCAATCCGACAGCAAGGTATTCCCAAGGGAGTGGGCAATCCGACAGCAAGTTATTCCCAAGGGAGTGGACAATCCGACAGCAAGTTATTCCCAAGGGAGTGGGCAATCCGACAGCAAGGTATTCCCAAGGGAGTTGGCAATCCGACAGCAAGGTATTCCCAAGGGAGTGGGCAATCCGACAGCAAGGTATTCCCAAGGGAGTGGGCAATCCGACAGCAAGGTATTCCCAAGGGAGTGGGCAATCCGACAGCAAGTTATTCCCAAGGGAGTGGGCAATCCGACAGCAAGGTATTCCCAAGAGATTTGGAGATCCGACTACATGGTATCCCATGGGATTGGGATCTGGAGGGTAAATTAAACAGCTATTTTTTCTGCACAGACATCCTAATATAAGTTGAATATCCCATCACATATTTTAAAGAAACGAAAGTCCTCCATTAGGTGCCTCAGCCAAGTATGTTGTCGCCACTATTTCTTGTCGACCATCATATCATTTCCAAGCATGGCCGAGATCTTAACAGCAAGCAACAACAAAGCTTCGTGGTATCATGGTTGTGCACTTGGCTCAAACATGTTTATGTCTGGCCAGGACTGGTAATGTTTATTCTTTTACTCCCAAACTAAGACAGTTTTGCTTTATTCTGTCTGGCCTGGCCAAGATTTTATTTTGTGATAATAAATGGGTTATTTAATGAACACACATCACCCTCCATCATTTTGTGTTTCTCCGAGCGTAGTTGTGCTGAACTATCGGTAAGGCCAATGTGTTACCCGCAGACCTTGCATGCCGGAGCACAGCTTGTAAATACATCCTGATATGTGGAGACTGAACCGATAACTTCATTATTTGTAGGTACACATCACTACACAACCCCTGCTCCTCCAGGTCTCACCTTTTTACCAGAAATCCTTACCTTGTAACCATTCCCTTTGCCCCCACTTTGTTTTTTTGACCCGTTGTCCTTTGTTGTTCTGCTCATCCATGAGCCTCAACACCTGTATTACAAATAACGTTGCACCACCAGATGTTGTGGAAGGTAACAATTCAACATTTAAAAAATCTCGCTTACAAAACAAGTGGATGCAGACACAATGAAGTACACCAAATAAACAGAAATTGAAAACTTATTGACTGTGGGTGAGTGACCAGTAATCCGATTGCTTTCCCTCTCCTTCATTGTTAGGTAAATTAACTTCAGGTTAACTAAAATAAATAAAATCTTCTCTGACGTCATCCAATCTGCTCTTTCCCCCACCTGCACCCTCAGGTCTGTCCTAATTCTTCCTTCGGCCTTCTTTCTCATCACTCTTACTAAATTGTCACTTCAATCCTTCATCACTCTTTTCTCTTATTTCTAGAATTACACTCCATCCTTCATCTCAACAACCACTTTATTTCTCTTTATTTCCTCAACTATTCACCTATTCACCAACTATTCATCTCAACTATTCAATATAATATTTCAAATATTATATTCAACCATTCACCTTCACTCTTTCATTCCTCTTTTCTCCCGCCTCTGGAACAAACTCCCTCGCTCTATTCAATCCCACTCCTCCCTCCAGGTCTTTAAAACAGCTGTTCACCACCATCTCTTATCTTCCCCCATGCAAAACCTTGATCTTTTCTACCCCCGTTAATTCACCCCAGATCCACTTTTTTGAAATTCCGACTTCTTTCCTGGAAGTCCTAGCAATGTCCATATGTTTTTACCTCTCCCATCCCCCCAACCCCCTTCCCATGCCTCCTCCCCCCAAACCCTCTCCCTCCCACAGATCTCCCGATGTCCCTGCTCTCAAATGTTGTACTTGTGTGCTTTCCTCTCTCTCCCCATCTTGTCGCTCGCTCCCTTTATTATGTCTTACGTGTCAGTTTGTCTTTTTGTGATTAATGTTGGCTCTTACACGAGCCTCGATCTTGTATTAAAAAATAAAAAGCTTATTGTTATCAATTTAATTCTCTGTACCCTATTCCCCCCTGCTTGATTCTTCAATCGACCCCACCTCTTCCATCCATCCCCACCTCATGATTATTTCCTAATCCCTAATTTAGTCTACTCTGTTCCCCATCATTCATTTAGAAAATAACTAACATGGATTGAGCTCATAATATTGCATTCAGATACTGTAACACTTGGCTAAACTTTTGGAAGTCTTTATTTCTCCAGGCAAAATATTCTTTTTTATTAATAATAAAATAATTAGAATGCATAATAATAATAATAATAATAATAATAATAATAATAATAAAATAATTAATATAACAATAATAAATAATGAAAATAATAAGAATTCATAATATAATAATAATATAATATAATAAATAATTAAAAGAATAATAATTTATTTAAATTAAAAAAATTTGAGCAGTAATGAGAGTTCATAGAATACCTTACCCTGTAGAATTTACCTGTTCTCTCGGGTAAGGTGTGTTGCATTCCTGAACACCTTACCCTGTTCATAGAACACCTATAGAATTCATCACGTCTTGAGAAATGTGGACATGGGTGGAGTTTTTGAGCGACAAGTTTGATTGGTCGTCATGGCGTAAAATGCTGTAATATTTTGTCTAAGTACTGATAACCGGAAGGTTTTTCAGTATTCTAAAAAGGCGATTTGTGTTCTACCGTGTTCAAGTATATAATTCAATTGAAATAAAATAAAGATTTTAAAGATCATAAAAAAAAAAAAACTTAGAAGTTTACCGCCGTTGATGCAGCATCTTTTACACCACCTTATTTAACATTTTACATTAGTTATGTATGCCTGTTGTTTGTGTGCTTTATGACGTCCTTAAACAAAATTGAAAATCATTCCAAACAGGAAGCTTTCTGTTTTTAACTGCCAGAAGAAAGATTTAAAAAATGATCTCACTTCTCTGTTCATGCGCGATCGGGACGAATTCAGAGCCAAAGTACTGCTAAACTGCAGGTTCGTTTTCCGGTTCGTGTGAAAAAGGTAACATTCAGTTGAAATTAAGTTGTTCCTCGATCATAACCTGCCGTTTGTAGACAGACAGACAGACGTTGGCAAAAGTGAACCAATTGCTTAACCGCACTCTTTGCTCCATGTCACTAGGGGTAAAAACTTTCAAATGATGACGATTTTTAAAAGATAAATTAATGTTTTTGACAAAACTGGTTGTGGCAAATGTAATCATGTATGGAAGTCGAATGTTTGATCATAATGTTTGAGCATGTAAATAAACATAGTAGGGTTTGGATGGTCTCGAGATGCAGACACCATACTTGAATGTCACGCAGGCCGGTCCTGTTCCACGTTCCCTTCTGAGAGGGCTGATGATGCTGAGATCCCAGGTTCCAGGATCCCAGGTTCCAGGATACCATGTTCCAGGATACCAGGTTCCAATGCCCAGGTTCCAATGCCCCGGTTCCAGGATCCCACGTTCCAGGATCCCAGGTTCCAATGCCCAGGTTCCAAGATTCCAGGATCCCAGGTTCCAATGCCCAGGTTCCAGGATCCTAGGTTCCAGGATCCCAGATTCCATGCCCAGGTTCCAGGATCCCAGGTTCCAATGCCCAGGTTCCAGGATCCCAGGTTCCAATGCTCAGGTCCCAGGATCCCAGGTACCAGAATCCCAGGTCCCAGGATCCCAGGTTCCAATGCCCAGGTCCCAGGATCTCAGGTCCCAGGATCCCATGTTCCAGGCTCCCAGGTTCCAGGATCCCAGGTTCCAATGCCGAGGTTCCAGGATCCCAGGTCCCAGGATCCCAGGTTCCAATGCCATATTACATGACGCTGATTCGTCCGTTGTCCTCTAATGTCGTTGTTATCAATTAAAAGTACACATGTGAACTCATGCTCTTGTCCTCAGGTCATGTACATGTGCCTCAGATCACTGGAGGAAAGAAACATTATTTGTCCAATTTCAGAAGTCGTTATCCTTTAGCAATGTAAGTAAATGCATATTGATAAGACTTGAGGCTTGTGAACAAAGTAAACAAGACAGGAGGTATTGAGAGAAGAGGACGAGCATATGAGTCTGATGAGCAGGGAAAGGGAGTATAAGAGAGCAGGAGAGGCATTTGGCTGAAAGTAAGGGAGCTCGTGGCCCTACGTTGGTCACGTTTCACGAATCACTCTGCTTTCTGACAGCAGACTTCCTGTGAGTTTAGCTCTCCTTCCGCCGTTTCCCCTTATCTTCCTCGCTGCTTGGAGGTCGGCCTGACAGGCGCCTGGGAGGCACCTCAGGGTGAGAAGGCCCTGAGCGGCCTTTGACCCAAGCCTTATCTCAGGCGAAACCTGATCGACCCCTTCCCCAACGTTCCGACTGCTGGCGGCCGCGGGAAGTGGAGCGGGGAACAGGCGCTTCCGGCTCATTGTCCCTTTATGGCCTGGTGTGCTGAGGCCTCATGTTGAAAAGACTCAACAATTCGCGTTTGTCTTGCCAACCAATTAGCCTAGTTGGTTCCTACAGAGCCTGAGTGCCTGCTGATGTCTCTGGAGTGGGAGGATGGAGGTTGGAGAGTAGAATGAAGCCTCGATTCTCTCCTCATGCTTCAATATTAATCGAACCCTTTCGCCATTATTGCTTTATCACACTGTGCGGCAGCACCTTGTTAGGCCCATAAAACCCCTAGGTGCACTCGAACCAGTGGATTATTCTTAGTCGATACTAAGGGTACTATCCCTCCCGGAAAACTGGGCTACGCAGGCCTGTGCGACCACAGTTGGCATGGTGTGGCATAAGCATAATGTAACAACAAAAAGATTTCTTTCAATCTCCTTTTATCACAGCATCGAAAAAATTCCATTTGCTGGTAAAAGTGTGGAAACTTCACCCAAGGATTATCTTAACACATCTTGCTCAAATGGCGGGGTCGTACCAGCTGCGCCCACGGTCAGCAGGAGTTGCGGGTGCGTGGACGCACACATATTTGTTCTCAAGCACTTAAGGCATATGTTTCTGTCCTGGCACACAATAGGTGCTTAATTTGTAGGGCTTTTGGGCTTGCTCGCCTGTTAAAAGCCTCAAACTCCTCTCCTCCTCCTGTCCTCGCCCCACCCTCGCTTTCCCCAGTCCTGCTGAGATGGCACGTTGACCGCTAATGCCATTTACAAAGTTCCGGAAAACCAGGACAAGAAAAAGACCGGCCTTGCTGGGTGTTCCAGGCGCCATGTAGCGATTTTTATATATGACGGGCTTGGGTGGTGGAGTATCTCGATGGTGAACCCAAGTTAATCTCTCTACATGAGGTCATTTCCTCAATATTCCTATTCCTGTTGGATAACAAGCTTCCCGGCCTCTGCCTTGTAATCACAACCTCAGTCTTAACGTTAACATTTAATAACAGCCTTTAAATGGGTAGAGATGGCATTATCTACTTTCGGAGTGTATGCCCTGGGAGGTTTGGTCAGTATGACCCATTTTCCTTTGATGGACGGTTTAGCACACATCTGCAGTATTCAAGGCAGTGCTTCTGGATTTACATTTTCTCTGTTAGGAGGAATTCCCCATCGTCACCTGAGGACGGACCGGACCGAAGACGGATTTCAGAGCTTTGTAAAAGTTTCTCATGTCCTGTTGATCGGCATAAGCTTGAAGCTAACTGGATTTCTTGGCCCACCACGTGCCCTGCATCTCACGCAGCAGTTTCCCGTTACTTTCCTGGATCTGGAATGCCCTTTTTGGAGCAGTTTAATGTCTGCCTCCAAGCCATGCTGCGTGAACTACATTTTTCTCCTTCTTCCAACTGACCTAAACAAGAAAACCTACATGTGCTGCGAAGGTAGAAAAAAAAGATCAGATTTCTTGCTCTAACGAAAGCTCTGGGCTCAGATGGTCAGATGGTATTCCAGGTGAAATCTACAAAGCTGGGGGATCTCCGCTAGCCATCCAACTCACACAACATTATCAAACAAGAAAAAGAGCAATCAGAGATTGCAAACCCTCGCCAGGATGTATTTTCAGTGGTTTTTAAGGCTTTTGTGTTAAAACAAATATGGCGGCCGAATCACGTGACCGATGACGTCATGATTTTTTTTTTCTTCACTAGTTTATTCCTAGATTATGCTCAAGAAATTTCATCTTGATCGATGAAGTTTTGTACTTGTCAAATTATGACGTCATAATGGAGGCACCTATGACATCATCATTAACATATTTTATTCCCCATGGAGAGTTCTTTACAATGCGCCATGCCTCCATTTTTTCTATTCAGCGCTTTCGGAAATATAGAGGTGCAAAGTTTTTCGATTTTGCAAGATGGCGGCCGAACCACGTGACCTATGACGTCATAATTATCATAAAAAATTGTACAGGTGGAGTTTCACCTATGGTGAAAATTTCCTGTCAATTGGACCAACGGTTGCAGAGAAAATCATATTTATTCTGTGCAGACAAACAGACAAAACAAAGAGACAATCGGACGCAAATGCAATACCCTCTCCTCTGGCGAGGGTAATAATGTGGGATCAGCAAATTCTTCCCCAGGAGTTTGAAGATGTCACAATTGTTCACCTGAACAAAAGGAAAGATGTATTGACAACTACAGAGGTATTCCCTGCCCATGATAGTTGGCACGGATCATGCAAGAGTCACATTCAGGAGAGCGATAAGCCACATAGCAGAGCACATACTACCAGAAGGTCAAAGTGGCTTCAGAAAAGGCAGAAGCACTAGTGACATGATCTTCACTCTTCGACAAATACAAGAGAAAGGTGAACAACAGATGGGACTCTACCCGTACCTTTGGTGACTTGACAAAAGCCTTCGATACAGTGAACAGAGACATTGTGGAAAGTCGTAGACAAAATTGGATGTCCTGATAAATTTGTACATCTGATATGACAATTCCCTGATGGAATAACTGCCAGAGTTGTGGATTGTGGTGAATGCATAGATCCCTTCGACGCCACAATCGGTGTGAAGCAGGGGTGTGTTTGGCCCGTGTGCTCTTCAACATGTTCCTTGATGGAGCATTTTACGACAATGATGATGGAATCTACATCCAGTTCAGAACAGATGGAAAGCTCTTCAACCTGAGAAAGTTGAAGTCCTCAACCAAGGTATCACAGAAGATGATGAGGAAGCTACTGCTCGCCGATGACTACGCTCTCGTATCACACACTGATGATGGCCTCCAGCAGATCATGAACTGTTTTTCAAATGCTACCAACAACTTTGGCCTCACATCATCTTAAAGAAACCTGAGGTGCTGCACCAACCACCACCAACTCTGACTATATTCCACCTGCAATTGTTATTGACACAACCTTGAATGCTGTGGAAAACCTCACCTATCCAGGTAGTACAATCTCTAGAAATGTCTACATTTCCAGGTTCCATGGTCCAAGTGACTATGGAAGAAGAGAGGTTTCAAACTCTCAACCAAACTCATAGTCTACAAATCTGTGGTCATACATATCCTGCTATATGCTCATGAGACATGGACTACTTACTTGTTCCAGATGGACCGGTTTCACATTAGATGTATTCGGGACATCATGGTCATCAATTGGCAGGATAATGTGACCAACACTGAGGTGTTAAATAGAGCAGCCATGACTGGAATCAAAGTATCCATCATCAGGGCCGAGCTCAGATGGAGTGGGCACGTAGTACAGTACTATGGCTGATGACAAGATCCACATGGCAGTCATGTAGTCTCACCTTAAACTTTGTCATTGACAATGAGCGACGCCAAGGCTACGATTCCACATGGTTTCTTTGACCAGGTCTATCTATGGGTAGGGTAGTGAGGGTTAGCTGCAAACGTGGTAAAGTAGGGTAGTGGGGGTTAGCTGCAAACGTGGTAAAGTAGGGTAGTGGGGGTTAGCTGCAAAAGTGGTAAAGTAGGGTAGTGGGGGTTAGCTGCAAACGTGGTAAAGTAGGGTAGTGGGGGTTAGCTGCAAAAGTGGTAAAGTAGGGTAGTGGGGGTTAGCTGCAAACGTGGTAAAGTAGGGTAGTGGGGGTTAGCTGCAAAAGTGGTAAAGTAGGGTAGTGAGGGTTAGCTGCAAAAGTGGTAAAGTAGGGTAGTGGGGGTTAGCTGCAAAAGTGGTAAAGTAGGGTAGTGGGGGTTAGCTGCAAAAGTGGTAAAGTAGGGTAGTGGGGGTTAGCTGCAAAAGTGTTAAAGTAGGGTAGTGGGGGTTGGCTGCAAAAGTGGTAAAGTAGGGTCGTGGGGGTTATCTGCAAAAATGGTAAAGTAGGGTAGTGGGGGTTAGCTGCAAACGTGGTAAAGTAGGGTAGTGGGGGTTAGCTGCAAAAGTGGTAAAGTAGGGTAGTGGGGGTTAGCTGCAAAAGTGGTAAAGTAGGGTAGTGGGGGTTAGCTGCAAAAGTGGTAAAGTAGGGTAGTGGGGGTTAGCTGCAAAAGTGGTAAAGTAGGGTAGTGGGGGTTAGCTGCAAAAGTGGTAAAGTAGGGTCGTGGGGGTTATCTGCAAAACTGGTAAAATAGGGTAGTAAGGGTTAGCTGCAAAAGTGGTAAAGTAGGGTAGTGGGGGTTAGCTGCAAAAGTGGTAAAGTAGGGTAGTGGGGGTTAGCTGCAAAAGTGGTAAAGTAGGGTAGTGGGGGTTAGCTGCAAAAGTGGTAAAGTAGGGTAGTGGGGGTTAGCTGCAAAAGTGGTAAAGTAGGGTAGTGGGGGTTAGCTGCAAAAGTGGTAAAGTAGGGTAGTAAGGGTTAGCTGCAAAAGTGGTAAAGTAGGGTCGTGGTGATTAGCTGCAAAAGTGGTAAAGTAGGGTCGTGGGGGTTAGCTGCAAAAGTGGAAAAGTAGGGTAGTGGGGGTTAGCTGCAAAAGTGGTAAAGTAGGGTAGTGGGGGTTAGCTGCAAAAGTGGTAAAGTCGGGTAGTGGGAGTTAGCTGCAAAAGTGATAAAGTAGGGTAGTGGGGGTTCGCTGCAAAAGTGGTAAAGTAGGGTCGTGGGGGTTAGCTGCAAAAGTGGTAAAGTAGGGAAGTAAGGGTTATCTGCAAAAGTGGTAAAGTAGGGTAGTGGGGGTTAGCTGCAAAAGTGGAAAAGTAGGGTAGTGGGGGTTAGCTGCAAACGTGGTAAAGTAGGGTAGTGGGGGTTCGCTGCAAAAGTGGGAAAGTAGGGTAGTGGGGGTTAGCTGCAAAAGTGGTAAAGTCGGGTAGTGGGGGTTAGCTGCAAAAGTGGTAAAGTGGGGTAGTGGGGGTTCGCTGCAAAAGTGGTAAAGTAGGGTAGTGGGGCTTAGCTGCAAAAGTGGTAAAGTCGGGTAGTGGGAGTTAGCTGCAAAAGTGATAAAGTAGGGTAGTGGGGGTTCGCTGCAAAAGTGGTAAAGTAGGGTCGTGGGGGTTAGCTGCAAAAGTGGTAAAGTAGGGAAGTAAGGGTTATCTGCAAAAGTGGTAAAGTAGGGTAGTGGGGGTTAGCTGCAAAAGTGGAAAAGTAGGGTAGTGGGGGTTAGCTGCAAACGTGGTAAAGTAGGGTAGTGGGGGTTCGCTGCAAAAGTGGGAAAGTAGGGTAGTGGGGGTTAGCTGCAAAAGTGGTAAAGTCGGGTAGTGGGGGTTAGCTGCAAAAGTGATAAAGTAGGGTAGTGGGGGTTCGCTGCAAAAGTGGTAAAGTAGGGTAGTGGGTGTTAGCTGCAAAAGTGGAAAAGTAGGGTAGTGGGGATTAGCTGCAAAAGTGGTAAAGTAGGGTAGTGGGGGTTAGCTGCAAACGTGGTAAAGTAGGGTAGTGAGGGTTAGCTGCAAAAGTGGTAAAGTAGGGTAGTAAGGGTTAGCTGCAAAAGTGGTAAAGTAGGGTAGTGGGGGTTAGCTGCAAAAGTGGAAAAGTAGGCTGGTGGGGGTTAGCTGCAAAAGTGGTAAAGTCGGGTAGTGGGGGTTAGCTGCAAAAGTGGTAAAGTAGGGTAGTGGGGGTTAGCTGCAAAAGTGGAAAAGTAGGCTGGTGGGGGTTAGCTGCAAAAGTGGTAAAGTAGGGTAGTAAGGGTTAGCTGCAAAAGTGGTAAAGTAGGGTAGTGGGGGTTAGCTGCAAAAGTGGTAAAGTAGGGTAGTGGGGCTTAGCTGCAAAAGTGGTAAAGTAGGGTAGTGGGGCTTAGCTGCAAACGTGGTAAAGTAGGGTAGTGGGGCTTAGCTGCAAAAGTGGTAAAGTAGGGTAGTGGGGGTTAGCTGCAAAAGTGGTAAAGTAGGGTAGTGGGGCTTAGCTGCAAAAGTGGTAAAGTAGGGTAGTGGGGGTTAGCTGCAAAAGTGGAAAAGTAGGCTGGTGGGGGTTAGCTGCAAAAGTGGTAAAGTAGGGTAGTAAGGGTTAGCTGCAAAAGTGGTAAAGTAGGGTAGTGGGGGTTAGCTGCAAAAGTGGTAAAGTAGGGTAGTGGGGCTTAGCTGCAAAAGTGGTAAAGTAGGGTAGTGGGGCTTAGCTGCAAACGTGGTAAAGTAGGGTAGTGGGGCTTAGCTGCAAAAGTGGTAAAGTAGGGTAGTGGGGGTTAGCTGCAAAAGTGGTAAAGTAGGGTCGTGGGGCTTAGCTGCAAAAGTGGTAAAGTAGGGTAGTGGGGGTTAGCTGCAAAAGTGGAAAAGTAGGGTAGTGGGGGTTAGCTGCAAAAGTGGAAAAGTAGGGTAGTGGGGGTTCGCTGCAAAAGTGGAAAAGTAGGCTGGTGGGGGTTAGCTGCAAAAGTGGTAAAGTAGGGTAGTAAGGGTTAGCTGCAAAAGTGGTAAAGTAGGGTAGTGGGGGTTAGCTGCAAAAGTGGTAAAGTAGGGTAGTAAGGCTTAGCTGCAAAAGTGGTAAAGTAGGGTAGTGGGGGTTAGCTGCAAAAGTGGAAAAGTAGGCTGGTGTGGGTTAGCTGCAAACGTGGTAAAGTAGGGTAGTGGGGGTTAGCTGCAAACGTGGTAAAGTAGGGTAGTGGGGGTTAGCTGCAAAAGTGGTAAAGTAGGGTAGTGGGGGTTAGCTGCAAAAGTGGTAAAGTAGGGTAGTGGGGCTTAGCTGCAAAAGTGGAAAAGTAGGGTAGTGGGGGTTAGCTGCAAAAGTGGTAAAGTAGGGTAGTGGGGCTTAGCTGCAAAAGTGGTAAAGTAGGGTAGTGGGGCTTAGCTGCAAAAGTGGTAAAGTAGGGTAGTGGGGCTTAGCTGCAAAAGCGGTAAAGTAGGGTAGTGGGGGTTAGCTGCAAAAGTGGTATAGTAGGGTAGTGGGGCTTAGCTGCAAAAGTGGTAAAGTAGGGTAGTGGGGGTTAGCTGCAAACGTGGTAAAGTAGGGTAGTGGGGCTTAGCTGCAAAAGTGGAAAAGTAGGCTGGTGGGGGTTAGCTGCAAAAGTGGTAAAGTAGGGTAGTGGGGGTTAGCTGCAAAAGTGGAAAAGTAGGCTGGTGGGGGTTAGCTGCAAAAGTGGTAAAGTAGGGTAGTAAGGGTTAGCTGCAAAAGTGGTAAAGTAGGGTAGTGGGGGTTAGCTGCAAAAGTGGTAAAGTAGGGTAGTGGGGGTTAGCTGCAAAAGTGGTAAAGTAGGGTAGTGGGGGTTAGCTGCAAAAGTGGTAAAGTAGGGTAGTGGGGGTTAGCTGCAAAAGTGGAAAAGTAGGGTAGTGGGGGTTCGCTGCAAAAGTGGTAAAGTAGGGTAGTGGGGGTTAGCTGCAAAAGTGGTAAAGTAGGGTAGTGGGGGTTAGCTGCAAAAGTGGAAAAGTAGGGTAGTGGGGGTTAGCTGCAAAAGTGGAAAAGTAGGGTAGTGGGGGTTCGCTGCAAAAGTGGAAAAGTAGGCTGGTGGGGGTTAGCTGCAAAAGTGGTAAAGTAGGGTAGTAAGGGTTAGCTGCAAAAGTGGTAAAGTAGGGTAGTGGGGGTTAGCTGCAAAAGTGGTAAAGTAGGGTAGTAAGGCTTAGCTGCAAAAGTGGTAAAGTAGGGTAGTGGGGGTTAGCTGCAAACGTGGTAAAGTAGGGTAGTGGGGCTTAGCTGCAAAAGTGGTAAAGTAGGGTAGTGGGGCTTAGCTGCAAAAGTGGTAAAGTAGGGTAGTGGGGGTTAGCTGCAAAAGTGGAAAAGTAGGCTGGTGTGGGTTAGCTGCAAACGTGGTAAAGTAGGGTAGTGGGGGTTAGCTGCAAACGTGGTAAAGTAGGGTAGTGGGGGTTAGCTGCAAAAGTGGTAAAGTAGGGTAGTGGGGGTTAGCTGCAAAAGTGGTAAAGTAGGGTAGTGGGGCTTAGCTGGAAAAGTAGGCTGGTGGGGGTTAGCTGCAAAAGTGGTAAAGTAGGGTAGTGGGGGTTAGCTGCAAAAGTGGAAAAGTACGGTAGTGGGGGTTCGCTGCAAAAGTGGAAAAGTAGGCTGGTGGGGGTTAGCTGCAAAAGTGGAAAAGTAGGGTAGTGGGGGTTAGCTGAAAAAGTGGAAAAGTAGGGTAGTGGGGGTTATCTGCAAAAGTGGAAAAGTAGGGTAGTGGGGGTTAGCTGCAAAAGTGGTAAAGTAGGGTAGTGGGGTTTAGCTGCAAAAGTGGTAAAGTAGGGTAGTAAGGGTTAGCTGCAAAAGTGGTAAAGTAGGGTAGTGGGGGTTAGCTGCAAACGTGGTAAAGTAGGGTAGTGGGGCTTAGCTGCAAACGTGGTAAAGTAGGGTAGTGGGGGTTAGCTGCAAATGTGGTAAAGTAGGGTAGTGGGGGTTAGCTGCAAACGTGGTAAAGTAGGGTAGTGGGGGTTAGCTGCAAAAGTGGTAAAGTAGGGTAGTGGGGGTTAGCTGCAAAAGTGGTAAAGTAGGGTAGTAAGGCTTAGCTGCAAAAGTGGTAAAGTAGGGTAGTGGGGGTTAGCTGCAAACGTGGTAAAGTAGGGTAGTGGGGCTTAGCTGCAAACGTGGTAAAGTAGGGTAGTGGGGGTTAGCTGCAAAAGTGGAAAAGTAGGCTGGTGGGGGTTAGCTGCAAACGTGGTAAAGTAGGGTAGTGGGGGTTAGCTGCAAACGTGGTAAAGTAGGGTAGTGGGGGTTAGCTGCAAAAGTGGTAAAGTAGGGTAGTGGGGGTTAGCTGCAAAAGTGGAAAAGTAGGCTGGTGGGGGTTAGCTGCAAAAGTGGTAAAGTAGGGTAGTGGGGGTTAGCTGCAAACGTGGTAAAGTAGGGTAGTGGGGGTTAGCTGCAAAAGTGGTAAAGTAGGGTAGTGGGGCTTAGCTGCAAAAGTGTTAAAGTCTGTTGTTTGGGTCAGCGGAGCAATGTGGGTAGGACTGTGGCCAACAAACCTGTGCTTGTGATTGATTTTTCCTGCCACTACCTCTCACAATATCCCACGACACCATCTTATACCTGTTTGCATCATCATTTCCTCTCATACCTTCATTTTCAGGCTTGGATTTCACATATCCAGCCATACGTAGTGTGTTCAAAAAGTATCCGACCTTTATTTTTCGTGCGTAAAAAAAAAGAAGCTAGAGAGGCGTTGATTGGTGCACGTATGTAGGCGATCCTAATGCACACGCGTGAATTTTTTCCCACCTGCAGAAGCTGTCATTCGACGGCAGACCGCCGATGAGTGAGGACATGTAAGTGAGCGCCGTCGGATTTTCGTTTTTGACAAAATGACGGAAAAACTTGAACAACGCTACTGCATCAAATTTTGTGTTTTTTGGCCTCGGGGATGTTGGATGCTTCCATTGTGATGACTGCAACTTGGTTTCTGGGTTGTACCCATAAACACAGGACTCATCGCCAGTGATCACTGTGTTGAGGAAGCTGGGATCGCTGTTCAGTCTCCAGCATGTCCTGTGCGATCTCCAAACGGAGTTGCTTCTGCTCAATCGTTAGCAGCTTTGGTACGAACTTCGCTGAGATTCTCCTGAAGCCCAAATCCTCCTCCATAATGGAATGAACGGTGTTGAATCTTGCGGATCGTTTCCACTTGGGAATCGCCAAGCTTTACACAAAATTTGATGCAGTAGCGTTGTTCAAGTTTTTCCGTCATTTTGTCAAAAACGAAAATCCGACGGCGCTCACTTACATGTCCTCACTCATCGGCGGTCTGCCGTCGAATGGCAGCTTCTGCAGGTGGAAAAAAATTCACGCGTGTGCATTAGGATCGCCTACATACGTGCACCAATCAACGCCTCCCTAGCTTCTTTTTTTTTACGCACGAAAAATAAAGGTCGGATACTTTTTGAACACAGTAGTACTCGGGAATACCAAGCAAACATATTTGGATCCAACCTCAAATTCTGTACTTCATCTTTCCAAGCTTTCACTCGAACCTATTGTACCGTTCGTACCAAAATATGTTTGCAGAAATCTTTCGGACACCCTTTGTACATCCGTAGAGCCTGTCCGAAACCCTCTCGCTTTCCATCATAATGAGAAACAATTTGAAGCAGGTGTCCAACTCACGAGCAGCTTCCTTGCCTGACGCCATGCTCATTTGTAATGTGACACTAAATGCTCCACGGACGAGTGCACAAAATCCTGCAGTGCCCTCGGCAGGTTTACCCAAGGTAAACGTGCCAGCACCTGACACCCAAGGTATCTAGTGCGATGGTTGCGGGGATGGATGTGCAGTCATCTTGATCTTGAAGAGACAT
>NC_136269.1:123113972-123236891 GCF_964187855.1 Myxine glutinosa
TCTCCCGCACCCTCTGGGTAGCAAGCGGTCTGCTCTCCTTGGAGGTTCCTTGAAACCAGGTAAGACTGCTTTTCTGTCACAGAGTGCGGTTGCTATTTAGGCAGCAGCTTCTGCAAATTGTCCAGAAAGTTAAAGGGGTTCATGTACTGTTCATGTTCATAAAGTCAGAGGTTCACATGTTTCATGCGAAGGATCTCCTTCAGATATGAAGGGCCACCGATAATATGATATTGTGGTGCGGGAGCACACACGTTCAACAAAGGTAGGCCACAACGCTTTGGTTATCATCGAGCTCTTTATTCATTGCTCACTCATCTGCAATGGAGCGCTCCGGGCTGCGCACCCGGTGTATATCCCGCGGCCACGCCTACCCCTCGGGCGTGGCCGCCGCCCACTTGGTGCGTGGAATGATGCCCTCACGCCAGTGAGCTTTCGTGTCCGCCACACGCGCCCCCCCAGAATTCCCGCGCACCTGGAGGGCCAGTTTGCGGGGCAACCGGATGACCCGACCGAAGCCCCTCTGGCGACTGGCGGCGTCCGGGGTGCAGGGATGCCTCTGGTTGCACCCGGGATGGGTGCAGGACCGGGGGGCGGCTTGCCGGCGGGCCTGGGCGGTGCCGGGGGTCCGCCCACAGGGGGGCGGCCCCGACGCGGGGGCCGAGCCACCGGCGGTGGGTGGTCCACGTCGAGGTGGGCCGGCTTGAGGCGATCCACCGAGACGCGGTCGGGAGTGCCGCCGATGTCCAAGGTGAAATGTTTCACCCCGGTCTCCAGCACGCGGAAAGGCCCGTCGTACGGGGGCCGCAGTGGTGTCCGGTGGGCGTCGTGCCGGACGAAGACGTACTCCGCGGTGCGAAGCTCCGGGGCGACGTGCGTAGGCGGGTGCCCGTGGTGCGCCGTCGGCACCGGGGCGAACCTCCGGGCGGTCTCCTGCAGCGCGGAGCGCTCCTGCGCCGTGGACCATGGTGCTGTAGGGTCGGGGAGGAACTCGCCCGGCACCCGCAGCGGTTGTCCGAAGACCAACTCCGCCGCGGATGTGCGCAGGTCGTTCTTGGGCGCCGTCCGGAGGCCCAGCAGGACCCAGGGGAGCCTGTCGACCCAGCCGCTGTTGCGGAGGGTGGCCTGGAGCGCGGCCTTCAACGAGCGGTGGAACCGCTCGCACAGGCCGTTGGCCTGGGGGTGGTAGGCCGTGGTTCGGTGCAGCTGGACCCCGAGCCCCGCGCGACCGCCCCCAAAGCTCCGAGGTGAACTAGGGGCCGCGATCGGACGAGATGTCCGAGGGGGCGCCGAACCGGGCGACCCAGGTGGCGATGAATGCCTGCGCGATGTCCGCCGCCGTCGTCGCCGCCAAAGGCACGGCCTCCGGCCACCGGGTGGTGCGGTCCACCATGGTGAGGACGTGGGTGAAGCCCCGCGAGGGGGGCAGAGGTCCCACCAGGTCCACGTGCACGTGGTCGAACCTACGTGCCGGCACCGTAAACGGGGCCAATGGGGCCTGGGTGTGCCGGTGCACCTTCGCGCGCTGGCACGCGAGGCACGTCCTGGTCCAGCCGCGGACGGCCTTCCGGAGGCCATGCCAGACAAACTTGTCGGCGACCAACCTCTGGGAGGCCTTCGTGCCCGGGTGGGACAGGCCGTGGATGGCGTCAAAAACCTGGCGCTGCCAGCCCGCGGGCACGATGGGGCGAGGCCGCCCGAGGGAGACGTCGCATAAGAGGGCCGCGCCGTCGAACGGCACCTCGGTGACGCGGGGGCCCGTGATGGCGGTCCACAAGGCCTGGACGCCGGGGTCGGCGGCCTGGTCCGACGCCATCCGGGCATAGTCGATGCCAAGGTGGACTGCGTGGGCGACGGACCGGGAAAGGCAATCCGCCACCGGGTTGTCCTTCCCCGCGACGTGCCGGATGTCCGTCGTGTACTTGGACACGGCCGAGAGGTGACGCTGCTGCCGTGCCGACCACGGCTCGGCGACCTTGCCCATCGCGAAAACCAGTGGCTTGTGGTCGACGAAGGCCGTGAACGCACGGCCCTCGAGCAGATGGCGGAAGTGCCTGACCGCCAGGTGAAGCCCGAGCAACTCACGGTCGAAGGTACTATAGCGGCGTTCGGGTGGGCGAAGCTGCCGGCTGAAGAACGCCAATGGTTGCCAGGCACCACGCACCCATTGCTCGTGCACCGCGCCCACCGCGTAGTCCGAGGCGTCGGTGGTGAGGGTGATCTGTGCATCGGGCGCCGGGTGCGCGAGCATGGTGGCGTTAGCCAAGGCGAGCTTCGCGCCCGCGAACGCCGCGTCCATCTGCTCGGTCCAGGTAACGTCACCTTTGCCCAGCTTGCCCCGGAGGGCCTCGTGCAAGGGGTGCAGGAGCTGGGCGATGCAGGGCAGGAACCGATGGTAAAGGTTTACCATGCCCAGGAACTCCTGGAGCCCCTTGATCGTGCGGGGCGCGGGAACCCCTTCACCACCTCCACCTTGGCCGGTAGGGGGACGGCCCCGTGCCTGGTGACACGGTGCCCCAAAAAGTCGATGTCGGCAACGCCGAACCGGCACTTGGCGGGGTTCACGATGAGGCCATGCTGGCCCAGACGCTCGAAGAGCGTGCGGAGATGGTGTCGGTGCTCTTCGCGGGACGCGCTGGCGATGAGGATGTCGTCCAGGTACACGTAGACGAAATCCAAGTCACGCAAGACGCTGTCCATTAAGCGCTGGAATGCCTGAGCCGCATTATTCAAACCGAAGGGCATCCGAAGAAATTCGAAAAGGCCAAACGGCATGATGACCGCCGTCTTCGGGATGTCCTCCGGCCTGAAGGGGACCTGATGGTAGCCGCGTATGAGGTCCACCTTCGAAAAGAAGGACATGCCCGCCAACCGGGCGGAGAAGTCCTGGATGTGGGGGACGGGGTAGCGGTCAGGGGTGGTGGCGTCGTTGAGGCGCCGGTAGTCCCCGCACGGTCGCCATCCCCCGCCGGGCTTTGGCACGATGTGAAGCGGCGACGCCCAAGCACTCTCGGAGCGCCGCACGATGCCGAGCCGCTCCAGCGTAGCGAACTCCGCTTTAGCTACGGCGAGCTTCGTCGGCTCGAGGCGGCATGCCCGGGCGTAGACCGGTGGCCCAGCGGTGGGGATGTGGTGTTCCACCCCGTGCTTGACGGCCCCCGCCGAGAAGGTGGGCCGCGTGAGGGCCGGGAAACCCTCGAGGAGGCGGGTGAATTCGTTCGCTGCCTGAAGCGTACAGATGAACCTGGCCGGAACCGAACCGCTCAGCAAGCCGCTCGATGAGCCGCTCCGGGAGCTGCTCAACGAGGCGGGCAGCGCACAAGCGAGCAAGCTGAACGTCTCAGCCTGGACAAGCCTTCTGTGCTTGACGTCCACCAGTAGACCATTGGCACACAGGAAGTCCGCGCCGAGCAGTGCCATAGGCACGTCGGCAGTGACGAACGACCATCGGAAAACCTGCCCTCCGAACCGCAGAGAAAGACAGCGTTTTCCGTACGTGCGAATGGACGTACCGTTGGCGGCAAGCAGCGCGGGGCCCCGGCCCGTGGACTGCTTGTCGGACGTACCGGCGGGAACGACACTCACCTGCGCTCCCGTGTCGCACTGGTAACGGCGCCCGGATAAGGTGTCCGTGATGAACAACAGGCTGCCAGTATGGCCGACGATCATGGCAGGAAGCGAGCGCCGGCCTGGTCGTTTCCCGACCTGCCAAAAGTACAAGGCGGGCGACAGGACCTGGCCTTGTGGCCGAACCTGGCATGGAAATGGCACCAGGTCTGGCCCGGTGGTGGTCGCCGCACCGGTTGCGACGACGGTGGTGGGCGGGGCATGGCGGCAGCCACGCACGGATCCACCAAACCTACGCCGCGCTCGGAAGGAACCGAACGCCATGCCACGCGCCGATCCGCCAAACCTACGCCGTATTCGGGAGGATCCGAACGCCATGCCACACGGCGATCCGCCAAACCTACGCCGTATTCGGGACGATCCGAACGCCATGCCACGCGGCGATCCGCCAAACCTACGCCGTATTCGGGACGATCCGAACGCCATGCCACGCGGCGATCCGCCAAACCTACACCGTGCTCGGAAGGATCCGAACCACCCGCGCCGTGCACGGCGCCAGGACCCACGACGGCCGTGCTATATGCTGGCCGTGCGTCGTGGGCTGCGAAGTACTTGTCCGCCTCCCTGGCCAGGGCCCGCGGTTCCGTAATGGTCGACCCGGCCAACGCGAGCCGCACCTGTACAGGCAGCTCGCGGAGGAAGAGAGCACGGAACAGGAAATCCGCGCGGCCGTCGCCGAGCAGGGCTCGCATGTAATCCATGCGGGCGGACGGGCGTGTGTCGCCGAGGGCGGGAAGGTCCAAAAGACGGTCGGCGCGGTCGGCCTCTGGGAGGCCAAACGTATCGAGGAGCAGCTGCTTGAGCGCCGCGTACTTGCCCTCGTCCGGCGGGTGCCGGAGGAAGGACACGACACACGCGGCCGTGCCGGAGCCAAGGGTAGCGACCACGTAGACGTACCTCGTGTCGTCCGCCGTGACGCCCCGGAGCTGGAATTGGGCCTCGGCTTGAAGAAACCAGGTGTCGGCCTGCGCTTCCCAGAACTCCGGCAGCTTGATCGCGTTGATGGCCATTGCGCGTTCGGGGGTTCAACTACGGTTGAACCAGTCAGAGGTCACCAATGTGGTGCGGGAGCACACACGTTGAACAAAGGTAGGCCACAACGCTTTGGTTATCATCGAGCTCTTTATTCATTGCTATCTAATAGTACAATGGACACTGGAGCGCTCCGGGCTGCGCGCCCGGTGTATATCCCGCGGCCACGCCTACCCCTCGGGCGTGGCCGCCGCCCACTTGGTGCGTGGAATGATGTCCTCACGCCAGTGAGCTTTCGTGTCCGCCACAATATCAGTGTATAACGTCATTCACACAAACATGTTTCTTCACTTCAGGTATAATCTGCTGTCCATACAGTCTTTAGACCGTGCAGTTCCAGACATATCCGCAAAAAGAAGCAGTTCTTGTTTCCACCGGCAAGTTGGAACACTCATTTTCAGAGTTATCCTATAATGCTGTGCATGCCGCCATGTTGGTTATACTGTATTCACTGTAATGCTGTGTGTGCCGCCATGTCGGTTATATTGTATTCACTGTAATGCCGTGTGTGCCGCCATGTTGGTTATACTGTATTCACGATAATGCTGTGCGCGCCACCATGTTGGTTATACTGTATTCACCATAATGCCGTGTGCGCCACCATGTTGGTTATACTGTATTCACCATAATGCCGTGCATGCCGCCATGTTGGTTATACTGTATTCACCATAATGCCGTGCATGCCGCCATGTTGGTTAAAATGTATTCACCGTAATGCCTTGCATGCCGCCATGTTGGTTATACTGTATTCACCATAATGCCGTGCGTGCCGCCATGTTGGTTATACTGTTTTCACCATAATGCCGCACGTGCCGCCATGTTGGTTATACTGTATTCACCATAATGTCGTGTGTGCCACCATGTTGGTTATACTGTATTCACCATAATACCATGCATGCCACCATGTTGGTTATACTGTATTCACCGTAATGCCGTGCATGCCGCCATGTTGGTTATACTGCATTCACCATAATGCCGTGTGTGCCGCCATGTTGGTTATACTGTATTCAACATAATACCGTGCATGCCGCCATGTTGGTTATACCGTATTCACTGTAATGCCGTGCCGTGTGTGCCTTTAACCATACCCTTTGACATATTCAAGTGAAACTTGGTACAAGAGTTTGGTACAAGAGAGAACAAGTTTGAGTTTCGGGGCATTTCATCAATTTTCATGCCATTTTTGGACGTCGAAAATATCATATTATATTATACATCGGTCAGTTTCCCAGACTTTTTTTTCTGATACCCTGTAATAAGTATAAAATTAAATCTCCAGATACATCCTCGGTTATTGATTTTTCCCTGTACTTCATGATAAACTCTTGCGCAAGTACGTGGGGCATTCAAAACATTATTGGACCTAGCTGCTCGAAACATTCCAAGAAAGGGAGCTTTTTTATTTTTTTACAATCTACAAGTATGCACATTTTGAAAGAAAAATATACAATCTACTTACATGTTGAAATTTCATACAAAAAATCCTTCATGTTTGAAGACAGTGCACAGCTGTTTAATGGTCTGAAGCATACTTGAGACGAACAGTGTGATGGCGAAATTGTGAGGAAAAGGGTGAGAGGGCTAAGTGTGAGAGGCCCTTTGGCCCGGTGCGTTTCCAAACAATCCACCGAGGCTGCTGAATGCATGCGGACGGGTCGGGCCGCAGCTTGTCCTGCCTGAGCGGGCGCTGGAAGAGGAAGAGGAAGAGAAAGGCGTTCAATGTTCGTTCGATACGCCAGGCACAAAAGGT
This sequence comes from Myxine glutinosa, assembly GCF_964187855.1. Classification (NCBI taxonomy): domain Eukaryota; kingdom Metazoa; phylum Chordata; class Myxini; order Myxiniformes; family Myxinidae; genus Myxine; species Myxine glutinosa. The sequence goes on from NC_136269.1 coordinate 123,120,379, forward strand.
CCACCTGCGTCCAGCGCCACCAGGTTAAGTGGCCGAGCGCTCGTGCCGTGGGGGAGAGCTCGCAAAGTGAGCGCGAGGTACGCTCTGAGCCCCGGAGCAGCAGGCACTTGTCCAGGTACCGGCGGGAGCTCCGTCCAAAGTTTTGGATGAAACGACCTTTGAGGGTGTGTGCGCAAAGCCTTTTTCCTGCTGGCACTCCCTGCCTGCCGGCTCAAAATCCACAGGGAATGCTCACAACTTTGAATTTCGAGATTTTTCCATTTGTTTCGTCACACGCTAAGCCAAGGTGCGGACCATTACTATAACCTTTCAAGGCACGAAGGACATTTGAATCCGAGAGGGAATGCTGTTACTTGCTCAGGGAGTATACAGCATTTTGAAATGTGATATATTTTGGAAAATTTCTTGTAGAATGTCCAGTTATGTAGAAAATTATGCTTTAGAAATTGCTTACGTGTGTGGGGACTTTCCGGAGTTAAACATTGGCATTCCATCGGGAAATGAACGTTGTAATCATTGCTGCAGGTTTGCATTCATCATTCGGCCGAGATCGTGTTGATAAAGTTGTCCTTTTTGTTGTTTGTTTGGGTAATTGGAAAGTTCAACTGCATACCATCGCCGTCAGCTGAACTCCTCCGACATTATTGAACTGTCAAAAATGCAATATGAGAGAAAAGTGGCAAGTACTCATATTGTCAGGTCTAGTGACCTTTCAATGTGGGAGAAAGAATGCACACACACCTACAGTCTGGAAGGTAGAGGGGGACAGTGCATCCGAATCCACCCACACCTCCCTTAAGGAACAAAACCACCTAATATGATGGGAAGCAGTGCTTGGTTAGAAACTAGGATCGAGCACCAAGTTAGTAAAAGCTGAAAACAGGGACATAAGTACACACACTTGACCTGAACTCAAAGAATGGACCCTCTGGACTGGCATATTTGAAGATCAGGAGTGAATTATATCATATATATCCGATAAGCCTAAGGCGCGATATCTTCAGCTCGGGATTCACATTTCGAGGAAAAAAAGCAGCACACTGTAAGGTAAAGAATGAGAATAATTTTATTGCTACCTGACATTTCAAGAACAATCTAGTTCCCCTCCTCAAAGGCGGTAAGTACAGCACCAGGCTGATGTCGCACCAAGTTCTGGGAGAATGGCTGCATGTCGTGGATTGGTCAGAATCCACTACAATTACAGTACTTCTTTTGTTCGAGTTTCTGTACTGTCCTGGATCCTGGTCCTGTTGTGCATATATATATATATATATTGTTGCGGATATGGGATTTGGCCTCCATATCCGCTTGTAAATATTCCCCTATTTCCCCAATACTCCCCAACTATCCCCAATCCCCCATTCCCTAGTCCCATTGTCTGTAAACAACACTCTGTAGCCCCGACCTTCCCCTTTTTCCCCCATTAAATGTCGTGCCCAGGTTCACCGCATCTCACGTAGACAACTATAGGACCTCTTGCTAATTATTCTTAGTCTATGTCAGTTAAGGACTCGTTTCCATTAATTCTGACTCTTCGTTGCACCAGAATGTGATTGTATGGCACCAGTAGTGAGTTTAGGACCTCCCCATACCTCCTCCCATCTTCCTCATGAAACAACAACAACAACAACAACAACTACAACAACAGCGCGCGGGGAGTGTGCGTCCTCACACCGGCTTGGTTAGCCGCCATTGCCCATGTGCGCCGACGGGGTTACCACGAAGGGGCTGACTGTCGGCCCCTCGTCAAGGGCGGAGCCCGGTAACCCCCGCACCCAATAAGAAGCAACGGGCCGATTCCATCTGGGGCGGAGCTAACGAGCCGAGGGCGTGTCACTCCCCGCTGGATATACGCAGCGACTGACCGGACGTGACGAGAGAGATGCGCCCCGAGCTTGAAGTAAAGAGAACCAGTCGCCACCTCCGAGCGCTGAGAGACCTCCCTGCATCTACTGGACCGTGCTGTATCCTGTCCCTGAGCCAAGGTGCACCTTGAGCCTCGACTACCTGCCCTTCCTTGCCATCAATCCCGGTGTGAGTCAGTCTTGTCCCGTTTATCTGTCGTCTGTCGGGGTTACTATAAGACCGTGATTAAGTGCCTACCTTCCTATGCTGTCTCTCTCGTCCTTGTAATCTAACGTTCCGAAATATTATAACCTCCTCCGGAGGTCTTGAGAACTGTACCCCTGGTGTCGTGTCATTTTAACCCAGCCGTTGTGTCCTTTCCTCAATTGATTTAGCGTAGCGCGACTCGGCCAACGTTCGAGTATAATCGGGTAAACTGTGCAGACGCGGTCATACCAAACCGCTCGGTAAACCAACATCCACAACCGCGTCTGTAACATTTGGTGTCGAGGAGTTGGATTCGGACCTGGGACTAAATTTGTTAGGCCCAAATTTTGGAACACCAATTGTACCGTTAGGGTAACATTTGGTGTCGGGAAGTGGGATTCGATCCGGAGCGCGTTTCACGCGCTCGAAATTATAACGGCGAAATTTGATTTTGTTTTACGAAAATAAAAACCCGAATTTTGAAAGTCGCGCTATGGCAGACCAAGACGGCTGGGTTCCGGTAGAGAGTGAGGCAGGGTCGATCCAGGACCAAATTGAGGGACAAGAGGAGAGCGAAGCAGTGAGGGTAGCAGATTCGCAAAATAGCGTCGTCACGCACGAGGGTGCGGGCGCGCAAAATGGCGCCTCGCAGATGGCCACGGCGACCACGCCCGCGACCGTGGCAGCGCCGCAGGTGGATTCGAACCTTTTTATGATGATACAAATGAGGGCCCTTATGGAGAGGCTAGAAGCAAAAATGGATGCCATGATAGACAAAACAAGGTGTGATCGGGGAAAATTGGAGGGAATAAATGACCGGGCCAAAGAAGTAATGAGGGACGAAGCGAGGGGTACCGGTGAGGGGTTAGACAACGGGATAAAAGAGGTGAAAAATGGGTTAATGGGGTTAGAAAACAGTATGGAAGGCAAATTGAGGGACATGAGGGACCAAGCGGAAAGGGAAGTTAAACAAATGGAGCAGCGGATAGAGGGGGTCAGAATGGGGGTAGAAACCAAACTGGATGCTCACAGGGAGGAAATGGAGCAGATGAGGGTGGCATCTGGGCAGGAGATGCAAGTGATGGGAGAGGAGATCAGAAGAGGTGTGAGTGAGGAGGTCGGAGGAGTGCGCGAGGAGGTGAGGCACTGTAAGGAGCGCATGGAGAAGGAGGTGAGAAAGGGGACTGTAAAGTTACAAGGGGGCATAGAGGACCTGACGCAGGAGGTGGAACAGCTGACGGAGGGACAAAAAGGACTAACGGAGCAGGTTCAAAGGAACACTGCGGTATTAGGAGGGTTAAAAGTGATACAGAAAGAACTAAAAGATGACTTGATAGCGACGAAGAGGGAATGTCAGATGGTACGTGAGGGACTGACAACGAGGTTGGACGAGGTGATAGAGGTAATGGAGACGAAGGACCGGCAGGTGAGGACGCACATGGAAACGGTCAAGGTAGCCTTAGAGGACGAGCTTGAGGAGACGTACCGGGGAATGAAGGAGGTGAAGCAAAAATTAGAAGAAGTGGAAGAAGGGGTGAGCGAAATTAAGAAGCGACGGAGAGAGGATAAGAAAGAGATAAAGGAGGAAGTAAAAGAATTGGTCCAAAGTCTGTGTTCGGATCGTGATGATGTGCTCATTAACCGGATGAGGGATTCGCAGGTGATGGAGGAGAAGCGAAGAGAAAGAGGACCCGGTGTAAGTGGTGACCAATATGGTCGTGCGTATGATGCGCCAGGTGATTTGATAAGCTTGGGGGTCGAGATAGACCCGGATGTTCGTGAGAGGCCAAGAGTGAGGTGTATGGCTGGTCCGGAGGGTATGGAACGAGAGGTGCGAGGTGTGGGTGAGCAAGGTTGTGGTGGTATGGAATGGGTAGCGGGTTGCGGAGGTGTGACCCATGCATCGACACCAACAGGGGTAGTTGTTGGAGGGACCGGGGAGGCACGAGAGCCCCTTGGGGGTAATGTACTGTGGGGGCCCGGCCGGTTCGGCCCCGCGCTGACCCCGCAAGGGGCGACGCACGGGGTCCGGCAGGCGGGCAACGACTCACATACGAGGTGGTCCCACAAGGTCCCACTCGCGCCGTATGACGGTGGGTAAGGTTGGCATCCCTGCCACCCTTCCCATGGTGGGGGCAAAGGAGCAATAGCTTATGGGGTTGATGGCAGTGAAAACTAGCCCGGGTGGGTTAGGTTATATTGATAGGGACCTAGAAGATGACATTAGGTGACGTTAAGGTTAGTTAGTGACTGATACCTGTAGTGGGGACGCAGGTAGATTAGTATGGATGATAATGACGAGGGAGCGCAATAGTTTAAAGGGACGACTGGGAAGCGCAAGTTTCAGAGGGGAGTAGTTAGATGAGATGATGCTGTGTGAGGATTGAACAGGTGTGATTGCACAGGTGTGCAACTGGACAGGTGTGTGGAGCAGTGTGTGAGTAATGAGTGTTGTGGATCAGCGCGAATGCGCTTGGGGAGAGAAGGGTGCAGGTGGCACCAGGTGTGAGAGCACAGGTGTGCAGGTACAGGTGTGTGGAGAGAGTTGGAGTAAGTGGTACGGAGTGGTGTGCATGGTGCGAAGGTGTGGATGGGGGAAGAGTGGACCCCTTTCACGAGTACGCGGGGCGGGTAGTGTAAGTGTTAGGTAGAGGGTATAGGTAAATTGTGGTTGGATATTGGCATTTGTGGTGCGGTTGCAGAATGGTATTGTGGATGGGTGCATTAGTGTTGTGGAAATGGCTGGGCGTGTAGCCTGTTAGTGTGTGTAGTTGGTTGGGCACTCCACCACTGTGAGGATGTCGGCCAGGTGAGGCCGCAGGTGGGCTCTCGGAGCCGTTAGTGTCAGTGGGGCCCGAGGATCCGGAGGACGGACCCGGGTAGCCCAGTGCCAGAGAGGGCACCGAGTGGGGAGAGCGCCAGAGGGCCTTCCCCAGGTAGTTAGGTTAGGGTAAGGAGCAGGTAAGCTCGGAGGCAACTGCAGTGGTGGAGGTGTGCAGGTGGGTAGACCCGCTGGGAGAGGTACACGCCACAGCCCGGAAATTGTGCGAGGGCACCGGGAGATGAATCGGGGGAGTGAGACCCCAAATTGAAAAGCACCACAGTTTGGTCAATGGGAATTGGTTTTTAGAACCCATAGTGTAAGAGGGCCAATGGTTTGGCAGGAGAAAGACCCCGGGTAATGTAAAGTTGTTAAAGTCATTTAGGAAATAGTTAGGATTGATGAGCCTGTCGCACCATACGCAGCCACTTACCTGTGGTGATGATGATGACTCCACACCTGTGTTTTCTTTGTTTTGTGTTGCAGGAAGTAAGGATTGCTGTTGGATTTGTGAGACGCATCACGACGTGGATGAGACATTGGGGTGATTCCATCTCTCCCTCCTTAGGAGGGACTGATGATGAATTGGTAATGGCAAATTTTGATGTTCAGTTGGAGATGGCAAATTTTGATGAGAGTTGAAAATGGCAAATTTGATTGGTTAGGAGGGAGAGAAGACGAATTTGGTTTATGGGAGGAACGGGGAAGACAGTAGGGACGTTTGTTGATTTGTAAAATAGATGTTTATGGGTAGTGTTGTGTTTTGTGGATACAGTAAGGGGTAAGGGAGGGGCCATGTAGGTTACCTGGTGGGGGGGGGGCGTACGGTAGGAACGTACCTGTCTCACCTGGTTCCCATGTGCCCCCAGTGTGCATCACCTTGTATTGCGTGCACTTTTGCGCCCTTACCACCTTACTCACTTGTCTTCTTCTATTGTCTCCCACCTCCGAGGATCTGGCTTTGGGGCAGAGAGAGAGGAGAGAGAGGTGCTGGCTCCGCAGTTGTGGGCCTGCACTTTCGCTGCTTGCTGCCGGGATCGATACACCATATGGACCGCAATTTTTGTGGCCACCCACAATGGACCGCAGTTCTTTTGCGGGCAAGCACCACCCGTGATGGACCTATGGGTCAACGTGGCACCTATGCCATACAGGTGAGCCACTAATAGTTGGCCACCAGACGGCCACAACCTAGAAATGGATGCGGTTGGCGCCTTTCTTTATTTTTGAAGGAAGCAAGAAGGCCAAGTGCACCACATGAAGGCAAGACCAGCGGCAGAACATCTGCCGGCTGCGACACCACCGGTGATTTATAAACACTTTATTGGTGCACCGGATGGTGCTGACTGTGTTATGGGGTGGTGCTTTTGGTGCTTGGAAGGGGTGCTCTGCACATTATTAAAGGCCGTAAGGCCACAGAGCACTCGTGGGTTGGTGTATCGATGCTGGCATGCGTGCTCTCTCTATGCATAACATCTGCATGTGTTCCTCCTGTGGAAGTGTAACTCAGTGTAACTTATTAATTGGCACTGGTAACTTATTAATTAAACTGGTAACGAAGCAGATACATTTTACATGCAAACTCTGTGAAAGACGAGTTTGTAAATGAGTGTCAGGAATGCGCCCGAACATGATAATCTCTTGTCCACCTGGTCACAGCCCCTGGCTGAAGCACCCCCCTATCGTTTGGTAAACGGAACTCACAACAGGAGGGGAGCGAGCTGATACCAGGACTTGGTACATGCATGACCTCGGGGCATTAGCGGAGAGGGGATTAAGTCCAGTTTGTCCATATAAACGAGAGCAAACGTGGAGTCGACAGAACTTGCTGCGAGGAGCTCTGACCAACGGGAGTGTCGGAGGAACATCAGCCGAACGAGAAGGACCATGCGAAAAGAGTTAATCTCAGCCATTGAATTATGCGGTATTATTTGGTAAATGGAATGAAGTGAATAACCAGTTAATAAACCAGACCTTTTGTAAACCTGTGTCCGGTCATTGGAGTCTTGAGTCTCTCAGCTACAAATTCTCCAACAATCTGGAGGCACCGCTGGAATTTCGAGTGGACGTCGTCAAGGTGAGCATGACCTCTTGGGGATCTGTCCATTATGAAATATGAATTCTGAAGATGGAGGATTTGGTGTGTGGGACTTGCGATTGTCCATAGGTAATACAAGGATGAAACGTGTTAAATGGTACTTCGATAAACGACTGTAGCAATTTATTCGTGTTTTTTTTTCTAAATGATTTCTGTAAATACGTATTTTGCGCTGGTCATTAAGGGTCTTACTGTGACCTGGGAGCAAACGGAGCAAGCGTGCACCTTGCGACCATTTGCTTCCAGGACGTGTAAGGCCGGTACACTCGTTTACCCACCCGTACACGTATAAAGTACTTCTTTTTTTTTGCACTTGTTCAAAGCACTCGACTTGCTCGGCGAGCGAGCGACTTGCTCGGCGCTCGGCGAGCGACAGGGAACCGGGAAAGGGAATTATATTTATATATATATATTTTTTTACCTCATTCCAATTTATGGTATTGCGACAAAAAGGCTTATATCTTTGGAACGACTGGTCGGATTTAAACAAATTAAAACTCGTTCGATCAACAAATAAATTCATGACAGACAATCCCACCTCATGCCGGTCCAGAATTACTGTGAAAGATGGCGATTGGATAAAAATTGCATACCAACACTCCCTCACTGTCCCTCATTGTCCCTCATGTCCATTCCGGCACCCTGTCTCTTGCTCCCGCTCTTTTTCCCTCCCTTTACTTCCCATTGGCGGACGTTTTGCGAGAAGCAAAGCGTTTTGCAAGACGCTTCCAGGAAACAAAACCAGTGCTGTTGTTTTTTTTTGACGAAATTTGCCAGATAAATAGCATGGGTGACAAGGAACCAGTGCTGTTGTTTTTTTTGACGAAATTTGCCAGATAAATAGCATGGGTGACAAGGAACCAGTGCTGTTGTTTTTTTTTGACGAAATTTGCCAGATAAATAGCATGGGTGACACGGAACCAGTGCTGTTGTTTTTTTTTAACGAAAAATAATTCTGTATTATTTAGTTAACCAGTTTGTGTGAAACCTCAACCTAAATATAAAAATTGATCTGCTTGGTGTTAGTTTAAGGGCTGTTCCAAATTTATCCTGATTATGAGAGATAATTACAGGAAATGTGTACTGTTCTTGTTTGGTGATTATGAGACAAAAACAGCAGAGTGGGAATCGGCAGACAATGGAACAGCTAGCGACGAGTGTTTGTGAGTAACAACCACCCTCTGGTCGAGGCTCATAGAAGGGGTGATGCTTACTGATTCGGCACGCTTACAATAGGTGTTAATGGTGGGATGTCAGAGGTTTTGGTGTGGGTTAATGTTCACACTGTTTTAGAAAATAATGCTCGATGCAACATGATCCTAAAAAGAACCCATCCCTACATCGACAGATCAGGAAGGGAAGGAATGGAAAATTTGTTAAGGTTTGAAATTAATCGGACAAGTGGGTCCCAAGGTATGGTCACCGTACTCGCAAGCCGTTCGTTTTGGCTCTGCGAATGGACCAAACCATTTCATGTAAATAGAGGGGGGGTTCTGTGGTCGTTCGTTTTGGCTCTGCGAATGGACCAAACCATTTCATGTAAATAGAGGGGGGGTTCTGTGGTCGTTCGTTTTGGCTTTGCGAATGGACCAAACCATTTCATGTAAATAGAAGGGGGGGTTCTGTGGTCGTTCGCTTTGGCTTTGCGAATGGACCAAACCATTGCATGTAAATAGAAGGGGGGTTCTGTGGTCGTTACTGCCACGTGGTTTCAAAGTTTATGTTGTTGCTTGCACGCATGTTTTTTGTTTTTTTTTGCAAGCACGTACGGGCAAGCACGTACGTGCGGGCACGCCCTAGTATATATAAATAGAGGTAATATTGAGATATGGAATTAATTGCTTTCAACAATGCAAAGGGTGACAAGATATGGGATTTTAATGGGATTTTAATGGGATTGCATTGTGATTCATTGGGATTATCCATTGGGATAATCCACAACGTTTCACTTTCGTTGTTGCAACGTTTTGCTCCAACGTTTTGTGAACATTTAAATGTTGGGTTTTGCTGACGTTTCCACAACGTCGCCACAACGTTTCACTTTCGTTGTTGCAACGTTTTGCTCCAACGTTTTGTGAACATTTAAATGTTGGGTTTTGCTAACGTTTCCACAACGTCGCTACAACGTTTTACTTTCGTTGTTGCAACGTTTTGCTCCAACGTTTTGGGAACATTCAAATGTTGGGTTGTGCTAACGTTTCCACAACATCGCCACAACGTTTCACTTTCGTTGTTGCAACGTTTTGCTCCAACGTTTTGTGAACATTTAAATGTTGGGTTTTGCTGACGTTTCCACAACGTCGCCACAACGTTTCACTTTCGTTGTTGCAACGTTTTGCTCCAACGTTTTGGGAACATTCAAATGTTGGGTTGTGCTAACGTTTCCACAACGTCGCTACAACGTTTTACTTTCGTTGTTGCAACGTTTTGCTCCAACGTTTTGGGAACATTCAAATGTTGGGTTGTGCTAACGTTTCCACAACGTCGCCACAACGTTTCACTTTCGTTGTTGCAACGTTTTGCTCCAACGTTTTGGGAACATTCAAATGTTGGGTTTTGCTGACGTTTCCACAACGTCGCCACAACGTTTCACTTTCGTTGTTGCAACGTTTTGCTCCAACGTTTTGGGAACATTCAAATGTTGGGTTGTGCTAACGTTTCCACAACGTCGCTACAACGTTTTACTTTCGTTGTTGCAACGTTTTGCTCCAACGTTTTGGGAACATTCAAATGTTGGGTTGTGCTAACGTTTCCACAATGTCGCCACAACGTTTCACTTTCGTTGTTGCAACGTTTTGCTCCAACGTTTTGGGAACATTCAAATGTTGGGTTTTGCTGACGTTTCCACAACGTCGCTACAACGTTTTACTTTCGTTGTTGCAACGTTTTGCTCCAACGTTTTGGGGACACTCAAATGTTAAATAAACCGGATAAGAATTCACGAGTTATTTAATTATGAGCGATTATAGAAGTACTTATTTAATTAATTACATTTCTTATTAAATTACAGTAATTACAGTTCCGGTAATTACAGTAATTACAGTAATCATTACAGTAATTGCAGTAATCTTATTACAGTAATTACATTACATTAACTCAGGCACCTTTTGAGTAAGGAAGCTGATATTTGGACATGACACTGACCAAGTGATGTGGCTGTCAAGGAAAATATTGATTTATTGATTAATCATTTAATAAATTAACTCGTTGATTTATAAATGACTTATTTAATTAAAAGTCCTCAGAAATACATCTTCGGATGAAATACTTACAGATTGGTTATGCTATGAGCCAATTGATTAAGGAAAATATTTTGTGATGGCCATATTGGCAATTTCGTGGCCATATTCGTGGCAACTCAGTTAGTGCCACTGCACCTTTAAAATGCATCCCTGCGTTCATTTTTCGATCGATTGAGTTGAAATTTTGAACACTCGGATCTGGACTGTCGTTGTTAACGACTCTAGCACGCACTCGTCCAATCAGGATGGAGCGGTATGGTCCCCGGATTATCACTGCCCGCAGTTTTAATTAGTTTTACTTTTTCTCTTGGTCATATAATTTTGAAGACATGCATGTCATGATAGAGGAAATGTTTGTTCTGTTAAACGGAATAAATGTTGTTTATTTGTGTGGGTGTGTATTTTTGTGTATTTGGATATATTTTCACGACTAATTCCAGTTATCGTCCTGCAAAATGTCTGCTCGTTCTTTTTCCTTTGAGTCGTAAATTCCTGTTGAACTCTCATTAAAATGCGGAATTAAGTACGCTGTGTGATGATGGAGATCCTTGATGACGAATCAGGAATAGTGAATGAGCAAACAAATATCACGGATGGTACACCGGATAGGGAAAATGTAGATGAAACCCCTTTTGCTCAGGTGCTGTGTAGCGCTGCACAAAGATCCATATGAGCGGGGCCTGGGTGCTGTGTAATTAGTACACAAAGAGCCAATTACTAGGGTGCTGAATAAACACAAAGATCCATTTTTTGGAGCTGGTTCTCCCGGTGCTGTGATTTATTCAAAGAACCAAAAAATCTTGTAAGAATTAAGATATGATTTGTCGACATTATAAATACTTTAATATATGTAACGATTTTTGTAACGATCATCCTGCAAAAGGTCTGCTCGTTCTTTTTCCTTTGAGTCGTAAATTCCTGTTGAATTCTCATTAAAATGCGGAATTAAGTACGCTGTGTGATGATGGAGATCCTTGATGACGAATCAGGAATAGTGAATGAGCAAACAAATATCACGGATGCTGCTGGAGCAGTGGAAGCGATTTTTGAATTGTTCAATGATTATTCGATATTGTTATGACTTATTGTCAATAGGTATACTAAGTGGCCATGAGGTAGCCTGTTGCTATGTACAGTTTTATTCTATTGTTGATTATACCACATAGCTGTGGTGATAAAGGAAATGTTCGTTTAAATAGATGATTATGATAGGACCATGACTATAAAATCATGATGATTATTATGAATGATATCATAGGGTTCAAATGCAGAATGCTGCATGAACTTGGGAAAGAACTTTCAAGCCCTATGGGATAAATTGGGTATTACAAGCGATGGAGTTTCAAAATTTAGCATGATTGAAGGAATTTGACAGTCCCATTTCAGGAGTTTTACGAAATTTATATTGCCAAGAGATTTTGGGTACTATTAAAAGGAAAATGATGAGATATTTTTCCCAAAGAACTTTAATATCTGCCATCCATTTTGGCTGTCTCACGAATGAAGGATGAGTTGCCTTTAGTGGTTGCAAAGAAAATTTGTGGAGACCAGGCAAAATGGGGAAATATGTCAGATATGACCCTAGGACAGGACGGTGATTCATCAATTAACATGAGGTACGAACCAGAGGTGACGGTCAATGGATGGACCTGTCCTGACATCATTGGGGAAAGGGCTTATGCAAGGAGTCATCCAAAATGATTAATTTGATTTATTGATGAATAGTGATGAATTAATTGAAATTGAATAATTGATTGAATTATTAATTGATTGAATCTAATTGATTGAATTTAATTGAATAAATTTAACTGAATAAATTGAACTGAATAAATTGAATTGAATATATTGATTGTTTGATTGATGAAAATGCGGTCTCAAGAAAGAAGCTTTGATATCTTTGCGAGATATTAACAATGTGGAGACAACCTGGGAAAATTGAGCAAGGTGGTGAGTTTATATACAGATATATATGTGCGGTTACCATTGTGTGATTTCCCCGTCAACAGAGCGGACACCTGAGGATTCACCCATTTCATACTGACCCTCCGGCTCATCTGCAAATACTGATCTGTGAGATTGGATTGTGCAAAAGCCACGGCTGAGGGAGATTTTCTGGAAATCACCATGTGAACAGGTGGAGAGATCCTTCCTGGAGGTACGAGTGAAGCTTTAGAGGAACCTGGAACAAGCTACAACGCATCCAACGTTACTTTGATAAAAGGTGGAACAAACTCCAGTAGATTTTATTTATAGGACATATAGTACAGGTGTGTACAGGTGCATTCCAAAGCGCAGATCCTAGTAATCTACCTGGTACATTGAGGGAATATTGAGTGGTATTCACATACAGGCAAAATGGGAAATGGAGTCTGCAAGGGCAAACAAGGTCAGCTAGACTTGTCCCAAAGAGGCGCTTGCGTCAACCACATGTATCAGCAATATGGTCCACATTCACTTAAAGATTTGGAATCTTGGCATGAATGGACAAAAGGGAGAAAGAAGGAATTCCCCAAGGATGGCACGTTTGAAAGGAACACATTGGAAACACTCAGAGAAGAATTAGAAGCAAGAGACAGACAGAAGTTGAAGGTGGATTGGAAACCATTTTATTACTGGGACATCGAGTCTAGAGACAGGGAGACCAAAACGAAAATGGGGGGTGTGAAGAAAGAAATGAAGCAGATACAACATAGGTTGGAAAAGGTATCCACCCAAATGCCTCTTGAAGTTAGCAATGGAAAGCGATCCCAGTCCAGATTGTACCCAGACGCAAGGTCATATGAGATAAATGAAATAGAAGAGGAAACTCCTCCACCCTATCGGCGAAATAGTGTATATCAGCCACAGGAAGTACAGGTACCTGTACCTCTACCTGCCGAAGGGCCAGTACAGAGTGAAACGATTGGCTCTAGCCGACAGAAGACAGGTGAAAGCAGTGCCCCAGTTGAGGTGACTACCCCAGAGGGTGCAACTGGAGGATAGGAACCGACTCAAAGTGGGCAAGCAATACAACCAGCTGCAACAACTTCAACATACGTCCCATACCACCATACAAGGAGTAAGGGTTCTGTGATGAATGCCAATCTATCCAACGATCAATATGATCTGCCAATGAACATTCAAAACTTGACTCTCCCACAGGGAGGTTTTGAACAATGTGGCGTTATGAATTTCCCGCAACGGCAATTTCCAGGGGCAAATGAGGAACGCCCAGATTTGATGTATAGACCTTGGCAAATACACCAATTGAAGGCATTACAGAGCGATATGCCATCAATCAAAACAGATCCACTTCAATTCGCAGAAGAGCTACGATTGATTGTGGAAACGCAATTGCCGACTATAAGAGACATAGAAATACTCTTAAAGTGGGTAATTCCTAATACCACCACTTTGAAGACATTAATGAGTGAGGCAAACTGGGTACATGCAGTAAATGGAGAATTAGACATACCCACGGAGGCTAAAATGACACAGATAAATAAATTAATAGAGGCCATACAAAAATTGCCGCCCGTGACTGATTGGAATAAAGTGGTTACGTGCAAACAGAAAACAGGAGAGGATGCTAGTGATTTATTTAGACAGATTGCGAGATGTTTTTCGACTATATTCGGGAATAGACCGGGCACAAATCGACAATGCCCTAAAACCCCTTTTTATTAATGGTCTGTTGCCGAAATTGAAGAGTGAAGTGGAAAGACAGTGTATTGCTTGGGAAGGCAAGCCGATGCAAGAAATATTGAATTATGCTTTGCATCATCAGCGAATTCAGGCCAGGAACAGTGCTATAAATGCCGAAAAATTGATGCAACTACAGACACAAGCCCTGATGACTACGAACCAACGCAATAGGTTTTCTATGCAACAACGTAACAATGCAACAGACAACAACTATGAATCAGGAGATAACCAGAGGTCAGAATGGCAACCCAAAGACCCAGACATGCAGCCCAGAAAGACAAGTCAACAAGTGGACAGAGCAGGTAACGACAGAAGCCGGTGCTTCAACTGTGGAGAGATGGGACACTGGATAAGGAGATGCCCATATCTGAGCAGAAGACAATTTCGACAGGGAAACCAAGGACAAAGAAACCAAGGACAAAGAAACCAAGATCAAGGGTACCAGTGCTGACCGATACCTCAGACAATGATTAGGCCTTCATTGCGACAAATCCCAAATGACGATTGGCCTCAACAAATTAGATTACTGGACAAACATGAATAACTGTCGATGATTCTTGGGTCTGAAAAGTTTTCGGAGCAAGAATTATTCATTTTTTCTTTTGCTTGTAAGCAAATTGATAATTAATTGATCAAATGCCGAAATTGGATCTTTTATGTTGGGCACACAATTTTAAATTTACAAAGTTGGAACAATTGCTTTGCAAATTTTAAACCAAGGGACAAGGGTCACGTGATGATCAGGTGGGAATTTCGGACTATTGTTCCACACGATTGATAAGTCAGTGGTCGACTGACATGTAAATGGGTGTGTAGTCAAATTTGGATAAATTATTGTGGGAACTGAAAGGGTAATTTCAATGTGACATCATAGGGGTTTTCTAAGAATAAGCTTTTGGTCCATTTGTGTATTAGCATTTCTAAAATTGAAGGACAAATTTTATGAAATTGAAATAAAATTGACACCCATCTTGATCTGTAAATAATAGTTCCAACGCAAACAAATACGCATAATGCATGTGTGTGTGTATTTTTTGTGTGTCAATGTTAGTGTTTTTTATTGTTTTGTGTATCAATCTTACAAGATTGTTGACACCGACAGTGTGCCTGTCTGGAAATGGATAGTTTTATGTGGATGGGATTGAATATGCAGAGAATCCGTAAAATAAAATAGAAATAAAATTTGATTATGAACATTATCTCTTTTGTCAAGGGAGATGGAATATAAAGATTTGATGTGCTGGGTTATGAGCAGCCATTAATTAAATAGTAAAATTGTGAGTAATTTGGGGATTCCATTTTTGATAGAATTTATATGAGAATAATAGCTATTTATGGATATGAGCTTCATAAAAAGAAATGAGGGAGTACAAAATTATCCAAATTTGGGAGAGGTCTTACACTGACTTCCCAGAATACTCTGCTCATGGATTTATATATATATATATATATAAACTTGAATTTTATCAGCATATAAATTGTGCTGCATGTATGGATGTGTATTAGGCATAGATGATATGGGAAAATAGTAAAGAAAATCTTGCTGATTTGAACTATTGTGAGTTTTAAAACGGAATGCATTGTGCATCTTAAACCAAGGGGCAGACATGAACGCGCTGTTACGTTATTTATACTCAGAACGCGCTGTTACGTGTACCTGCAACATATTTGTTAATCTCGCACACCTATATTGGCATACTGGTGTCAGTAGTACTCACTGGGTGCATAGAAATGGATGAGCAACAGTTAAGGGGGTGTAAAAAAAAAAAAAAAAAAAAAACACTTACTTGGATATTTTCTACAAAAGTAGGGGTTTCAATAAGTGGTACCATACACATGGGATTCATCAAATTAAGTTTTGGAGTTCAAACAAAGTCACTGGTTAACAGATGGGAATGGATAGTAAATAAATTCTTCGATGCTGGGTAAATGAAGTGAGATATTACAAAGACTTATTAGAGCTATTGTTCTTCCTTGCAGCAGTGGGAGAAAATTTAGATCCAACATAATGAATCTATAAATGAATGTGATAGGGATAATATCCTCAATTTGTACTAATTATTTGATTGTGGGTAAAGGAATTAATTTATCGTAGTAGATTGTTAACAAGCAGCCTGAAATGTCCTGAGAGTGTGCATCCATGTAATCAGAAATCCCAGATTTGTTTTTTACAAACAACATTTTGGTAGAGATCTTATGTGGACGAATACTTGCTTGGTAGATAAAACGGTACTGCATGTTGGCAGCCACTTCAGTGGCCATTCAGGCCGAACAAATGAAAAAAAAACTGTAATTGAATATGTAATTTACAGATGAGTATTTGGGAAGTAAAAAGGGAATTTATTGATTTGGGAGACATTTTTCGAAGGTTTATTAAAGTGTTGCAATATGACATTTGGCAAGGAAAATTATTGGATGGGAAAATTAGATCTGTTTATAAAATGAGTTTGTTGACCCATTGAAGTTAATTCTTTGAATTGTTGTTTAATTAGCATTTTGAGTTCAAATTGGAAATAGTTTGGTAGAGCTTTGGTTAAAACCTTTGGTTGCAGTGTTTTGGAACAAATTGATAAACCGTAGGAGGTTGATAAGAATATAAACAAATATGGACCTAAAATAGAAAGATTGTTATGATGATATGAATAAATACTGAGATTAAAAGATTAAATCAAGTGATGTTGCAAATGAAACAGTAGAATTAAGATAATGGCATAACGACAATGTTATGAGTTGTGTCAATTACAATATCAGTGAACTCATATCACCACGAGTGACACACTGTTAGGAAAAAGAGGGAAAAGAAAAAGTGGAGAGGAATTATGGTAATAATACATTATGTTTAATTTGTTGGTTTGGAAAAATTGTTGTTGGGAATTAGGTATTCCCGTTTGTGATTGTAATCATATACAATGCTATTCTTAGTTTAGTAATAAAATACATACCTGATTGAATATTATTTGTGTGACGCATATAAATGAATATAACTTTTGTGTTAAGGAAAAACAACAAATTGTTGAATGTGAAACTGTCGGAAGATATACATGATTATGCTGATTTCATGGTAAGATGTACCCTATCTGATCCAGTGTGTGCGGAAAGCAGATTCAGATGTGACTGAGCATAAGGATAAGACGAGATCACATTTTGGAGGGATTGCTAACGGAATTGGGAAGAAGTTCGAGAAAGAAAATTTGTGGCTAAAAAAATGAAGTTAATCGTGGCATACACCCTCTTTCTCAAAGAATGATGAAGACATTCTCCCGTGTAACTTGGAGATGAATGCTTACCTTCACCAAGGAAATTTATGTGACCATTTGCCTGGATCACACTGCAACATATGAAAGAAAGGCGATCACTTACTCTTGTTCGAAGGCTTCGAACATTCACCACATCAGAAGTTGCAGGACAACGACATTTTACCTGCAACCTCTGTGAAATGCGGGGACATATGTTATTACTTCACCAACGTCCGGGGAACCAGCATGGAGCTGCAAAAAACGGCTGTGCCCTTGTCACAACAGCTGTGCACGATTCTGCTGGTTGCTCCTGGTAAGGACCATGAATGACCGGAACACCATGGTCCCAACATCATTGTGGATGCATCCGGCATCCCTGTTCCACATCTTGCTGGCCAATCAACGTCACACCAATACTTGCTGCCCACTCACAATGAGGGAGGAGGCAAGTCGACTACAACTGGGTGAAGGCCTTGTTCAGGAATTACTATGGTTTACAGCAAAAAGTGGCAAGAATGCTACAAGGAGAGCAGGGTCAGTCTATGACTCCGCAATGTTACCACAACAGCGAAATCCTACACGAAGTAGTGCAGGAGCTATGAAGACATTAGGAGAAAATGTTTCATACCAGGATTCAAACACAAGTGATCAGCCCTTCCTTTCAAACAAAGTCAACATTTGTGTGGAGGCAAACGTTTTTTGCCAGATGGTGCAGATGCTTTACAAAACTTGAAAATGAAGTGAAATTGTTGTATCTTGGTGATGGTGAAGTGTTGTTTTGAAAATATATTTGTGATGCAAATGCAATAGATTGAACGATATGGAAGGAGTAAATGACCAACGAAATGTTTTGTGATTCTTGCAGGATGACGGTGTATGCCCAAGGGAATTTGATTACCAAAGTGATTGATTATTTACTTATACTTGTAATGATGTTTACTTGTAGTGATTGATTGTTTACTTATATTGATGTTTAGATTAATGGTTAATATAAACAAAAACAAAAAGATGAGGGAATTGTGGAAGTGTAACTCAGTGTAACTTATTAATTGGCACTGGTAACTTATTAATTAAACTGGTAACGAAGCAGATACATTTTACATGCAAACTCTGTGAAAGACGAGTTTGTAAATGAGTGTCAGGAATGCGCCCGAACATGATAATCTCTTGTCCACCTGGTCACAGCCCCTGGCTGAAGCACCCCCCTATCGTTTGGTAAACGGAACTCACAACAGGAGGGGAGCGAGCTGATACCAGGACTTGGTACATGCATGACCTCGGGGCATTAGGGGAGAGGGGATTAAGTCCAGTTTGTCCATATAAACGAGAGCAAACGTGGAGTCGACAGAACTTGCTGCGAGGAGCTCTGACCAACGGGAGTGTCGGAGGAACATCAGCCGAACGAGAAGGACCATGCGAAAAGAGTTAATCTCAGCCATTGAATTATGCGGTATTATTTGGTAAATGGAATGAAGTGAATAACCAGTTAATAAACCAGACCTTTTGTAAACCTGTGTCCGGTCATTGGAGTCTTGAGTCTCTCAGCTACAAATTCTCCAACACTCCAAAAACAGGTCCTGGATCGTAGTGTAAATAGCAGCGTAGTCTTGTGTAAATAATGCTCCCTACCGGCTGTATGTTTAGTTTGCGAATTCTTTCCGCGATTCGGTTATCCTGTGGGTGTGTTTCTGTGAGGAGAAGGGTGCAACGTCGCAAGGGGACATATTTACTCATTTGTGAATATCTGTAAAACTGTCGCACTCAGGGTAGGGTTAATAGTAGAGGGAACTACATCTGAGTGCCACACTAAAATAGGTAAAAATTTATCGGGTCGGGACGCCCCGAGGGTAGAGAAGGGTGCAATGTTGCGGATATGGGATTTGGCCTCCATATCCGCTTGTAAATATTCCCCTATTTCCCCAATACTCCCCAACTATCCCCAATCCCCCATTCCCTAGTCCCATTGTCTGTAAACAACACTCTGTAGCCCCGACCTTCCCCTTTTTCCCCCATTAAATGTCGTGCCCAGGTTCACCGCATCTCACGTAGACAACTATAGGACCTCTTGCTAGTTATTCTTAGTCTATGTCAGTTAAGGACTCGTTTCCATTAATTCTGACTCTTCGTTGCACCAGAATGTGATTGTATGGCACCAGTAGTGAGTTTAGGACCTCCCCATACCTCCTCCCATCTTCCTCATGAAACAACAACAACAACAACAACAACTACAACAACAGCGCGCGGGGAGTGTGCGTCCTCACACCGGCTTGGTTAGCCGCCATTGCCCATGTGCGCCGACGGGGTTACCACGAAGGGGCTGACTGTCGGCCCCTCGTCAAGGGCGGAGCCCGGTAACCCCCGCACCCAATAAGAAGCAACGGGCCGATTCCATCTGGGGCGGAGCTAACGAGCCGAGGGCGTGTCACTCCCCGCTGGATATACGCAGCGACTGACCGGACGTGACGAGAGAGATGCGCCCCGAGCTTGAAGTAAAGAGAACCAGTCACCACCTCCGAGCGCTGAGAGACCTCCCGCATCTCTGGACCGGACCGGGTCGATTCTGCCCCTGAGCCAAGGTGCACCTTGAGCCTCGACTACCTGCCCTTCCTTGCCATCAATCCCGGTGTGAGTCAGTCTTGTCCCGTTTATCTGTCGTCTGTCGGGGCTACTATAAGACCGTATTTAAGTGCCTACCTTCCTATGCTGTCTCTCTCGTCCTTGTAATCTAACGTTCCGAAATATTATAACCTCCTCCGGAGGTCTTGAGAACTGTACCCCTGGTGTCGTGTCATTTTAACCCAGCCGTTGTGTCCTTTCCTCAATTGATTTAACGTAGCGCGACTTGGCCAACGTTCGAGTATAATCGGGTAAACTGTGCAGACGCGGTCATACCAAACCGCTCGGTAAACCAACATCCACAACCGCGTCTGTAACAATATATATATTATATATATATAGATATATACTGTATATATATATATATTATTTATATATATATATATATATATATATATATATATATTGTTGCGGATATGAGGATTGCATTTTTTTGATTGTGTGTATTGTATTGTGGTAAATTGTTGTGTAACATTGGTTGGATATGGCCCCTCCTGCCTCCAGAGTTGTGTAAAGGTAAAAAGGGCGTCCCGGTAGTTAATTCCATGAAACACCACATTGCAGGACCCGATAAAACCCTTGTTCAGTAGCTTATATCTTATTATGTGTTTTAGAGTAAGGCCTTGTCTTCCATTAGAATAATACTCCATTGCACCGAATCAATTAAGAATAGCTCCCCTTCAATCATTCCATTTCCCAGCCAAACTCTCCATCTGTGGGTAAAGCAGTTCACAAGCGTGGGGTGCACGCCCTCTCATTTCGCTGCTATATTGAATATGTGCTCTGTGCTCTGTTTGAACATGAGGGGTGGGGTCGCCAGGGAGAGGCAAGCCCAGGGCGCGCCACGAAGGGCGGGGCTGTTCAGCCCCATGCCCAAATAAGGAAACAAGCCCGTGGGATTACCATACAAGGTCACGAAACAGAGCACGGGGGGGAGGGCGGTACCAAAACCGAGGAGGGCGTGTCAGACCCGCGCTGAAGGTTTGGACAGAAGGGTGCGACGATCGCTGGGACAAGCTACACGAGGGATACGGCAGATGAGTCCAGGTGCGTAAGAGGGTTGGCAGTCCACCGGGAGAGAGTTCAGAGTTGCACCGGAGTTGCATGAGAGATACGAAAAGCCTTTGACAAAGAGCCGCTTCAACCAGCCCCGTTTCAACCAGCCGCGTGAAGCCCTGACGGGGCAGCGAGTGACCCTGCCGGCGTGCGCTGTAAAGCCGAATACAAGGAGCTGCCGGCGTGCGCTGTAAAGCCGAATACAAGGAGCTGCCGGCTCCTCGCTTCCCACCCGGAGTGGACCTGCTCGCTGTGCCCTGTGATCCCACCTGCTCATCCCTCCAAACGATTCCTAGCCTTCCATCCATTTGCGTACGTGAGTTTGTTCTGTTCGTGCTGTCCTGGGTAGGTAATTAAGTCAGTATAAGCTAGTAATTTGCACTGTGTTACCTGCTTTTTCATGTCCGCTGTAAATACCCGTGACTGCTCTTGTTGCTTATGTGTGTGTAAATAATAATAAACCCCTTTACTCTTCTGTATGTCTTCTTCTTCTTCTTCTTTGCATTCGTCGTCTTAGTCTTTTCCCCATTGAATATCTGTGGCGCGATACGGCCAACGTTTGGGTGAATCGGGTTTAGTCGGGGAACAACTGTTCGGCCGCGGAGCCTCCGCTCGGCAAACATACCATCCTTAACCGCGGACCGTAACAATTGGTGTCTGGGAGTGAGATTCGAGGCCCGAACCCAATTTTTAAAAAGATCTAGGAAAAAATTTGGTCAAAATTTGCAGCTGCTGGAAATTTGTGTTGTTTTAAAGCAAAACCCGAATTTTGAAATCGCGCCATGGCTGGTCAAGGCGACAGGATGTCGGTGGGAGAGATAGACGGGGTAGAATCGACCCAGGACCTCGGGGAAATGTATGTGGAGGAAGGAGAGGAGGAGAACATTGGCAATGTGGTTGAGGGGGTATCAGGTGCACAAAATGGCGCGCTCGCGCACGTGGTTGAAGAGTCCCAAAATAGCGGCGCCGCGGAGGGCGAGCCCGCGGTGGCGGCTGGGGACGCTGGGCAAACCGGGTTTGACCTCGGATTATTCTTGACCCAACTGAATGCAAAAATGGATAGGATGGGGGGCCAAATGGGAGAGATGGGGGGGCCAAATGGGGGCAATGAGGGACGAAGCGAGGGCTCAGAGTGAGCAATTGGGGGTAATGAGGGATGAAGTGAGGGGTACCGGTGAGGAATTAGACAAGAAATTTGAGGGGTTAGACAACGGGATAAAAGAGGTAAAGAATGGGTTAACGGGGGTGGAAAATAGAATGGCTGCCCAGGAGAATCAGATAGAGGGGGTGAAAAATGGGTTAATGGGGTTAGAAAATAGGATGGAAGACAAATTGCGGGAGATAGGGGAGCAATCCGCCCGAGAAATTAAACAAATGGGAGAGCAGATAGAGGAGGTGAAAATCGGGGTAGAAACCAAATTGGATGCTCAGAGGGATGAATTGGGACAGATGAGGGCGGCATCTACAAAAGAGAGGGAGGAGATGAAAGAGGAGATACGACGAGGTGTAAGTGAGGAGGTCTCGGGGGTACGCGAGGAGGTAAAGCGAGGTGAAAAGCGTATAGAGAAAGAGGTGAGAAATGGAACAGCTAGGTTACAAGGGGGCATAGAGGACCTGACGGAGGAGGTGGAACAGCTGACGGTGGGACAAAAAGAACTAGTGGATCAAGTAGAAAAGAACACTGCGGTACTAGGAGGGTTAAAAGCGACACAAAACGACATTAAAAATGACTTGATAGCGACACAGAGGCAATGTCAGATGGTACGTGAGGGACTGACAACGAGGTTGGACGAGGTGACAGAAGTAATGGAGACGAAGGACCGAGAGGTGAGGACGCACATAGAGACGGTCAAAATAGCCTTAGAGGACGAACTTGAGGAGACGCACCGGGAAATAAAAGAGGTGAAGCAAAAATTAGAGGAAGTGGAAGAAGAGGTGAGTGAAATTAAAAAGAGACGGACAGAAACTAAAAGAGAAATACAGGAGGAGGCAATGGAATTGGTACAAGGTCGGTGCTCAACTCATAATGGTGTGCTCACTAACCAAATAAAGAGTTTGCCGGTGGCGAAGGAGGTGCGGAGACGAGGTGCCAAGGTGAGTGGCGATATACGAGGAAATGTACATGATGTGAGGGGAGCTTCAGTCGGCTTGGGGGTTGATTTGGATCCGGGTGTTCGTGAGAGGCCGTTGGTGAAGTGTGTGACAGGTCTGGTGTGCGAAAGAGGAGGTGTGCGAGAATGTCCGACTCTGGGGTGTGTGAGGAAAAAGTGCGCGCCGAGGAGAGAGTGTGCCGTCGAGAGTGAGTCGGTCGTAGCGCGTGTGCGAGGGAGCACATGGAAGCGCGGTGTGGTGAGTGTTATGGAGGAAGTAACGGGAGAGTGTGCGCAAGAGAGTGGTGCGCAAGAAAGGTGTGGAACGGACGGGTGCATGGGGAAAGAGTGCGCTGTCAAGAGTAAGGGAGAATGCACGCCTGTGGTGAGTGTTACGGAGGAAGTAACGGGAGAGTGTGCGCAAGAGAGTGCACGAGAAAGGTGTGTAACGGACAGGTGCATGAGGAAAGAGTGCGCTGTCGAGAGTAAGGGTGAGTGCGCTGTCAAGAGTGGTGGTGAAAGTAGTGAGAGTGACACGGAGCGTGAGTTGGTCGTGACAGGTGAGAGAGGATGTACACCTGGAATGGAAGGATGCACACCTGGAATGGTAGAGCGTGTGTGGGAATGCACACTTGAGTTGGTAGTGAGGCACGTGGTTGGGTGTGCGAGTGAGGGCACACCTGTGATTGTCAGAGGAGGTGACCGAGGAGGGGGCGTGAAGAGGTGTGTTGGTGAGGTGTGCGAACGACGAGTGTGTGCAAAGGTGTTTGGTGGTCAGGTGTGTGACCAAGTCTGTGAGCGGAATGAGTGTACCTGGGTGTGTAAGAGAAGGTGCAATGACGAGGAGCATGGGAACAGCTGGGTGTATGAGCAAGGAACGGGCTGCGGGGTGTAAGCATGCAGGTGAGGCATCGACGGTAACCGGGTTAGCGGTTAGGACGACATTTAGCCGAATCGGGCCCTCGGTGCACGTCGGGCAGCTTCGCGTGCCGCGAGGACCAGCGGGGATCCGAACCACGGCGGGTTCGAAAGGACCGCCGTACGTGATCCACGCTGGGGATCCACGCTTGGAACGGCCACGTCCGTGCTCCGCTAGGCGGAACGGGCAGCCCGATAGGAAGGGTCGTCATGGCGACCCCTTTTTGTTGAGGCGTTCCGGCAGGTCGTGATCGGGACATTGGATGGCTCCATACCGAGGTGGTGCGTGGGATCTCGGCCCGGGTAAACCTCCTTCCCTGCACCGAATGCGGGACGTATCCAGCCGCCGGCACCGAACAACCCGCGTTCATTGCTCGGCTTTACGAAGCCGGGCTTTGGACAGGAATTGGCGCACCGAGAGGCATTGGTAAGTAGACTGTAATGATGAGGATAGTGGTCTGAACCCGAAGTTAGAAAAACAAAATTTGATGATTGGCAAAGGATTGGCAGAGTGATGATTGGCAGAGGATTGGTAGAGTGATTGGCAAATTTTTGATTGGCAGTAAATAGAAAATTTTTGATTGGTTGGAATTTGGAGAGCAAAATTGGTAGTGGGACGTCCCCGATGTGGTGGGATGGCCAATCCACCATCCCTCACAGCGGGGGGCAAAGGAGCACTAGGTTTATGGGGTTTATGGCAGTGAAAACTAGCCCGGGTGGGTTAGGATATATCGTGTGTAGGGATCTAGCGAAGATGACATTAGGTAACGTTAAGATTAGTTAGTGACAATGACACCTGTAGTGGGGACGTAGGTAGATTAGTGTGGATGATAATGACGTGGGAGCGCAATAGTTTAAAGGGGCGACTGGGAAGCGCAAGTTTCAGAGGGGAGTAGTTAGATGAGATGATGCCGTGTGTTTGAGGATTAGAAGTGTATTGTGAAAAGTGTATGGTGAACAGGTGTGATTGCACAGGTGTGCAACTGAACAGGTGGATGGAGCAGTGTATGGATGAGCGTGATGGTGATGTGTATTGTGTTGACCACATGGTCCAGGGAGAAGGAGGGTGCAGGTGGCACCAGGTGTGAGTGCACAGGTGTGCAACTACAGGTGAATGGAGAACAGGTGTATGGAATATATGGAGTATTGGAATGGATGGTCGTGGAGTGAGTATGATGGAAACTATGGAGTGGAGTGGATGGTGCGAAGGTGTGAATGGGGGAAGAGTGGACCCCCATCACGAATACCCGGGGCGGGTAGTGTAAGTGTTAGGTAGAGGGTATAGGTAAATTGTGGTTGGATGGATATTGGCATCTGTGGTGCGGGTGAGAGAATGGTATTTGGATGGGTGCATTAGTGTTGTGGAAATGGCTGGGCGTGTAGCCTGTTAGTGTGTGTAGTTGGTTTGGGCACTCCACCACTGTGAGGATGTCGGCCAGGTGAGGCCGCAGGTGGGCTCTGGGAGCCGGTAGTAGTTGTTGTGGATGGGGCCCAAGGATCTGGAGGACGGACCCGGGTAGCCCAGTGCCAGAGGGCACCAAGGGGTGACAGCGCCAGGAGGGGCCTTCCCCAGTTAGTTAGGTTAGGGTGAGGAGCTAGGTAAGCTCAGGTGGCAACTGCAGTGGTGGAGGTGTGCAGGTGGGTAGACCTGCTGGGAGAGCTGCACGACCCAGCCCAGAAATTGTGCAAGGGCACCGGGAGATGAATCGGGGGAGTGAGACCCCAAATTGAGAAGCACCACAGTTTGGTCAATGGGAATTGGTTTTTAGAACCCATAGTGTAAGTTGGCCAATGGATTGGCAGGGAAAGACCCCGGGTAGAGTAAAGAGTGTTAAAGTCATTTAGAGGGTAGATAGGATGAAGGATCTCCTTGCACCATCTGCATCCACTCACCTGAGGTGACAGGTACTCCACACCATTCCAGGTTGTTTTTATTATTTTTATGATGCAAATGTTTTGGATTGTGAGACGCATCATGACGTGGGTGTGACATTGTGCTTGATGTTCCATCTCTTCCTCCTTATGAGGATTGATGATGAATTGGGTGATGGCAAATTTTGAAGTAGAGGGATTGTGGAGATGGATTTGGTATTGGGGAAATATGGGGAAGACGTGACAGTAGTGACGAATTTGTAAATGTGTAGATTTTGTACATATGGGGTAAGGGCAAGGGTAGTGTAGGTGACAGGGGGGTGACGTACGGTAGGGACGAGCTTTCTCACTTCGCTCTCCGTACGCATTTCGCCTTGCATTGCCTTATTGATGTGTACCCTTGTGACCTTACCCCTCGCTCATCTCTCTCCCCCCTTTTGTCTCCCACATGACCTTTGCGGCATTGGGCGCCGAGGGGAGCGTGCGTGAGTCCACCATTGTGCGCCCGGAACTCCCAGAACCAGCTGTCTGCATCGATGCACCACATTATGGACCACATGTCAGTGGCCGAGCACCACTTATGGACCCCATGGGTTGGGGCATGGCCCCTCTGCTGGAACCGGCCATGAGGGCCCGAAATCTTGCTGGCGGACCTTGGCCACAGGGCACCGATGCCCCACAGGTGAACCACACTAGTCGGCCCTGTGGGCCATAAATAAAGAAAATAACAGGGACACGTTGGGTGCAAGTTTTAATACAAATAGGCCGCCAGCAAAGGAAAAAGACAACATCTGGAAGAAAATAATAATAGCCAGCAGAGGGAGCCGAAGAGCAAGAGATCACCTGCAGGGTTAGGGGTTGTCGATTTATTTTATTCAGTTAACAATGATGACTGTGCACCGATTGGTGCTTGAGGGTGTGTTGGTGCGTTTTGGGTGCTTTCATGGTGCGTCGATGCAGAGCAGACTGTCTCTCCCCCCCCAGAAAAAACAATCACAGGTCCTGGGTTAGTTTTGTAAATAAAAGTAGCGTCAATTATAAATAATGCTCCCCACCGTCAGTGTATAGTTTGAAGACCATTCCGCAATTCGGTTAGCTGTGGGCGTGAGTCTGTTAGGCAGGGTGCAATGGAGCAGCGGGACATATTTATCTATGTTTTAAAACTGTCGCACTCAGGGTCAGGTTAAAAGTAGAGGGAACTACACCTACGTGTCACACTAAATTAAAGTTATAGGCCCGGGACGTGCCTAAGAGGAGGAGGGTGCAGTGTTGCGGATATGAGGATTGCATTTTTTTGATTGTGTGTATTGTATTGTGGTAAATTGTTGTGTAACATTGGTTGGATATGGCCCCTCCTGCCTCCAGAGTTGTGTAAAGGTAAAAAGGGCGTCCCGGTAGTTAATTCCATGAAACACCACATTGCAGGACCCGATAAAACCCTTGTTCAGTAGCTTATATCTTATTATGTGTTTTAGAGTAAGGCCTTGTCTTCCATTAGAATAATACTCCATTGCACCGAATCAATTAAGAATAGCTCCCCTTCAATCATTCCATTTCCCAGCCAAACTCTCCATCTGTGGGTAAAGCAGTTCACAAGCGTGGGGTGCACGCCCTCTCATTTCGCTGCTATAGTGAATATGTGCTCCGTGCTCTGTTTGAACAGGAGGGGCCGGGTCGCCAGGGAGAGGCAAGCCCAGGGCGCGCCACAAAGGGCGGGGCTGTTCAGCCCCATGCCCAAATAAGGAAACAAGCCCGTGGCTCGCCACGAGGGGCGTGCCGTCGGCGCCATGCCCAAATAAGGAGACAAGCCCGTGGGATTACCATACAAGGTCACGAAACAGAGCACGGGGGGGAGGGCGGTACCAAAACCGAGGAGGGCGTGTCAGACCCGCGCTGAAGGTTTGGACAGAAGGGTGCGACGATCACTGGGACAAGCTACACGAGGGATACGGCAGATGAGTCCAGGTGCGTAAGAGGGTTGGCAGTCCACCGGGAGAGAGTTCAGAGTTGCACCGGAGTTGCGTGAGAGATACGAAAAGCCTTTGACAAAGAGCCGCTTCAACCAGCCCCGTTTCAACCAGCCGCGTGAAGCCCTGACGGGGCAGCGAGTGACCCTGCCGGCGTGCGCTGTAAAGCCGAATACAAGGAGCTGCCGGCGTGCGCTGTAAAGCCGAATACAAGGAGCTGCCGGCTCCTCGCTTCCCGCCCAGAGTGGACCTGCTCGCTGTGCCCTGTGATCCCACCTGCTCATCCCTCCAAACGATTCCTACCCTTCCATCCATTTGCGTACGTGAGTTTGTTCTGTTCGTGCTGTCCTGGGTAGGTAATTAAGTCAGTATAAGCTAGTAATTTGCACTGTGTTACCTGCTTTTTCATGTCCGCTGTAAATACCCGTGACTGCTCTTTTTGCTTATGTGTGTGTAAATAATAATAAACCCCGTTACTCTTCTGTACGTCTTCTTCTTCTTCGTCTTTGCATTCGTCGTCTTAGTCTTTTCCCCATTGAATATCTGTGGCGCGATACGGCCAACGTTTGGGTGAATCGGGTTTAGTCGGGGAACAACTGTTTGGTCGCGGAGCCTCCTCTCGGCAAACATACCATCCTTAACCGTGTACCGTAACAATATATATATATATATATATATATATATATATATTATATAGTTATATATTTTATATATATATGTTTTTTTTTTTTTACGTTTGTGAGGGGGTAGGCAATGGAATACCTTAGGGCCAGGTAGGATTGTATAGGATAGTATGCTCCGAATGTAGCGGTGAAGATGAAGAACCCCCCTGTTCCTAAGTAGGGACCTGTTAGACCGGATGTCGTGGAAGAGTGTATCTTTGTCTCCATGACGAGGGGTGGGGTTATTTAATTAGTTAGGGATTAAGGGTAAATTCCCTTTATGTAAATTGCCCCTGCGATTTCTCCTTTGTTCGTTATAACACACACCCCACTCGCTATGCACTCCACACCTAAAAATAACACTAAATAAAAGTAACAGGAAACAGAACATGGCCGATGATACCACCGACGGGGTCGTCACAAAGGCCGGCAAGTGGCCATGAGGCCATGCCCCGAGGAATGCTTGGTCAGGACGGCCATAGAGCGATGAG
Source organism: Myxine glutinosa (assembly GCF_964187855.1). NCBI lineage: Eukaryota > Metazoa > Chordata > Myxini > Myxiniformes > Myxinidae > Myxine > Myxine glutinosa. Next base: position 123,149,184 of record NC_136269.1, read on the forward strand.
ATGGCAATCGCTGATGGGAGCATGCGCGGATGTCATCGGATGATGTAAGAACCCGGGGAACAAAATAACGGGGTCCCGACATTTTCCTTCTTCTTGATTCTGGATTGCATTGCGAACGGTCGCATGTACAGCTCTCTTGAGCCAGGGACATTGATCGCATGCAGTCGCCATGTTCTTTCTTCCTCTTGCGTTGGGGCAGTCATCACGAGCAGTCAAATTTATACTCTTGGGTCCTGACTTTAGTGACGGGCTGACGCATCCGTGCATTTCATATTCTTTGCTTGGTCCGGGCGATCGGTTCGAGCGACCGCATTGTCCTTTCACTGGCTCGTTGGTTCTGGCTGCACGGTGACTGGGTGTGCTGAGAGACCATGGTGCTGTGTGAAGCAGATGACGAAGACAAGTGCGGCTTGCTCACTTCGCGATCAGCGGCTGGAGTGAATGAGCTGTGCGCCGGGGCCTGTTTCCCACGCATGGACTTTGCGCTGGGGCCTGTTTCCCGCACACGGACTTCACGCTGGAGCCTGTTTCCTGCGCACGGACTTCACGCTGGGGCCTGTTTCCCGCGCACAGACTTTGCACTGGGGCCTGTTTCCTGCACACGGACGCGGGGACCCATTCGAGGACCGACAGGGTTCAAGAGCCGCTCAAAGCTGAGTCAACTACATTTCACTTTCGTTAATTTTATCATCCCCTTGTGTGTATACGAGTCTGTATGCAGGTGCTCCATTTAGGAATCTTGGTTTTATTATGCATTTCTTTGTCCCTGGCATTATTTTTTATTACCTTCGCAAAAGCGGAAGGTTATGTTTTGATCGCTGTGTATTTATTTGTATGTCTGTGTGTGTGTATGTTAATCGCATAACTCAAAAAGTATTCAACCGAATTGCATGAAATTTGGTGGGATGATTGGTTATTATACGGGACACATTTGATTAGATTTTGGGAAACAGATTTGCTCAAATTCTGACTATTTTTAACTCGATCGTATTTCACTCAAAGTTATGAGCGACTGAAGAAGAAGATGTCCATCCAGGACGTCATCACTATAACGCGATCTCCCGCGATCATTTCAACCTCAAAAAAAATTATAATTGCAGATTTGACAATAGATGAGGCATATTAACAAACGAATGAAACAGATTTGCTCAAATTCTGACTATTTTTAACTCGATCGTATTTCACTCAAAGTTATGCGCGACTGAAGAAGAAGATGTCCATCCAGGACGTCATCACTATAACGCAATCTCCCGCGATCATTTCAACCTCAAAAAAAATTATAATTGCAGATTTGTCAAGAGATGAGGCATATTAACAAACGAATGAAACAGATTTGCTCAAATTCTGACTATTTTTAACTCGATCGTATTTCACTCAAAGTTATGAGCGACTGAAGAAGAGGATGTCCATCCAAGACGTCATCACTATAACGCGATCTCCCGCAATCATTTCAACCTCAAATGAAATTCAAATTGCAGATTTGTCAATCGGGGAGGCATATTAACAGACGAATGAAACAGATTTGCTCAAATTCTGATTTTTAAAAATCGATCGCATTTCACATAAAGTTTGAGGTACTAAAGAAGAAGAAGATTCGTTTAGCTTCTCAGATAAAATAAATAATTCTGTCTGCAATTTCAGGTTAATTACCTTCGCAAAAGCGGAAGGTTATGTTTTGATCGCTGTGTATTTATTACCTTCGCAAAAGCGGAAGGTTATGTTTTGATCGCTGTGTATTTATTTGTATGTCTGTGTGTGTGTGTGTATGTTATTCGCATAACTCAAAAAGTATTCAACCGATTCGCATGAAATTTGGTGGGATGATAGGTTATTATCCGGGAACCATTTGATTAGATTTTGGAATCGATCGGGTCAAAGGTCAAGGTCAAGGTCATGAAAAGGTCAAAATCGTCTTTTTACCATAGCGCGGTCAATTTGTGTCCAATTTGTATGAAACTAATGCCAAAATGTTCAGAATTCAATGCCCAATCTTGTGATATGCGACATGACACTCTGACGTCATAACCCTTGTTTATTTACTATGCTTTACTAGGCGTGCCTACCATTTGTTTACTATGCTTTACTAGGCATGCCGACCAGTTGTTTACTATGCTTTACTAGGAGTACCTACCAGTTGTTTACTATGCTTTACTAGGCCTGCCTACCAGTTGTTTACTATGCTTTACCAGGAGTGCCTAGCAGTTGTTACCTTCGCAAAAGCGGAAGGTTATGTTTTGATCGCTGTGTATTTATTTGTATGTCTGTGTGTGTGTGTGTGTGTATGTTATTCGCATAACTCAAAAAGTATTCAACCGAATTGCATGAAATTTGGTGGGATGATTGGTTATTATACGGGACACATTTGATTAGATTTTGGGAGCAATCGGGTCAAAGGTCAAGGTCAAGGTCACGAAAAGGTCAAAATCGTATTTTTACCATAGCGCGGTCAATTTTTATCCAATTGGCATGCAACTAATGCCAAAATGTTCAGAATTCAATGCCCGATCTTGTGATATACATGACCCAGTGAAGACATTACCCTTGTTAGCGGTTGGGGGTCAAAGGTCAGGGGGGTCACGACCTTGCAAAATGTGCGTTTTTTGTAATAACTCGGTCAATTCTTATCCGATTTGCATGAAATCAGCACCAAACTGTTCACTGTTCTGTTCCCTACACTCCCATGCCAAGTACAGAACAGTAGCTGCGGCGAAGGTATGCGCTCTACCGAGTGCCCGTTCTAGTTAAACCTGTTTTATTGTTGCATTCAAAATCCATGTCAGTTTGAGTTAATTACCAGGGTCGAAGACATCCAGTGGGATCCGTACAGGTAAGAGCTTCGCTACCCTTTGCTGCCCTCATCCACCGCACGTATTTACACCACCATTGGATTGAATGCCTTGGAGTGTAAAGTTCGATCGGTTACCCATTACCTTGGAGGGTCTTAATCCCTGGGAACACAACAATATATGTATATACAGATAGTTCCCGACCTACGACGGGGGTACGTTCCGTCATGTCCGTCGGATGTCGGTTCCGTCGGAAGTCGGACCCCCTTTTGTGGACCTGTATTTTTCAGGTAGTAGTTGGGTCATAGCTCCAAAGTACGTGTACTATCATAGCATCATGTGTTAGTCTTATGACGTTAATTACATGGGACATGTATTTCAAGTTAGTATTATGTCTTGAATTACATGTACCTATTATTGGCTTGAATTACATGTACCTATTAATATACGTATACAAGTACGTATTCATGGATTATTTGGGACATTTTTCACGTCCGTTTTCCATCATATGACTTTGGAATGGAATATGAGATTTAGGCCAACGGCAAGGCACTGGGACCAATCGGGTCATTCAGCGCCGATATGACTTTATTATGTACCATGTATTGATACGTATTCAAGTACGTATCCGGGCATGGTTTTGCTTCTTGGTGGATGTACGTTTGCTCAGGCATCCTCTTCCAATAAAGTCCAGTTTCGTCGACGTTGAAGATTTGTTCTGGTAGGTATCTTTTTTCAACAATCAACTTGTCGAATACCTCCCGGATCCTTGCAGCTGCACCTGCATCTGCACATGCAGCTTCGCCGCTTACTCTCAAGTTATGCAGGTTATTTTGTCTCTTAAAACAACTAAACCAGCCTTTGCTGGCGGTAAATGTTTCCGTGTAGTCGGTGCCAGCCCGCACCTTCAAAACGTCGAAGAGACTCTTAGCCTTAGCCTGTATCGTCATCAAGCTAAGAGGCACACATTTTTGCAGCTGGTCTTCCATCCACGTCATCAGCATCTTCTCCATTTCTGCAGTAGGTTGTTTTCTCTTCTTGGTGATGATAGTAGTGCCCACGGGCGCCGCTTCCCTCACAGATTCTCGGATGCGAGTCTTGTCCTTGTCCATCAAAGCACAGAAAGATAAACTGAGCAATATAAGCAAAGGGAAGTAGGGACCGGAAGCAGCCCAAACCGGAACAGATCTCGTATGGTTGCCCAAAGTTAGGCGGTGTGAGTAAATATAGCTGGGTGAAGACCAGATGAGCTACAAGGCCCAAGCTGCTTCACTGTTGTGGACAGCCCATTTATAGAGCTGGACCGAGGGACTGCAAGTCCGCTCGGTGCTTGATCATCGCCTGGCACCAAACATTTTGAAACATGGACTGCCTCAATGACCTTGAGTGAAACCTTCTCGCTCCTTCCACAACCTCCTTGCCCCGCTTCCCCGCTCATTCAAATACTCTGCCTTACCTGCACTCAAAGGGTACCTCCACAGCCTGTGTGACGACTGCAAGAGTTAATGCACTTGGACATTCATGCAATTTTCCAGAGAAGCGAGTGGGACATTTGGTACCATCGGAACCATGGTGCCCCCCTTCCCTGATTAGTCAATTGGACCTCCGGGTCTGTGTTGCACCTCCAACCTATACGAAGGTGTGCTGTTTCCACCAGGCATTGCAATCTGCTTACAAAATTGGCCATATAGTATTAAAATGGTCTTTTCGTGAGAGATGTTACAATAATTTCACGAGGTACGTTGGTAATACGAACACAAATTAGGATTACAGTAAATAGTTGTAAAATAGCGATGTCATCATAAAGGAATTTTCAGGAATATTGAATGGCGATTGTAACGCACGTTTCTGCAACAGTCAAATTAATCTGATCATTTCCTTACGGGTTAATTGACCTTATCATGCTCTTTTTTTATTTTTGCATCCATGCCCTTTACCCTCAGTCACAGCAGAAAAGCAGGTTCGTCCAAACAGAGAACAGTAGCTTGAAGTGCGTAACCCACAATGCGCTTTCTCCTCTCTCTGTCTCTCTCTCTCTCTCTCTCTCTCTCTCTGATTGTCCCAGATTGCAGTTTCCTGTGCGGCGGGGAGAATGGGACAAGAGGTGGTAGTACCAGGGGTTCCGAAGGGGGAGCGGAAATTTTGCCGGTGGTGGTGGTGGGTGAGCGGTGGAGCTTGGCTGGACTCAGATGGAAAGGAAAGCCCCTTCCTGCTGCTGGACCCCTGGGCTCATTTCCTGGACCCCTGGGCTAATTTCCCCTTCCCTACTCATGTCCCATCCTCAGCACGTGACCACAGTTTTGGAAGCTAAAGGGATCCATCATGTCATTGAGAGCAAACTAACGCCAACAAGGATCCAGGAAATCGGTGTTTGATGGAGTCATATGATTCGATTGGACTTGTGAGCACAATTTCGGATGTTTTACGATCAATCTAGATTTTTCCTAACTCGAGATTAGCAAAGCAAACGATCTGAAATACATCAACGTTGGTGTCTCTAATGTTGTAAAGGCACAAAAAGAATCATGCTTTCTGTGCTTCAAGTTGAAATGTATCCCTGGTGGCTTTTGTATTTGATGATTTTTTTTGTGATTTTAGGAATATTTTCAGACATTTTCCAAACTGTTCTACATCCTGTATCCCCTTACTAAATAAAAATCGACAGATAAATTAATAAAACGAGAACAGCACTCGGTGGAGCGCATACATTTTGTATCCCACTGATGGGCCAGATCTGGATTCTGATCTGAAGCTAAATTTAATCAGCTTGTTCTTGTTATCTAACCAACTCATCCACCGAGCTTTGTCTTAACTCGTCCACAACTTTTTGAAATATTGTGCTGTATATCGTTTATGGCCCGATCGCTCAATGGTGAAGAATCACTTTTTAAAATTCTCATATCCGGATCCGGATTTGGATCTTCACCAAAATCAAATAGATTCGTCCTAGTCACACACACCACCTGTCCAACAGGTTTCGACCAACTTTGTCCACAACTTTTTGAGATATCATGTTATATATCGGTTTTTTTGCCCTATCTATCTCTCAATGGTGAGGAATCCCTTTAAAAATTATCGGATCCGGATCTTCACCAAAATCGAATCATTTCGTCCTTCTCACATACCCAACCTCTCCATCAAATGTCGTCTGAATCCGTCCACAACTTTTTGAGATATCCTGTTCACAAGCAAACAAACAGAAAGGGTTGAACATTGTGTGCTTCCCCTTCTCTCCCCATCTTGTCTTCCGCTCCCTCTTTTTATATATTTTGTTTGTCTGGTTGATTTGTTTGTGAAATAAATGTTAGCTCTTTCACGAGCCTCGATTCAGTATACAAAAAAAACATATAATCTCCATCCACCTTCGGTGGCGGAGGTAACGACAAGAATAAGATTCATGCTTTTACACTGCAAAGTTTTCACCTTGAATTAAAAACAAATCACCTTTTTGTCACTTTCAAAACCCTTCTGTTTAGCACTACCTGTACAAAATATTATGGCATTTTGCGTCATCAGGACCAATCAAATTTGCCGCTCGTTGACTCCGCCCATGTCCTTGTTTCCCAAGATAGCGTGGGGGTAAGGTGGGATATTAACTCTCTAGTTTTCCTGATATTCACGATCCACATTGCTGGAAAACCTAAATATAAAGAAAGCTCTCTTTATCCCCTAAATTGAACGCAGACAGACACAAGACTCTACATTTACATCTGTTTTACATTTAATATCACTATACAACCTGTAAAATGTTAAATTAAGAGGTCATTCTGATCACTCATTCTTGATTTACTTTATGCATTTCGCTTTATATATTTGATGAAGTGGATTATGCTTTAAAATGCAAGAATAATTCCACTCCATCAAATATATAAAGCTTATATTTATTGGGTCTGTACATTGTATACGTAGATACATACCAGTAAAATAAATAATAACGCTTGCTTATTTACCTGTCGCCGAAGGTGTTGTTTCCAATGCTGCCTGTCTGATTGTCTGTCTGTTCGTCCGTCTGTGAGCAGGGTATCTCAAAAAGGTATAGACGGATTCGGACGAAACTTGGTGGACAGCTCGGTGTTTGACAAGGAAGAACTAGAACGCCACTCAGTAGAGCGCATACTCCCGCCGTGGGTCAAGTTGGAATAATACGATTTGTTTTAACATCCCCTCTCCCCAAAACAATAAATGAAAAAGAAAGTAGGCCCAAACTGTCAGAGAATTAATTTTGATATATCTCGGAATTAGAGGAGAAAAACATCATTTAAGAATAAGAATAAAAGCTTTAATACAGTAAAACAGAAAAAAAATTCCCAAAAATTAAAAACACTTCACAGCCACAAAACACGAAATTAAAAACACCTCACCACCACATAATTAAAAATACCTCAGCACCACGTGATTCAAAACCACCACCACGTTATTAAAAACACTTCACAACCACGGAAACAAAAGTTTCAGGGAGTAGTTCAGTGACAACAGACACTGCGCAGATATGTAGATATATAGATAAATACACCTGAAAATCGCAGAGCCAGAATTATTTATTTGGTCTGGGAAGCCCATGCGAGGTTTCTTCTTCTTCAGCCTCTCACAACCCTGGGTGAATGTGCGATCTTTAAAAAAAAAGTTCGAATTTTGCCAAATCTGTTTTATTCTTTTGTTAATATACCTCAGCCATTGACAAATCTGGAATTATAATTTTATTTCAGGTTCAAATTAACCCGGGACATTGTGTCAAACGATGCCTGCAAGTCTGTACATGTGATAAATAATTCATCGTCCACAGTCGAAGACTCTTCTTCTTCATGCAATAAAAACTTCCAGCTTCCAGACTGTACATCCAATCATCTTCAAATTTTGCACACTTGTTACTCTTCATGACTTCTACTACAGTATGAAGTTTCACGTCAATCAATGAGGTGTTTCAAGAGATATAAATGTTTTTATTATTTGCGTTTAATTAACGATATCTGCCAAACCACGTGACCTATCGCAAATTCCAAAATGGCATTTTAGTAGACTGGTATGCTGAACAGATCTGTGAGGTTTTCCCTCGATTGGATCACAAATGAGGGAGGAGCTAGGTTTTAAATGTTTGTGCTTAAAAACGTCATAACTCTGAAACCATGTGATGCATGACGTCATGCTCGCTGACTTTTTTGTTCGTCATGGGTATGCGATTCTGCCTGCAAAGTTTGGCCTCGATCTGTTCAGGCGTTTTGGAGAAAATTAGATTTTAGTGTTTTTTACTCAAAACAATATGGCGGCTGAACCACGTGACCTGTGACGTCATAATTACCATTAAAATATTCTGCAGACCGAGTCCCTCCTATGGTAAAAATTTGCTCTCAATCGGTCCAATTATTGCAGAGAAAATGGTTTTTAAAGGAAAACAGAAAAAACTAGAACGCCACTCAGTGGAGCGCATATTCCCGCCGTGGGTCAAGTTGGAATAGTACGATTTCACAAAAGTTTGAGGGAGTAGTTCAGTGACAACACAAGACAAGACAACACAAGACAGACACTGCACAGATATATATTTAGAATATATAGAAAATAATGTTTAAAAAAACAAGGCAATTTCACTTACATTTTCGGATTCAGCGTTCAATTCTATATAAGTGAGTGCATTTTGAGGCATGTGTGACTTCCAATAAAATTGTAAGCCAGGAAAACGTTCGTTTCATTCCTGAGGGATACAACATATAAAACTGGCCCAAACGTCAAAACAAAACTTGCTCATTTTAAGTCGCACAAGCTAATGCGACCCCTCATTCTTCTGGGAAGAATCCCGTGCACATGCTGGTCACACTTATGTCACCTACGTCTTTATAAGTTCATCAAATACTGACACCGCGATTGACATTCGCTGAGGTAAATGTTGATATCTCTTCTGAGGTAAAAAAAAAAAAAACGTTTTAAAGCATTATACGTATCAAACGATACATTTTATGAAACGGGGAAACGTAATACACACTTTGGTGGTTTTAAAATGACAGAATATGTCTTTATTAGAAAAAAAAAGTACATTGAAGACGACGCTGTTAATAAAATACACCGCTCTAACACATAACCACGAGTTTAAACTACATTTACAACAAATATGAAAACTATTTTCATATCACAATGTTAAATATAGAAGATAATGTTAAAAAAAAAATGAGCCCCATCTTCCAATGATAAACAATCCTTCAAAAAATTCCTGGATCCGGAATAATATCCTGAGCTTCACCAAAAACTAATCAATTCTTCCTTATCCCAAGGGCAATCATCCCACCAACTTTCATCCAAATCCGTTCAGAACTTTTCCAGATATCTTGTTCACAAACACACGAACACACACACACACACACACACGGACACGATCGAATGCATTACTCCCTTGCGGGAGTAATTAATTCAATTTTGGTGAAGATTCGGATCTCGGTATTTCGGATCTGAGAATTTTTTAATTGATTATTCACCATTAAGAGATAGGGCCAAAAAGGATACAGTATATAACAATATACCTCAAAACGTTGTGGATGAGTTGTGACAAAACTTGGTGGATGAGTTGGTTAGGTGAGAAGAACAAGCCGATTCGATTTTGATTCAGGTCCGGATCCAGATCTGGCCTATCAGTGGGATACAAAAGGTAAACTGTTCAGGTTGGTGGAGGTATGCTTTCTTCCGAGTGTTGTTCTAGTTTACCCATGTTTTCACTGTCCACATTGCTGGAAAAGCCAGATATAAAGATAGATTTGTCCCGGCAAGTTGAACGCAAACACCCCACGTTGTAAAATCCTCGAAATGCAGATGAGATTGCCAAAAATAATTCTCCAAAACATCAAAAGAAACAACCATTTTTTTTATTCCCTGCATTTTCCATCGCTCTGGTGGTAAAACCACGAGATGCAGGGACCGCGACACTCAGCTGGGCGGGGCTTGCTTGGACCCGCCCCCTCGGAACAGACAAGACAAGTTCCAAGGGGGTGGTGGGTTGGGTTATATCGTCTCGTCGTGAATTCAACCTAAATCACTATCATTACTCATCTCAATTCAATGAACATATCAAGGGAGAAAGATACAAGTTAACATGAGGATAACTCGAATTGGCTTTGTTAACGACGTGCAATGTGGGAACATCAATAAGAATGTCACCATCACTGTTTGTGTTGACTTCAGTTTACAGGTTCCACATCTACCACTTAACGTTTGTCTTCGACTGAAAAACATAGGCTCTGCCTCTCACTGTTGCCGAGCAGCTCATTATAATGTAAACAATCGTTTTCTTTTATAACGTGTGTTCTATTCATTTAAAATCACTTTTCAGCCTGTAAAATGTCAAATGAAGAACTCATCCTGATCATTCATTTTTGATTTACTTGATTTATTGAGCTCCTTGCAGAATGCAAACACAATCCGCTTCATCAAATATATAAAGGTTGTATTTATTGTGTCTGCACGTAGTATATGTGTTGGAACCCATCTGTGGATGCACGAGAAATGACAATGCAGACCCATCGGCCGATGGGTCTGCGCCATCTGCGGATGTGTTGTTCACCTTGAAGGAATGTGTATGCATCAATGGTGGATGAGTATGTTTATTTGAAATGTTTATTCAAATATATTTTTGAAATTATTTTTGAAATTTGAAATTTGAAATGTTTATAAAGCAGTCCGTGACATGTGGTTTGTCGATAACCGTTTGTCGATAACCATTTGTCGATAACCGTTTGTCGATAACCGTTTGTCGATAACCGTTTGTCGATAAGATAAAAATAAGATAATGTCGCTCCATTTAAAAACGCTGGTCTACTTCGCTGGTGGCACTGGCAGACTCAGCTCTCCATTGTTTATATAGCAATTCCTGGCATTTTATATAGCAACACATTCCTTCAAGGTGAACAACACATCCGCAGATGGCGCAGACCCATCGGCCGATGGGACCGATCCACAGATGGGTTCCAACATATGCATCCCAGTATCTGCAAGCATGCCCCACTGGTGTGTGTGTGTGTGTGTGTGTGTGTGTGTGTGTGTGTGTGTGTGTGTGTGTGTGTGTGTGTGTATGTGTGTGTGTGTGTGTGTGTGTGTGTGTGTGTTCGTGTGTTTGTGTGTGTGTGTGTGTGTGTGTGTGTATGTGTGTGTTGTGTGTGTGTGTGTGTGTGTGTGTGTGTGTTACGAACTCCGTATTTTAGATCCAAAAAGTTCAAACTTGAAACCAGAGTACCTGATTCCATTGTTCAGTCGCACCATCTTGGTGTTGCCTTATTTCAGTTTTCTCACCTTATTCTGTGGCGTCATCAGTGGTTTCTGTGCTGCAATTCTGCTATGGTTACCTGCTGCAATCGGCCTCCTTGGCACAGTGCTGGATGAGATGTTAATGTTAAGGCCTGCTCTCATTGCATTTGGCAGATGCTGAATTGCTATTCTTCTATCGTGTAAGTTCAGTAACTTCAAGTGCCTTTCTTGTCTTGGGGAGGCTCTTCTGTGTTTTACTGGACATTTATTATCTTGTACAAAGTGAGATTTCTTCAGGCATTGCAAGGTGGACCTCACACCTTTGTGGGACATTTCAGATTGTGTGTAGATTGTGTGAGTTTTATATATTTGATGATGTGGATTGTGAGCGTTTTATATATTTGATGGTGTGGATTGTGAGAGTTTTATATATTTGATGATGTGGATTGTGAGAGTTTTATATATTTGATGGTGTGGATTGTGAGCGTTTTATATATTTGATGATGTGGATTGTGAGACCGTTTTGTATATTTGATGGTGTGGATTGTGGGAGTTTTATATATTTGATGATGTGGATTGTGAGACCGTTTTGTATATTTGATGGTGTGGATTGTGGGAGTTTTATATATTTGATGATGTGGATTGTGAGACCGTTTTGTATATTTTATGGTGTGGATTGTGAGAGTTTTATATATTTGATGATGTGGATTGTGAGAGTTTTATATATTTGATGGTGTGGATTGTGAGAGTTTTATATATTTGATGATGTGGATTGTGAGACCGTTTTGTATATTTGATGGTGTGGATTGTGAGAGTTTTATATATTTGATGATGTGGATTGTGAGAGTTTTATATATTTGATGATGTGGATTGTGAGAGTTTTATATATTTGATGATGTGGATTGTGAGACCGTTTTGTATATTTGATGATGTGGATTGTGAGAGTTTTATATATTTGATGATGTGGATTGTGAGACCGTTTTGTATATTTGATGGTGTGGATTGTGAGAGTTTTATATATTTGATGATGTGGATTGTGAGACCGTTTTGTATATTTTATGGTGTGGATTGTGAGAGTTTTATATATTTGATGATGTGGATTGTGAGACCGTTTTGTATATTTGATGGTGTGGATTGTGAGAGTTTTATATATTTGATGATGTGGATTGTGAGAGTTTTATATATTTGATAATGTAGATTGTGAGAGTTTTATATATTTGATGGTGTGGATTGTGAGAGTTTTATATATTTGATGATGTGGATTGTGAGACCGTTTTGTATATTTGATGGTGTGGATTGTGAGTTTTATATATTTGATGATGTGGATTGTGAGAGTTTTATATATTTGATGATGTAGATTGTGAGAGTTTTATATATTTGATGGTGTGGATTGTGAGAGTTTTATATATTTGATGGTGTGGATTGTGAGAGTTTTGTATATTTGATGATGTGGATTGTGAGAGTTTTATATATTTGATGGTGTAGATTGTGAGACCGTTTTGTATATTTGATGATGTGGATTGTGAGAGTTTTATATATTTGATGATGTGGATTGTGAGAGTTTTATATATTTGATGATGTGGATTGTGAGAGTTTTATATATTTGATGATGTGGATTGTGAGAGTTTTATATATTTGATGGTGTAGATTGTGAGACCGTTTTGTATATTTGATGATGTGGATTGTGAGAGTTTTATATATTTGATGGTGTGGATTGTGAGAGTTTTATATATTTGATGATGTGGATTGTGAGAGTTTTATATATTTGATGATGTGGATTGTGAGAGTTTTATATATTTGATGGTGTGGATTGTGAGAGAATTATATATATTTGATGGTGTGGATTGTGAGAGTTTTATATATTTGATGATGTGGATTGTGAGACCGTTTTGTATATTTGATGATGTGGATTGTGAGACCGTTTTATATATTTGATGGTGTGGATTGTGAGAGTTTTATATATTTGATGATGTGGATTGTGAGAGTTTTATATATTTGATGGTGTGGATTGTGAGAGAATTATATATATTTGATGATGTAGATTGTGAGAGTTTTATATATTTGATGGTGTGGATTGTGAGAGAATTATATATATTTGATGATGTGGATTGTGAGAGTTTTATATATTTGATGGTGTGGATTGTGAGAGAATTATATATATTTGATGGTGTGGATTGTAAGAGTTTTATATATTTGAGGGTGTGTATTGTAAGAGTTTTATATATTTGATGATGTGGATTGTGAGAGTTTTATATATTTGATGATGTGGATTGTGAGAGTTTTATATATTTGATGGTGTGGATTGTGAGAGAATTATATATATTTGATGGTGTGGATTGTGAGAGTTTTATATATTTGATGGTGTGGATTGTGAGAGTTTTATATATTTGATGGTGTGGATTGTGAGAGTTTTATATATTTGATGGTGTGGATTGTGAGAGAATTATATATATTTGATGGTGTGGATTGTGAGAGTTTTATATATTTGATGGTGTGGATTGTGAGAGAATTATATATATTTGATGGTGTGGATTGTGAGCGTTTTATATATTTGATGATGTGGATTGTGAGACCGTTTTGTATATTTGATGATGTGGATTGTGAGCGTTTTATATATTTGATGATGTGGATTGTGAGACCGTTTTGTATATTTGATGGTGTGGATTGTGAGAGTTTTATATATTTGATGATGTGGATTGTGAGAGTTTTATATATTTAATGGTGTGGATTGTGAGTGTTTTATATATTTGATGATGTGGATTGTGAGACCGTTTTGTATATTTGATGGTGTGGATTGTGAGAGTTTTATATATTTGATGATGTGGATTGTGAGACCGTTTTGTATATTTGATGGTGTGGATTGTGAGCGTTTTATATATTTGATGATGTGGATTGTGAGACCGTTTTGTATATTTGATGGTGTGGATTGTGAGAGTTTTATATATTTGATGATGTGGATTGTGAGACCGTTTTGTATATTTTATGGTGTGGATTGTGAGAGTTTTATATATTTGATGATGTGGATTGTGAGACCGTTTTGTATATTTGATGGTGTGGATTGTGAGAGTTTTATATATTTGATGATGTGGATTGTGAGAGTTTTATATATTTGATAATGTAGATTGTGAGAGTTTTATATATTTGATGGTGTGGATTGTGAGAGTTTTATATATTTGATGATGTGGATTGTGAGACCGTTTTGTATATTTGATGGTGTGGATTGTGAGAGTTTTATATATTTGATGATGTGGATTGTGAGACCGTTTTGTATATTTGATGGTGTGGATTGTGAGAGTTTTATATATTTGATGATGTGGATTGTGAGAGTTTTATATATTTGATGATGTAGATTGTGAGAGTTTTATATATTTGATGGTGTGGATTGTGAGAGTTTTATATATTTGATGGTGTGGATTGTGAGAGTTTTGTATATTTGATGATGTGGATTGTGAGAGTTTTATATATTTGATGGTGTAGATTGTGAGACCGTTTTGTATATTTGATGATGTGGATTGTGAGAGTTTTATATATTTGATGATGTGGATTGTGAGAGTTTTATATATTTGATGGTGTGGATTGTGAGAGTTTTATATATTTGATGATGTGGATTGTGAGAGTTTTATATATTTGATGGTGTGGATTGTGAGAGAATTCTATATATTTGATGGTGTGGATTGTGAGAGTTTTATATATTTGATGATGTGGATTGTGAGAGTTTTATATATTTGATGATGTGGATTGTGAGAGTTTTATATATTTGATGGTGTGGATTGTGAGAGAATTCTATATATTTGATGGTGTGGATTGTGAGAGTTTTATATATTTGATGATGTGGATTGTGAGACCGTTTTGTATATTTGATGATGTGGATTGTGAGACCGTTTTATATATTTGATGGTGTGGATTGTGAGAGTTTTATATATTTGATGATGTGGATTGTGAGAGTTTTATATATTTGATGGTGTGGATTGTGAGAGAATTATATATATTTGATGATGTAGATTGTGAGAGTTTTATATATTTGATGGTGTGGATTGTGAGAGAATTATATATATTTGATGATGTGGATTGTGAGAGTTTTATATATTTGATGGTGTGGATTGTGAGATAATTATATATATTTGATGGTGTGGATTGTAAGAGTTTTATATATTTGATGGTGTGTATTGTAAGAGTTTTATATATTTGATGATGTGGATTGTGAGAGTTTTATATATTTGATGATGTGGATTGTGAGAGTTTTATATATTTGATGGTGTGGATTGTGAGAGAATTATATATATTTGATGGTGTGGATTGTGAGAGTTTTATATATTTGATGATGTGGATTGTGAGAAAGTTTTATATATTTGATGATGTGGATTGTGAGAGTTTTATATATTTGATGATGTGGATTGTGAGAGTTTTATATATTTGATGATGTGGATTGTGAGAGTTTTATATATTTGATGATGTGGATTGTGAGAAAGTTTTATATATTTGATGATGTGGATTGTGAGAAAGTTTTATATATCTGATGATGTGGATTGTGAGAAAGTTTTATATATTTGATGATGTGGATTGTGAGAAAGTTTTATATATTTGATGATTTGGATTGTGAGAAAGTTTTATATATCTGATGATGTGGATTGTGAGAAAGTTTGATATATTTGATGATGTCGATTGTGAGAAAGTTTTATATATTTGATGATGTGGATTGTGAGAAAGTTTTATATATTTGATGATGTGGATTGTGAGAAAGTTTTATTTATTTGATGATGTGGATTGTGAGAGTTTTATATATTTGATGAAGTGGATTGTGTTTACAATCTGTAAGCAGCTATCTTACTCAAGTAAATCAAGAGTTACTGATTAGATCCTTAGATTGAGCTCTTTATTTCACTTTGCAGCTGTAGTAATTTTTAATGTAAATACGGCAAAAGCAATAAAATACGAGGCAGAAGAGGTGCTTGTTAGCATCGCCTAGCATCCAGTTTGAGTGTCAGGTCCATTGTCTTGGGTCACGTGACCTGCCATGAGCTGAAGGAGTTTGCACCGGCGACGTTTATGGGTGGATATTTTCATTTACGGAGGGACTGTTTTGTCAATCTTTTTTTCCTGAGATATTGGCTTAAGGTTGCATCATTTTACAACATTTTTGCTTCCTACCCTACTTAGAAGGAACTAAACATTTATATCAGTGAGTGAGTCTGTGGTTAGAAAGAGCGGAATTTATCTACGATAACAAATAGAGCTTGGGTGGCTGTAGCTATGTCGGCAATATTCACTTGTTGATTAGTCTCTGCATTGAGGTGATTGCAATGTTGGTGATTATGTTGTGGTGTCGTTGTCACATGCTTTCCTCACCTCATGTTACTTACTACTCACACTTACTACTGTTACTACTCACCTCTCACAGTGTTGATTACAATGCCGTGTATTTATCCCACGGTTTCCTCACCTCGCGACTCATCATGCTGATTACTACATTACTTGTGGAGTTTTCCTTAACAATTCTACGTTTGTTTAACTCCCCGGACATAAAGCGGCCATCCATGTTTGGTGGGCGAACACCGGTACTTACTCCCACCCAGAGTGCCGAGTTTCCCGCTTGTTGAATAAATTGCGTAATGAATCCCAACTAATGGAGTCAGCCGGCAGTTGATAAACAAGAGATATTTAATTGTTTTGTTTGTTTCATTGTTCAATATACACATCCTCACATTTATTTTTATTTCAAGATGTGAGCTGGTCATTCACGTCAATAATAGGCAAATATATTCCATGCTACCACTCAATAAAGCGAAGCATCATGGCACAGATATTTGACATTCCCATCATGTGGGAGAGTAATAAATTGATTTCACCCTGTTTTGTCTCTGAAAAAACATTTCTGTTCATATCCTTCATCTTACTATAATTCACCGAATGTCTGTCTGTCTGTTCCCAGGTACCGCAAAAACAGCTAAACCGATCGCAACGAAATTTGGGGTGGGTAATCCTGGGACCCCCTGGAGTACAATAGGCTGTATTGTTTTTCCAATTGTTTTCCAATTTTTCCAATTTTCCAGTTTTTCCAAACACGATGGAATAATATTTACCGATATGAACAGTGATGTGGCTTTTATTGAAATTCTATAAATACTGTTTAGATTTTGATGATTTGCGTGTGATATGATTTAACGGATGTTTATATAAATCGTGTAAAATAAAAAACCTTCAATTTCTGATATTTTGCCTTTTCATTTGGGCCTCCCAATTGAAGCCCCGCCCAATGGGCGGGTACCGTTCCTAGTTACTTATAATGAAAGAATCATTTTAGTTGACACAAATGCTTTTAAGACCAAAAGGAAGAAAGATCTGGATATGTTCTTTGGGACATAAAAAGGCATAACCCACTGGACTTGTCAAATCCTATTGTGAGGTTGTGCAGAAAAAGTCTGTTTATAAAAATTAAAAATAGCGAATTCATCATATGTGCGACAAATAACCTCTGGACTTTATTCAACAGCTCATCCACCAGCCCGACCAAACAGCTGCGGCTTTGGAATCCTTCACGAACGAGTGTGAACTGTCCTGCCTGGTGCAATGCTTACACCCCTTGTAGAAGTAGCGCTATATTTGGCACGTGTTCCAAAAGGTGTTTGCCCCGGTGCCAAATTTCGCAATCAAGGGGCTGACATACAGGGCCACCATGGCTATTTACAAAAAAATAGTTTCCGATGAGAAAAACACAAGTTCCAAAAAGTAATCTCTTTAATACTCGACAGAGTTCCAGAAGTGACGTATCGTAAAACTTGTTGTATGGACTTGTATTGTGACGTCATAGAGCTTGTTCTTCGGTGCTTTACCGATTTGTTACCTCTGCCACCGAAGGTGCATGGAGGATATGTTTTCACCCCTGTTTGTTTGTTTGTTTGTGAATAAAATATCTTAAAAGGTTCTGGATGGATTCGGACGAAATTTGGCAGAGATGTAGCGTATGTGACGAGGACGAAAGGATTAGATTTTGGTGAAGATCCGGATTCGGATTCGGCTACTAGAATTTTCTTAAGTGATTCTTCACCATTGGGAGATCGGGCCAAAAATGATACATACATAGCAGGATATCTCAAAAAAGTTGTGAACGGATTTGGACGAAACTTGGTGGACAGGATGTGTCTGACAAGGCCAAATAGATTCGATTTTGGTGAAGATCTGAATATGGTTTCAGATATGAGAATTATTTAATTTTTTAAGTGATTCCTCACCTTTGGGAGATACTATACATAGCAGGATATCTCTAAAATTTATCAATGGATTTGGACGAAACTTGTTGGACAGGTTGTGTGTCTGACAAGGAAGAATCGATTCAAGTTTTGTGAAGATCCGGATCCGGCCAGTAGAATTTTAAAGTGATACTTCACCATTGAGTGATATGGCCAACCAGGTGGAAGTAGGTATGCTCTCTACTGAGTGCCGTTCTAGTTGCAGGTTGTTTCAGGGGGTTTAACGTGCAATGAACGAAAGCACACATTTCCGGGTGGAGGGCATAACCGTGCCCGAGCTGTGATGTTTCTCCGTGTATTCCATTCGAATTTTGTGTTTGCATAAAATTCGCCGCGTGCTCGTCGAGAAGCAAAGGCGCGATGAAGCTGCGCGCTGTTTGCTCGTGGAGTATCCATTACGGAAGCGGGTGGTGCACGGCGCAGGAGCGACACGAACAGACTTGTAGTCACAGCCGCAGTTTCACAACGTTATATATGGCGACCCCGTACAGTACGAGGAAACCTGGACGTGGAGGAGGCGGCAATGTGGTCCATCACGCATACGACTTAACCTGCGTCCATCTTAAGTTTTCAGTCCAACAATGTCCATTTATTTGAAGCTGCACCAAAACTGTCCGATTATCTTTCTCTATTCATCATGTGGACACTTTAATGCCGTACTTGGAACGAGATTCTCACGTTAATCCAAGAAGTGCAAGCGTTTTTATTTTTTTGACAACTAATTACGCATGAGGCCTACTTTAAAATTGAAAAAGAAAACGTTACTGCTTCTTGGAATATTGTGAGCATCTCATTACAATAACTCTGAATGCCTCTCGCAGTCTATTTTTGTTTTACATCTCAACATGTACATTTGGTATTCACAACTTACACTTATTGATAACATCTTATTGATAACAAACCAAAGCTTTCAGAATCATTGGAATCTCCCACGATGAAGCTAACTCCGAGGGCCTTTCACTTACTCACTGCAGGCAGGTTGGTGGTCTTTCTGTCTTCTACCGACTCCTCTCCGGCCTTGCTCCCCCAGCTCTCTCTGGGCTCTGTCCCCCAAATATTCCTACAGGCCGCACAAGACCTGCCTGCAACCCTCTTATGGTTAAACTGCCAAAATCAAGACTCTCTGCTCACCTTCACTCCTCTTTACTGCCGCCTCTGGAACAAACTCCCTCACTCTATTCAATCCCACTCCTCCCTCCAGGTCTTTAAAACAGCTGTTCACCACCATCTCTTATCTTCCCCCATCCAAAACCTTGATCTTTTCTACCCCCGTTAATTCACTCCAGATCCACTTTTTTGAAATACCAACTTCTTTCCTGGAAGTCCTTGCAGTGTCCATGTGTTTTTTTTACCTCTCCCATCCCCCTTCCCACGCCTCCTCTCCCACCAAGCCCTCTCCCTCCCACAGATCTCCCGATGTCCCTGCTCTCCATCTTGTCTCACGCTCCCTTTATCATATGTTTTATGGGTCAGTTTGTCTTTTTGTGATCAATGTTAGCTCTTACACGAGCCTCGATCTTGTATACAAAAAAAATTAAAAATAAAATACATCTTCCCAGTTGTATGTAAGGGTAACCTTAATAACAATATTCATCAATATATAGATTTATATATTTATTACTAAATTAAGAAGGGTTCATGCCCAAAATGTTGCTTGACCTCCTCTTCCACAGGTTAGCAGACTTCTGAACATTTGGTTAAGATAATTCATATATATTCCAGTATATTTAAGTGCTTTATATACAGTATGATTATGGGGCAGGTAGGATGGCCTAGAGGTACGCACACTCGCCTCTTGGTCGTCTAACCTGGATTTGAATCCTGTCGCAGCTATAAACTGTCATCCAGGTGTTTCACAGGCAGAGTGATTCATCAATGAGTGTGTTGTCCCTTGGTTGGACGTTAAACTGGACTTCCCATCTGCCGACATTAGTTGGTGGGCGTCAAAGATCCCACAGTGTCCTTTCGTAAAGAGTAGACGAGCTATCACCGACATTCTGAACAAATTACAAAATCCTTCCCAAACAAAATCCTTCCCAAATATATTGCCAGAGAGACAGAGAGAGACAGAGACAGAGAGAGAGAGACTGAGGAGGAAATGGCAAACCATCAAATATATCCATTTGCCAAGAAACTGTTTCAGCAGCACCACACTCTGTAATAGAATATGGTACATAAAATCAGAATCAGAATATGGTTATATTTGGAGGTAAAGTCCTTCCTTTGTGAATTTTTTTTAAGTACCTTAGGATCCCTGGACACTACTCAAAAAGTATCCGGAGTACTACGCGATGAACCCCATTACTGACACCGCACCAAGTTGATAGTTTTAGTCAAACTAATCGTTGTTGGGTATCGAAAACCAGCACAAGGCTGTTCAGAGGTAAGCAATTCCCAATTATGTATTTCTAGCACCTCTCTTCATCAATAACGTATTCTGCTCCTTCTCCAATTACTTGTTCTTGATCGGATTCCTTGTTCTTTTATTTTAAGATCTCGCCACAGGGCAGCACCATGGATTACCACCCATAAGGGACAGTGTTGAAAGGGTCATGGATTTGCAAAGGCTTTTATTAGCACTATGGACAGCACTATTTGAACCTTCACATCCTTATCAGCAAGACGAGGAGGGTTGATTCAAAGCTGATGCAAAAATGTCCATTGCTCGAACGGGTGTAGAGATGGATACGGTGCATATGGAGAGAGTGTTACGTGCTCCTCCCCAAACCCCGGTCACAGAGTACCTCCGAGCCCCGAGAGGAGTCACGGCAGAAAGATGTGTTATTCTGTATGTCAAAGATCAATGGTGAAACCACACCAATTGTTACCAACAAACAAGTATTGTATTAAGGTCACACAAGAATAACAGTACAATAACAATATTAATCAATTGTACAACCAATATATCATTCCTATGATGGTACCATCAGTTTCGTACAATATAACTCACTGTGCTCCAAGTGAGCGAAAATAACATTCCCAATGTCTCTGTCCCAGCTTCAAACCAAAGTCGATCCACGCTCTAGTGATCATCAGAACGATGTTGTATCGAGACCAGAATCCCGCTCGGTTGACAGTCACACTGCCAAAGATAGGCAAAAGTGTCCTCAAGAGGCGGCTGGGAAATCACACCTTCGGGTATGGACGTTCAACGGCTCCCAATCGGCGAACCGCAAATTCACACTCAAAATCCACGTTACACATACACACCAGGTTAACGTCTGGATGCGGTGAAATGGTTGAAGCGAGGTGAAAAACCTGGAGCAATGCGAAAATCCAACGCGAGGCAAAATGGCCAACGGTCCGTTCTCGAGACGTAACGGCACTCCAATGATTCTCTTCAGAATCAACCGCAAAACCTGTCACGCAGGTTTATCTGTCACAGCGATAACAACTCTGTCGCAGGAATCCCTTTCCCAGGAAACCCCAAAGTTCGCTAGTGACCCCCGTTCGCCAACGTTTGCTCCAGACCTCCAAGCAGCTCGGCTTCTTCTCCGACCTCACTCGCTCCGCCTCCTTTTTCTCCTCTTCCTCCTCTTTTTCTTTGTCCGGTTCCCGATCCGGTTTCCGGTTTCTTTTTAAAACACTAACTTTTTTTTACCTTTTGAAAAGAGTTATCTCCAATTCACTTAAACGATAACAATAATAGTACATGCAACCAAAAATGTTTACAGTGGATGAGAACCACAACAACGGAAGTGACTAATCCGTAACAAGAGACAGAGAGAGACAGACAGAGAGAGAGAGACAGAGAGAAAGAGAGACAGAGAGAAAGAGAGAGAAAGAGAGTGAGAGAGAGACAGAGAGAGAGACAGAAACAGACAGAGACAGAGAGACAGAGACAGAGAGAGAGACAGAGAGACAGAGAGAGAGAGACAGAGACACAGAGAGAGACAGACAGAGAGACAGAGAGGGAGAGACAGACAGAGACAGACAGAGAGACAGAGACAGAAAGAAAGTAATTGCCAGCTGAGTCTATACCCTTCACGTAATGGGCCACTTCACAGGTCTTGGGTCATTTCAAGTACTGCGGTGAGCTTGGCCTGGAATTCCTAAAGTTTCTGTCCGTGCGGACGGTCCAACGACCCGCTGGGCAGGCTTGACCTGGCAGAGTTTCTGAGATATATATTGCCAGCGGTGAATGAGCATCCAGCTGTGGTGGGTCACGATGATGTCCTTCAGGAAAAGGCTCCGCAGCTGCATATCAAAATTATGGGAGGGGAAAAGAGGAGGGAAGATGAGGTAGAGATAACGTGCCGAATGGCTGCCCAGTCTGGATGCACTCAGACTTACAGCAAGCTGCCTTCCCACACCTCCATACTCTGCTCTCATTTAATTCCCTCCTCCCCTCCTCCTCTTTTCATAGACCGGTTCAGCAAACATATTGGGACAGGAAGGAAAGTATTCGGCGTTATGAATTTGCAACGGTTTATTCGATTTCTCATCGGGTGCTTCTGTCACGAAGCAAACTTGGATAAACATCAGGTGCGACATTGTACACCATTCCTTCTTCAGATCAAGTGCAAATAAGTGGTGAATTGTGGTTTGTTGACTCTGGTCCTCGAGCGGTGTTCCAGACATCCCAGAATGGTTGGACCGAGTTTAAGTCAGGCCTTAGGACTGGCCTTGTTGTTTTCGATCCAATTCCTAGCAGATACAGCAGTATGGCATGGTGCATTACTACACTGGTAGAGGTAAAACCCCTCACCATAGTATTGCATCAAAGCTGGTAGTGCAGTGTGGTCCAAAATGTCATCATGTGACACCCTTATGAAGCGAATAAGCAAATTCTGCTTTGCAGGATTGGAAAATAATACACATGTGCAGTTTGGGAGGGTTCATTCCAACTTTGAATATCATGTCCCATTACTTTTGGTATTGTAGTGTAGATCGATTTTATAGGTGTTCTTGTCTTGATTGGAGTGTGAACTGAACTCGAGAATACTGCACATCATTTTAAGTATAATTTAAATGTTTTATATTGAATTGTACCTCGTCATGCGTGTCGCAGCAACACTGACTAAGAGGTATGGCAGGGTGACTAGGAGGTATGGCAGGGTGACTAAGAGGTATGGCAGGGTGACTAAGAGGTATGGCAGGGTGACAAAGATGTATGGCAGGATGACGAAGAGGTATGGCAGGGTGACTAAGAGGTATGGCATGGTGACTAAGAGGTATGGCATGGTGACTAAGAGGTATGTCATGGTGACTAAGAGGTATGGCAGGGTGACTAAGAGGTATGGCAGGGTGACTAAGAGGTATGGCAGGGTGACTAAGAGGTATGGCAGGATGATGAAGAGGTATGGCAGGGTGACTAAGAGGTATGGCAGGGTGACTAAGAGGTATGGCATGGTAACTAAGAGGTATGGCATGGTGACTAAGAGGTATGGCAGGGTGACTAAGAGGTATGGCAGGGTGACTAAGAGGTATGGCAGGATGATGAAGAGGTATGGCAGGGTGACTAAGAGGTATGGCAGGGTGACTAAGAGGTATGGCATGGTGACTAAGAGGTATGGCATGATGACTAAGAGGTATGGCATGGTGACTAAGAGGTATGTCATGGTGACTAAGAGGTATGGCAGGGTGACTAAGAGGTATGGCAGGGTGACTAAGAGGTATGGCAGGGTGACTATGAGGTATGGCAGGATGATGAAGAGGTATGGCAGGGTGACTAAGAGGTATGGCAGGGTGACTAAGAGGTATGGCACGGTGACTAAGAGGTATGGCAGGGTGACTAAGAGGCATGGCAGTATGATAAAGAGGTATGGCAGGGTGACTAAGAGGTATGGCAGGATGATGAAGAGGTATGGCAGGGTGACTAAGAGGTATGGCAGGGTGACTAAGAGGTATGGCAGGATGATGAAGAGGTATGGCAGGGTGACTAAGAGGTATGGCAGGGTGACTAAGAGGTATGTCATGGTGACTAAGAGGTATGTCAGGGTGACTAAGAGGTATGGCAGGGTGACTAAGAGGTATGGCAGGATGATGAAGAGGTATGGCAGGGTGACTAAGAGGTATGGCAGGGTGACTAAGAGGTATGGCAGGGTGACTAAGAGGTATGGCACAGTGACTAAGAGGTATGGCACAGTGACTAAGAGGTATGGCACAGTGACTAAGAGGTATGGCACAGTGACTAAGAGGTATGCACACTCTCCTCTGAGTCGTGTCGTCTGGATTTGAATCCGACCCAGTTATAAACTGTCAACCCAGTGTTTCACAAGTCGGATGATTTCTCATTGTTTGTGCATTTTATGTACGAAGGTGGAATTTTTTGAAAACTTCGCTACTGAGTATACATCCACTAGAATCCCCTTCCCTCCTCATTGATCCTTCACTTCCCAAACTTCCTTTTCCGTTTTATTTATTTGGCCCAAATTTTATTCTAGATTTAAAAAACGCCAATCCCATCCCTCTCCGTCCTGATCTAAATTCGTGAGTTTGTACAATGGAAATGGTGATTTCAACCTTCGATCGATGTACTATACTTTGCGTTGCAGAGCATTGATTCTGCAGGAGAAGTTTCTTGGAAAGCGTCTGCCTGGGCGGTTTGCCATCCCTCTCCCAGTCGTAGTTAGGGCAGGAATTTGGAATTTGATCATGATGTGGGCGATAGCTCACTTACTCTTCGCGCAAGACACCGTGGGGTCTTTAACGTCCAACAACTAATGCTGGCACTTGGCACGACCGTTTAACATCCATCTGAGGGACGACACACACATTGATGAATCACCCTGACTGTGAAACACCTTGATGACAGGTTATAGCTGCGCCGGGATTCAAACCCAGGCTAAACGGCTTAGAGACGAGTGTGCGTACCTCTAGGCCATCCTGCCAGCCCTTACCAGTTACCAAGATGGATACAGAAGGAAACACCAAGGAGGGAAAACTGGAAATTTGGAGGGATTGAGCTAACGAGGGTAGAAAAGATCATGGTTTTGGATTGAGGGCAATCTGAGATAGTGGTGCACATCTGTCTTGAAGAACTGGAGGGAATATATGAAATTGAGGAGAATGTGGAAGTTGCTTCCACAAGCGGGAAAAAAGAGGTGAGCCGTGATCCTGGATTTTAGGTAGTTTCACCAGAAGGGGGTTGATGGTGGTCTGTGTGTGCCCTGCAGAAACCTGGGGGGATGGTGGGTGGGGGGAGTTGGGGCGGAGGGGAAAGCACAGAAAGAGCAGAGGGTGAAAGACCAGAAAGGAGATGGTAGAAGACATAGAGACCTCTGACCTGCCTGCGATGGCGAATTGATATGCTCATAGATTCAGCTTCATCGTGCGAGATTCCAAAAATCTTGAAGGCCTTCGTTTCCACGGCATCATGCTGACCAAGACGTGAGGCAGGGGATCCAGCCCAAAGGGGAGAGCAGTACTCCATCAAACTGTGGATGAAGGCCTTGTAGGTGGATAGAAGTTCAGTTGTGCCAAGGAAGGACTTTGTATGACGGAGGATGCCCAGGCTGGCTTTGGATGCCAACTTTGAAATGTGGTTTGCTCAAGAAATATCATGGCTGATAGTGAGATCCAGGAGTTTGAATGACCGAACTTCCTCAAAAGGAATGTTAAGTCGATTTATGGAGGGGGGAGAGGGGTGGGGGATAGAGGTTGCCAAACGGTCCTTTCGGAGAGATAGTGAGAGTGTGAGATTTCTCAGGATTGAAAGGCATATTCCGAGCGTTGACCCCATCTTGTGATTCTATCAAGGTCTGAAGAGAGGGAAAAAGCTGCTGCCCATCTATCTGAAGGATGATGGATGTTATGGCAGTGGCTGGAGTCATCAGCAAATAAAAAAAGGGGATTTTCCAGAGTCAGAGAGATAATTGATGAAGATCGGGAATAGGACTGGTCCTTGATGCACCCCAGCCTTGACAGGGAGAGGAGATGAAAGGATTCCTTTGAGAGACACACGTTGGGTACAATAGTAGAGGAAGTCAGTAAACCATGTGTGGAGTTGGCCTTGGATGCGATAGGCAGAGTGTGTGTAGAGTAAGGCGGAATGACAGACTGGGTCAAGAGCTCGGATATGTCTGGATAGAGGATCCTGATCTCATGTCTGACGTTGAGGGCCTCCATCCATTGTGTGAGTAGGAACAGCATGTCCAAGGTGGAGTGACCTGCTCTGAAACCAAATTGATGATCTGAGATTAAGTTGTTGGAGAAAAAGAAGGATTTCATATCAACTGTGATGATGGAGTCCATGACCTTGCTGATGATTGGAAGTAAGCTGATTGGTCGGTAGTTAATGGGATCAGTTTTTGCACCTTTTATGTAATGCAGTGATGTTGCTGCATTTCCAAGCAGATGGAAGATGACCGAGGGCAAATGATGGGGTGAAAAGGGCAGAGAGATGTGCAAGAGCAGCAGAGCAGGTTTTCAGGACACGTATTTGTGAGATTAAGGGGGTGTGAGTGCTAAGCTTTTGTTTAACATGGTAAAATGTGCGTATGTAATTTATCAATGCTCTGTGAAGAGTATGGTACATTGAGAGATATTAAAAAGTTGGTAATTCTTGCACTATTGTGAGTATCTGGGTCCAATACCATTTTGAACGCAGCACGTGTTGTGGTATCAATGACCGATATACAGTATACGGTGACCGATATACAGTATACGGTATTCGTTGCATTCTTCAATTATATTTTATGCCTCTGCTGCCGAAGGCTTTTCGGGTTGTCCGTCCAGCTGTGTGTCCGTGTGTGTCCATGATCAATTTTTGTTACCACGGAAACTGATGAATCACTGAAGGGATTTTTTGTACCAAACTTAGTACAAACGTGTATTATGATGCACAGATGAACTAAGTAGATTTTTGGTTCCAAGGGTCAAAGGTCATGTGACCTTTTGCTGAAAGTAGCAGATTTTACTTATCACAATAACTTGTGACCTGCTGAAGGGATTTTGACCAAACCTGGTACAGGTATCTACCTACTATGATGCATTGATGAACTCATAAGACTTCGGGGTCAAAGGTCTTGTGACCTTTAGCTGAAAGTATCAGATATTTGTTACTTATTTTACCAAACTTGGTGCAAAGGTGTATTATGAAGCAAAGATGAACTGATTAGATTTTGGGTGCAAAGGGTCAAATGTCATGTGACCTTTAGCTGAAAGTAGCAGATTTTACTTACCACGATAACTTGTGTCCTGCTGAAGGCATTTGGACCAAACTTGGCACAACTATGGACAGTAATACAAAGATGAACAAATTAAGTTTTGGGTTTAAACGGTCAAAGGCCGAAGGTCAAGTGCTCTTGAATTGAAGGTCTGTGTTGCTGCAATAACTTGTGAATTGCTGAAGAGATTTCAACCCCAGTTGACACACTTATGCACTGTATCACAAAGATGAACTGATTCAATTTTAGATTGAACAGGTCAAAGGTCACGTGCCCTTTGAAAATCATTTTGCAGACCATAACTCGAGTTAGAAGCATCTGATATTGTCTCTTTTCTACCTATCTGTCTTCTCTCTCTCTGATTCAAAGTCTGACAGGAGAGAGAGAGAGAGAGAGAGAGAGAGAGAGAGAGAGAGAGAGAGAGAGAGAGAGAGAGAGAGAGAGAGATAGAGATAGAGATAGAGATAGAGATAGAGATAGAGATAGTGAGAGTTAGTTGGAGGGATTTTAAGAGAGGCTATAAAAAAGCAAGACCTGCAGCCAGACATATATATGAAAAATCACTTATAGAGTGACACTTGGTAAAAGAGAACAAAGTAGAATGGCACTCAGTAGAGCATCCTTTTGATCTCAAAAATAGTTGGTGGTTGAATTCAGTTAGCTGATATGAAAATCCTCTTCAAATTTCAAGTCAATCGGATGAAAATTGAGGACTTTAGAAATTCCATCTTAAGTTGTTAACCTTTGGCCGATGTTGACCTTTTGGCCTATGCTGTTCTCAAAAATAGTTGGTGGTTGAATTTAGTTTGCTGATATGCAAATCCTATTCAAATTTCAAGTCAATCGGATGAAAATTGAGGACTTTAGAAATTCCATCTTAAGTTGTTAACCTTTGGCCGATGTTGACCTTTTGGCCTATGCTGATCTCAAAAATAGTTGGTGGTTGAATTTAGTTTGCTGATATGCAAATCCTATTCAAATTTCAAGTCAATCGGATGAAAATTGAGGATTTTAGAAATTTGGAAAAAATGGTTGACCTTTGGCCTATGTTGACCTTGTGACCTCAAAATATAGGATTTTGTCAGACCACGAACTCTACCATTTGGTGAAGTTTCGTAAAGATCGGTTTAAAATTGTGACCGGTAGGCCAGTATAAGTGAGCGGACAGACAAACAAACACACACAAACAAACACAAACACAAACACACAAACAAACAAACACACACAAACAAACAAATACAAACACTCACAAACAAACACACACACACAAACAAACACACACACAAACTGGAGTGATCAAGATACTTGGTTTAAAAAAAAAAATTGCTGACTACTGAATCACTTAAAATGTTATTTCTTTCTTTTACTTTGCTTACACTGTTTTGTATTGCTCTGTAAGCCGAATCTGGAGTTCTGCTTTGTCATTTTTTGGTTATTTAAGAGTTGCCACATGGTGCTGAAACATTACATCCCAATACAATGCATTTATCCTTTTTAAAGTACTTTGAATAATTTGAATGAGCTATCAAATAATATCATTGCTTTTTGTATACCTTGTCAATTCTACAGGTGGAGTTGCACCTATGGTGAAAATTTACTGTCAATCAAACCAACGGTTGCAGAGAAAATCATATTTATTCTGTGCGGACAAACAAACAAACAAAGACAAACAGACAGACAAACAAACAAAGACAAACAAACAGACAGACAAACAAACAAACAAACAAACAAACAGACAGACAAACAGACAATCAGACATACAAACAAAAAAACAGACAAACAGACATACAAACAAACATACAAACAAACATACAAACAAACAGACAAACATACAAACAAATATACATACAAACAAACAGACAAACAAACGGACAAACAAACAGACAAACAAACAGACAAACAAACAGAGAAACAAACAAACAAACAACATACAAACAGACAAACAAACAGACAAACAGACAGACAAACAAACATACAAACAAACATACAAACAAACAGACAAACAAACAGACAAACAAACAGACAAAAAAACAGACAAACAAACAGACAAATAAACAGACAAAGAAACAGACAAACAGGCAAACAGACAGACAAACAAACATACAAACAAACAGACAAACAAACAGGCAAACAAACAGACAAACAAACATACAAACAAACAGACAAACAAACAGACAAACAAACATACAAACAAACAGACAAACAAACAGGCAAACAGACAGACAAACAAACATACAAACAAACATACAAACAAACAAACATACAAACAAACAAACAGGCAAACAGACAGACAAACAGACAAACAAACAAACAGACAGACAATCAGACATACAAACAAAAAAACAGACAAACAGACATACAAACAAACATACAAACAAACAGACAAACATACAAACAAATATACATACAGACAAACAAACGGACAAACAAACAGACAAACAAACAGACAAACAAACAGACAAACAAACAGACAGAGAAACAAACAGACAAACAGGCAAACAGACAGACAAACAAACATACAAACAACATACAAACAGACAAACAAACAGACAAACAGACAGACAAACAAACATACAAACAAACAAACAGACAAAAAAACATACAAACAAACAGACAAACAAACAGACAAACAAACAGACAAAAAAACAGACAAACAAACAGACAAATAAACAGACAAAGAAACAGACAAACAGGCAAACAGACAGACAAACAAACATACAAACAAACAGACAAACAAACAGGCAAACAGACAGACAAACAAACATACAAACAAACATACAAACAAACAGACAAACAAACATACAAACAAACATACAAACATACAAACAAACATACAAACAGGCAAACAGACAGACAAACGGACTCAAATGCAATACCCTCTCAGGCGAGGGTAAAAAATTGTATCCGGATTCAGATCTTCACTGAAATTGAACCAATTCGTCTTTGTCACCGACCCAAACTGTCTCCCAGGTTTCGGCCGAATCAATCCATACGTTTTTGGGATATTGTGCTATATATAGTTTTTGGCCCTATATTGTCCTTCCATGTCATATCGTGTCTTGTGAGATATCGTGCTCACAACTTCGGTGGCAGATGTAATAACAGTCCAAGAAAAGTGAGGACCTTTATATTTTCATTATATAAATAAAGTGAACTTTACTCTCACTAAAAGTGCATGTTTGTTTTACAATTGTATTATGTGCTTTATTGAAGACTCACTCTATAGTACACTCTGTATGGCAAGTGGGAGTCAGTTGTTCACAACTTAGTCTCCAACATCTTGTTTATATAAATTTTTAATAATTGCGCTGAATCTTTGACTTGCAAGTTTCTCATTCTGAGATTATTTTGAATGCCTCGCATAATGTGGGGGAAGTGTTTATTATATAAACTAGGGCATGCCCGTACTATATCTATATCTAAAATTATATCCCCCCCCTCTATTTACATGAAATGGTTTGGTCCAAAGCGAACGGCTTGCGAGTACGGTGACAATCCCCCCCCTCTATTTACATGAAATGGTTTGGTCCATTCGCAAAGCCAAAGCGAACGGCAGTTACGAATCGCAGTTACGATGAATCGCAAAGTAGTTTTAATTAGTTTTAAAACATAGTTTAACGCCAACATAGTTTTCCAACGTGAAATAAATGAATACGCTCTCAAATGTGCCGTCTGAGGCAGAGTGTGTTCGCCACGTTCGGCACACGCGATAGCTCGCTGCTCTCTGATTGGTTGAATCGTTTTTTGGACATAGCTCGGTAAGTAATTGTCCGATTAATATGAAACCTTGAAAAGGCACATCCTCGGGTCCCCAGCAATATACCTGGCAAGTTTAAAGTATATCGGACCCGTGGTTGTCGAGAAACAGCGGTCACAGACAAACAAACAAACAAACAAACAAACACACATACAGAGATTACTGGAATTATAGATAGATAAACACATATAAGGGGTGTTGAGTAAGTGTGTCTTTCTAGTGACTGTAAATATAATTGAAATGCCATAAAGTCAGTCGCCGTTATGACATTTCAATGGACATTGCAATATGATGTTATGCATTTCCTCTCCAGGTATAGCTAAGGAAGGAATTTGGAATTTGGTCAGGATGCTGGCGCACAATGGCCTACTCTCGCATCCGTGCGATGTGACGTGACCCATTTCCTCTCCAGGTATAGCTAAGGCACGAATTTGGAGTTTGGTAGGAGACAGACACAGGCACACATTGGCCTACACTAGTATACACAAATTAAGGCTTGCAGATTGGAAAGGCAGCTTTACATTTGCTGTGACCGACAGCGTAGATTATAATGGAAAGCTCTGCAAGCGAAGCATCTGCAGGTGACTGTCTGCAGATCTGTTCCACTGGGAATCAACCCCAGACTAGGTAACTCAGAGGTGAATTGCTACATAAATGAGCTATATCCAATCAGACAACTGGTCGCTAGGCATAACTGATCAGTAAATTCATGAGATGTATTTTGTCTGATTCTCTTCGCCAACTATTTTACTTTTACATTTTCTTATTTCATCCTTTTACACCAAGTTTAACCATTTAATGGAGCATTCATTCTTGTTTTGTATTCCTACTTCGATGGTATAGGCCATATGCTTTAGGCTTTTCATTTGTATATAATTTTATGCACAATATATACATTAACTAGAACGGCATTCAGTAGAGAGCATACCTCCGCCTGGTTGGCCATCTCTCAATGGTGAAGAATTACTTTTAAAATTATACTAGCCGGATCCGGATCTTCACCAAAATTGAATCAAATCGTCCTTATCAGACACCCAACCGGGCCACTAAGTTTCGTCCAAATCCGTCCACAACTTTTTGAGATATCCTGCTATGTATCGTTTTTGGCCCCATCTCCCAATGGTGAAGAATCACTTTTAAAATTCTTGTACCCGGATCCAAATCCGGATCTTCACCAAAATCTAATCATTTCGTCCTTATCACGTACGCTACATCGCTGCCAAATTTCGTCCGAATCCGTCCACAACTTTTTGAGATATTTTGTTACGGACAGACAGACAAACAGACAGACAGCGTTGAAAACATAACCTCCATCCACTTTTCGTGGCGGAGGTAATAAATTGCTGTTGTTGTTACTTAGCCCAGCCATGCTTCAGGCTCTGCCATGGAGCAGAGTGGGTAAGAGTGGATACGGGTGCGCCATAGTGGGTAAGAGGATGTCAGAGTCCCAGTGGTGGGACTTTATAGAGCGAGTCCAGGCAGGAATTTATCATTCGTTCAGGGTGCCGACGTTAACTCACATACTCTTCACAAAAGACACCTTAGAGCAAGTGTTGCTGTTGGACGTCTGTTCCATAGTGTTCACTGCTGTGGGAAGCAAAGTAAGGCTGACATTTCAGGCGTTAGCCCTTTGTCGGAGGAAGAGAGCGTTTATTGCTCCGATGAAGGGCTAACACCCGAAACAAATTTAACTTCGCTTCACAACTTCCAGTTTATGAAACTATCATTTTGACAAATCACTTGAATTGCCTGCAAATGCAGACCGACATTATAGCCTTCACAAAGTTGACTATTCCAGTTGATAAATCGGGGAGACAATTGAAGCCAAACCTATGCATAAAGGTGAGTGCGCAACCTCTACACCGATCATGTTGGATTTCTATTTATGTTAATTGATCAACAATAAAGTGCACCCTGTAAAAAGAATATCACCTCCAACAACATATACTGCACCTATGGTGGGAAGCGACAGCGACAAGCGACAAATGGGAACACTCAGAAGTTATGCGGAGTGTGCAATCGGATTCAGTCGTTCATAAAAAGTGATCAAACTCTTTGGTAAAAGCAGGGATTTCCTAGAGTTGAAAAAAAGTCCACCAGACCCAGGTTTACCGTCTTAACGGTGCCGCATCCATCAGAATGATCTCTGAAACGTAATTAGTGTTGTCTTTTCGTCTTACCACGGAATTCGTAAAATTTGTGTTGTTATTTAGTGACATTAAATTATTTATTTTTGAGCATTGCACAATAAACTTTTCTTTTCTCGCAATTGGGATTGTCCTGCTGATGAAACTTAACATGTGCGTGAAATCTTGACGTTTTTCTTTGACCCGGCCAAGTCTGTAATGCAGAGACGACAAACCTTTTCTTTGCGGATGGTTTTGGGGCGAGGTCGTGAGTAGTGAGCGCAATTAGGCGAAGGCGTGGGTGATAAATCGCTAGTTCGTCAATCGGAACGGGCGGGTCACGCCCCGGCTGACTGCGACCAAGCTGGGAGGCCGGGAGAGCCGGAGGAGCGGCAGAGACCATTGGGCCGCGGGGGATCGGGGGGAGGAGCGGGAGAGGCGCTCCGGCGTGCGCACGGTTAATCCGCGCAACATGACGGCTCGTTCAGTGGTGCCTACTAAGCGCCCGAGCGCCGGAGACGCCTCTCGGGGCTGCTGACCCGGCCATGCAGACGCGATACCCCGGGACGGGCCAGAGTTCCCTGGGCGTCATGGCACCGTACCTGGGCGAGCAGGGTTTTTACCGCCAAACCGGTACGTACGGGGGCATCGCGGCATCGCCGGTGGGCATGTACGGCGGGCAGGACGCGTACGCCCCAGGGATCTCGCGTCCGTACGGCACGTACGCACAACACCACGCAGCGCCAAAGGAGCTGGTCAAGCCCCCGTACAGCTACATCGCGCTCATCACTATGGCCATCCAGAACGCGCCCGAGAAGAAGGTGACTCTCAACGGGATCTACCAGTTCATTATGGAGAGGTTCCCGTTTTACCGTGAGAACAAACAGGGCTGGCAGAACTCAATCCGACACAACCTGAGCCTTAACGAGTGCTTTGTCAAGGTTCCGCGGGACGACAAGAAGCCCGGGAAGGGTAGTTTCTGGACCCTGGACCCAGACTCCTACAACATGTTCGAGAACGGCAGCTTCCTGCGCAGACGTCGGCGCTTCAAGAAGAAGGACGCGCTGCGGGAAAAAGAGGAAAGAGAGCGTCAGGCCCAGGAGAGACGGGACACCCATCCATGTAAGCTCGAGCCGATGGCAATGGCTGTTCCAGATGCTGATCCCGAAAATGCGGGGGATGCAGGAATGCCTGATCCGGCACACTCTCCTCTCGTGGCTGGCTCACCCGCCATGCTTGTGGTCCCGAAACTGGAGAGCCCGGACAGCAGTTTACATGAACCAGGAAGTCCGCACAGTGTCGCGTCCAGCCATTCTGCCTCACTCGAGGGCAGTCTTCCAGACGGGATGTCACTCGGCTCTGGCATCTTCCCTGTCGACGCTGCGTTGACCGGTCTGCGAGCCTCCCCACGCACGGAGCCACTTCTCACAAGCCAAGGACCGGGGCGAGCCGGAATGTTTCTGGCGACACAAGGTTACCAGCAGCCTCCCCTCTATGGGGCTTGTAGTCCAGTTGTGGAGTCGGATTTGTCGAGATTTTCCTGTGGCGTGCAAGCCTTGGGTTTGTACGCGGGAGAGAGGCTCGAGAGATTGGAGGAACCTGCCGGACAGCACGGATCGACCATGCTGCACGGATCGACCGCAAACACGCCCCGTGTGAGCGGCATCACAATGGCTACCCGCAACCAACATCAGCACCATCATCAGCATCTACAACAGCAGCAGCAACAGCAACAACAAGCAGGGATGCTGCAGTCCCATGGACTCTCTATCCAACAGGATGGAGCTCTCTGCCGCTTTCCCACGTGGTACACGGGACAGAGCTCGGTGGACACGGGGGTGTACAACAGCGGACAGACGACTTTTACTGGGCGCGACCTATTTGACTCACCGCGGCTTGGAAGTCTAAACACACTTAGTACCCCGCAGATGAACGGACACGGTGGATGCCAACTAGCATTCCGCCCGCCCGTGTACCGGCCTGGATCGTATCCGTACGAATGCAGTAAGTATGCCAACAGTCAGCTGTGAGCACGAACAGTCAGCTGTGAGCACGACAGGGCCACATCAAATCACGATGCCGGACAGTCGGACCTTCATCACGACATGCTGCTGCTTCATAGGCAATTGATGGTCGGTGTGGCCTATAACATTAACGCCAAAAAAGGACCCGGGTTTGCGAACAAGTCGAACATACAATGAGCTTTTGATGTTAAATGAATCAAATTACACTTTAAAATGTCATTTCCGTTGCAAGCGTGAGCAAACCAGTGATAATATATACTTTGGATTCTGATGTACCATAATCTGCTAAAGAGCGTCGGTGCTGCCAAAGCAATTTTTGGGCATAGATTATACTGGGTTGGTTGCCGTTGCCTTTCCAGAAGGAGTTATGGCAGGAATGTTGCCCATGATGCTGGCGATAGCTCGACTACTCTTCTCTAAGGACACTATAGGATCTTTAATGGCCTCCAACTAATGCTGGCAGATGTGATGCCCAGTTATCATCCATTCGAGGGATGGCACACATTGATGAATAACCGTCTGTGAAACACTGGCAACGACAGTTTACATCTGAGCCGAGACTCAAACCCAGGCTGGACAGCTTATAGGCGAATGTGCATTCCTCTAGTCACCCTGCCACCCGTGATATATATATATATATATACATGTATGTGTAGATATATATGTATATGTATATATATGTATATATGTATGTGTATATATGTATATATGTACATGTACAAATGTATATGTATGTGTAGATATATATGTATATGTATATATGTATATGTATATATATATGTGTATATGTATATATGTATATGTATATATATATGTATATATGTACAAATGTATATGTATATGTATATGTAGATATATATGTATATGTATATATGTATATGTATATATGTAGATATGTATATGTAGATATATATGTATATGTATATATGTATATGTGTATATGTATATATGTATATGTAGATATATATATGTATATGTGTATATGTATATATGTATATGTATATGTATATATGTATATGTATATATGTATATGTATATGTAGATATATATATGTATATATGTATATGTGTATATGTATATGTGTATATGTATATGTATATATATATATATGTATATGTATATATGTATATGTATATATGTATGTGTATATATGTATATGTATATATGTATATGTATATGTATATATGTATATGTATATATGTATATGTATATATGTATATGTATATGTATATATGTATATGTATATATGTATATGTATATATGTATATGTATATATGTATATGTATATGTATATATGTATATGTATATATGTATATGTATATATATATACATATATATATATATGTACACATATATGTATATATATAAACATAAAATGTAAGACGGATGCAATGTGCTTTTTTGATAAAACAAGATCCCCCACCAGACAAAACTGGGCATTGTACACATGTTGGTATTGAAAATCAAATTTTATTTATTTTAACGTTTCCATCGGCTCGATCACAGCACAGACATACACTGTAAAATTTTGCGTGTACATGGTGATCTCACAATGTAATATATTTTGTCACGCTTTATCGTGTGATCTTGCTGTTTTCAATCGTCTAAAGATCGTGTTTGGGTTGAAGGTTTTTTAACGACCGGAAATTGTTTTTGGAGGTTACAAATTTTTTCAACCTGAATCTTTAAAAATAATTTTTTTTACACTTGCAAATAAAATGTTGTAAATACTGTCTTCTCGTTTTGAAGTGCTGGTAAAATAGGGTTTATTTTGATGTTGCAAAGTCTTGAAGAATGTCTTGGTAAAAAGCGATCTATGTATTAATGATGTAAAAACGTGCTGCAGACGTGCACGATGAGGTTTTTTTTTAAGAATCATGGTAAATTGCTTTCCTGTTTAACGACAGCAGAGTAAACATCCTGGAAACGTCGTAACTGCACACAGCAACTTCCTCGGGTTATTTGACGCAATGTCCAGCGTCTGCGTCTGGCGTGACCACCCCTGGATTGTGCTCCTTGGGCAGCGAACAACCCTCTCACGACAGAAAATTGAGGAAAGGGATTCGAACGTGGACACACTGAAAGCCGTGGCGCCTCTGTTTACGTCATCACTTGGTGAGAATATCTGTCTGTCTATCTCTCTCCCTACCTCTGCAGGACAAGTGAGACTTTCTGGGTTGGCCTGTTCGTGGTCCCATCTGAACTTCTGGTTCATGATGTGGGGAACCCAGGTTCAAATCCCGTATATACCTTATGCGCAGTTCAGTGTTTTCCTAATTTGCTTATAATTCATGCAAAGGAACACCGATGCCATCCAATATTTGTGTCCTGAATGTGATTTACCTATAAGCTCATCCATGAGCCTCAGATCAATGTTCAAAAATACCGACAGGGTGTTCATACAGTAGAAGCATGACAATGGACTCTGTATTGAGTAGCCAATAGTTTAGTCAAACAACCCCCAGTGCCTTATTTACAGGAGGCCATCATAATTGTACAGCTACACAAAGTGAACTTTATGTTCAGAAAATTACTTGCATTGTGCGAAAATGAGTCAAATTCATTGCAGAAGTCTTGTCGTTCGTGCAGCAAGCGATTAAGAATATTGGGTGCGTGCTTTACATTGCGGTGCGCACTTAGTTCAAAATACATACAGTCGCTCAGAGTGTGGTCAATGAAAGCCCTGCGCATGTAAAAGAACACAGATGATGTAATGGCAAGAAGAAAAAAAATTATACCAATATTACGAACATCATTAATCGGATGGTTTCAATGTCAGTGACGACAGCGTTAACGAATCTGGATTGTTTTTCACTTTTACAACTGTTTTAAAAAAAAGTACATTTACTATTTTACCTTTCCAACCTTAATAATTATCCTTTTGGTTTATCGAATCGCATTCTAACCATGGCCTTCTGATAATTTACATGCATATGTATGCATCCATAGCCATATATATGTGTGTATATAAATATATATATTGTATATAAAAATGCATATATATATATATATGTATATATATGTATATATATATATATATATATATATATATATATATATATATATATATATATATATATATATGTATGTATATGTATATATATATATATATATATATATATATATATATATATATATATATACATACACACACACACACACACACACACACACACACATATATATATATATATATATATATATATATATATATACATACACACACACACACACACACACACATATATATATATATATATATATATATATATATATATATATATATATATATATATATATAATTATATATATATATATATATATATATATATATATATATATATATACATACATACATACATACCAGTCACTATGCGACCTTCATATCATCAGTGGAGAACCGCCAGCAAGGTGTCCCATACAGCTGCTGCTGCACCTTGCTGGGAGCGATACACACGGCCTGCCACGCGGTGACGTTATCTCTGGTATCCACTCATCATATGGAGTCGACCTGGGCAACCTACAACCTACAATATATACATACACACACACACACACACACATATATATATATATACAATATCACATCAACCTATTTCTTACTTCATAATATATGTTTGTGTGTGTATATATAAAATATATGTATATATATACACACACACACACACACACATATATATATATATATATACAATATCACATCAACCTATTTCTTACTTCATAATATATATGTTTGTGTGTGTGTGTATATATATACACACACACACACACACACACACACACACACACGTAATAAAACAGAAGTAGTTATGGGATACCTTCGGAAGGCATTGTATTTTTTTTTGAAATATCCCCCTCGTACAGCAGCGTGTTGATTCGGAGCACAGACGAAGTAAAATGTCAGGTTAGCGTGGAATGATGAAACAAATGAAACCAATATATTATTAACTTAAACAACAGCTGCTGTGTATATGATGTATTAGAGTGAGCTCGGGTGTTTAATGTATGAAGCGATTTGCTGAGAAAATTTAATTTTCACATCGACTGTTCATCATGATTTTTAATTATTTTTCTCCTGTAGGAATCATCCGGAAAATGTGTTCTCTGTAATGTCGACGTGGACACCATCAGCTATGCGATGCCATAACTTGTGTTTTAATTTGTGTCAACATTTCCTGCCAAGCATATTCCTGGTGGTTTTCTATTTTGTTACTTAATGCATCCGTTCAAAATTATGTCTGTATATGCAAACAAACATGGTTTTTGAATTCCTTCAAATTGTCACCATTGTAAGCATATCGTCGTTGTACGTACGATCAGCAGAAGCACATGAAGGTCAACCAAAGGTCTTTGAATCATAAGCATTGGACATTTAATGATCAGCTTTAGTATTTCTCTCAAATTAATGTGAGAATTAAAAAAACAATGACAAGTTTCCGAAAGTTATAGATTAATAAGTTTATTGTTCTATTTAATTTCTGCTTGATTAAACTGAACTATTTAGATATTAAAATTGTTGCACACATTATGGGCCAACATATATCTTTGTGGGGATTTTAAATTGTACATATATATATAAATTAATATCGTTCTCCAACCTACAATTAATGACGTCATGACACAACGTACGTATTCTCTGCGAGCTCCAAAAGAGCTATCCCGCAGCACGACTTACAAAGATGTAATTTCAGATGCTGTCATGGATCCATTACTTTTGGGCATCACCAAAAGTGTATGGAGGTTATGTTTTCAACCCTGTCTGTCTGTTTGTCCGTTTGTCTGTCCGTTTGTGAACAAAATATCTCAAAAAGTTGTGGACGGATTCGGACGAAATTTGGCAGCGATGTAGCGTATGTGATAATGACGAAATGATTAGATTTTGGTGAAGATCCGGATTTGGATCCGGGTACAAGAATTTTAAAAGTGATTCTTCACCATTGGGAGATGGGGCCAAAAATGATACATAGCAGGATATCTCAAAAAGTTGTGGACGGATTTGGACGAAACTTGGTGGACCGGTTGGGTGTGTGACAAGGACAAATATATTCGATTTTGGTAAAGATCTGGATATGGATTCGGATATGACAATTATTTAATTTTTAAGTGATTCAGGACTTACACAGTCACGTGAAAAAGTAAGTACACCCCATGTAAAGTTTTGACTTTTTCAACATATTTCAACATACAGCTATTTGATCTTCATTTCAACAATATTGATAGATAAAAGTGATATAATACAACAAATATCATGAAACATTTACATTTTGTAGTCCATTGTATAATTTAAATAAACATGAATGCAAATTTCGCAAGTGGAAAAAGTAAGTACACCCTTGGCTCTTATAGGTAGTATTGCCCCCTTTGGCAGAAACAACCTCAAGTAGGCGTTTCTTATAACTGTCTACCAGTCTCTGACATCGACTGGGAGAAATTTTTTCCCACTCCTCCATGCAGAAGTCTTTCAGCTGTGCGATGTTTGAGGGGTTTCTTGCATGCACAGCTCGTTTCAAATTCCCCCACAACATCTCGATGGGATATAGATCCGGGCTTTGACTTGGCCATTCCAGAACTCTCCATATAGATCCGGGCTTTGACTTGGCCATTCCAGAACTCTCCATTTCTTTCTTTTCAGCCATTCCCAGGTGGATTTACTGGTATGTTTAGGGTCATTGTCATGTTGCAAGGTCCACCTTCGGTTGAACTTCAACTTGCCGACAGATGGCTTCACATTGTCCTCAAGCACCCTCTGGTACAATGAAGAATTCATAATGGATTCTATGATGGTGAGCTGCCCAGGCCCTGATGCAGCAAAGCTGCCCCAAACCATAATATTTCCACCACCATGCTTTACAATTGGTATCAGGTTCTTGTGGTCAAATGCTGTCTTTGGTTTTTGCCAAACATGTCTTCTGGTACTGTGGCCAAATAGCTCTACCTTTGACTCATCTGTCCAGAGCACATTGCTCCAGAAGTGCTGGTCTTTGCCGAGGTGTTCATTGACAAACTTTAGTCTTGCTTTCTGGACAGCAAAGGTTTCCTCCTGGCACACCTCCCATGTCGATCAAATTTGTGCAGCCTCTTTCTAATGGTAGACTCGTGCACTTTGACATCAACAGTGGCAAGAGCTACCTGTAGGTCCCATGATGACATTCTGGGGTTCTTAGAGACTTCATTCAGCATTTTGCGGTCTGCTCTCGGGCTGAACTTGCTGGGGCGGCCTGGCCTGAACAAGTTGGCAGTTGTTTGGAATCTTCTCCACTTGTAGATGATCTTCCGGACGGTCGAATAATTGATTTCAAATTGTTTGGAGATCTTTTTAAATCCATTCCCAGAATCGTAGGCATCTATAACATTCTTTCTGAAGGCCTCAGAGAGCTCTTTTGATCTAGGCATGGTGATTGGTGATGCCGCACACTTCAACAACAAAGAGCAACCAAACTAAATGTCTGAGGTTTAAATAAGACAGGTTCCTCCAAGATATTCTCTGACGATGTTCTAATCATTTGCACCTGAGCTGGTGCACTTGATTCTAATTTTAGGTATTTGAAGTAGTGATAAATGTAGGGGTGTACTTACTTTTTCCACATGCGAAATTTGCATTTATGTTTATTTAAATTATACAATGGACTACAAAATGTAAATGTTTCATGATATTTGTTATGTTATATCACCTTTATCTATCAATATTGTTGAAATGAAGATCAAATAGCTGTATGTTGAAATATGTTGAAAAAGTCAAAACCTTACATGGGGTGTACTTACTTTTTCACGTGACTGTAGATGTATATATATATATATATATGTATGTATGTATGTATGTATATATGTGTGTATGTATGTATGTATGTATGTATGTATGTGTGTATGTATGTGTATATATATATATATATATATATATATATATATATATTGTATATTCATGTTTGTATATATATATATTCATGTATGTACATATATTTATATATATATATATATATATATATATATATATATATATATATATATATATATACATATATATATATATACAGTATAGTATATACATATATATATATATATATATATATATATATATATATATATAGATAGATAGATATATATATATATATATATATATATATATATATATATATATATATATATATATATATATATATATATATATAGACACAGAGACATGACAGAAGTAAATGGACACCTTAAATTTATTCATTTCATCTGTATAACGCAGTTTTACTCAGTGATTTGTACTAATATTCGACTATTTCTTTGCAGAAACAAGTTCCTGGGTCTTGTACGACAATTACTTATGCCTCGAACCAAGGGAGCACACAAACTTTCTGATTTTCTAAGTTGATGAATTATTGGCCAATTGGAAGGTGGAGTCAGCCAGCATCAGATAGCTCAGAATCTGGGCGTCCGCTTTCTACGGTCTATCGGGTGATTGTGCAATTCACCCGCGAAGGCAAGGAATCCACATCTTGCCGTTCTGGTCGACCTGGGCCCTCAGAAAGGTGTCTTCGAGCTGTTAAACGGTCCATTGAGAAAACTCCCCGTTGTGAGGCAACAGTGTTGCAGAGGATGTTCAAGTTAGCTCAAGAACTGCCGTGTGGTACCTTCATCAACTGGGCTACTGTAGGAAAGCAGGTAGGAGAAAACCTCTTCTTAGACCAGCCAACATTCAAAGAAGAAAGAAGTGGGCTGGCGAGATGGCCAACAGACCCTTGGAGTTTTGGAAAACTGTCATTTGTTTCAGATAAGTCCCAATTTACTCAATTTTCTGACAGTGGACACGTATGGGTCTAGAGACTTCCCAGTCAAGAGTTTTCTTTGAACCGATTGCAGCCAACTGTCAAACATGGTGGTTTTTCAGTGATGGTGTGGGGAGCAATCTGGAGTGCTCGTCGGTCAGGGTTTGTGGAGTGTGTTAGCAACATCAACTCTACGATATGATTTTTTTTTGGTATACAAAATCGAGGCTCGTGTAAGAGCTATCTTTAAACACAAAAAAAAACGGACACAAAAAACATATAATAAAGGGAGCGGTGAGACAAGATGGGAAGAGAGAGGGAAGCACACAAGTACAACAGTGGAGAACAGGGACATTGGGAGATCTGTGGGAGGGAGAGGGCTTGGGGGGAGGAGGCATGGGAAGTGGCGTGGGGTGGGAGAGGTGGGAGAGGTATAAAACACATGGACAAAGAAGTTAGTATTTCAAAAAAGGGATCTGGGGTGAATTAACGGGGGTAGAAAACATCTTGGTTTTGGATGGGCGAAGATAAGAGATGGTGGTGAACAGCTGTTTTAAAGACCTGGAGGGAGGAGTGGGTTTGAAGAGAGTGGGGGAGTTTGTTCCAGAGGCGGGAGTAAAGAGAAATGAAGGAGTGAAGGTGAGCAGAGAGTCTTGATTTTGGCAATTTCACCAGAAGCGGGTTGCTGGCAGATCTTGTGTGACCTGTAGGAATATTTGGGGGACAGAGCACAGATACAGCTGGGGGAGCTAGGCTGGATAAGAGTCGGTAGAAGACAGAAAGACCACCTACCAGCCTGCGGTGAGTGAGTGAAAGGCCCTCACAATCAGCTTCATTGCGGGAGATTCCACTGATTCTGAAAGCTTTGGTTTCAACAGCGTGAAGCCGAGCTCGGTGTGAGACAGGAGCACCAGCCCAGAGGGGAGAGCAGTATTCCATTGAGCTGCAGTTGAAAGCCTTGTATGTGGTGAGGAACTCAGGTGTGCCAAGGAAGGACTTCGCACGATGGAGGATGCCCAGTCGGTGACTGGCTTTGGAGGCCAGCTTGGAAATGTGGTTTTCCCAGGAAATATCATGGCAGATAGTGAGAACCAAAAGCTTTCGCATGTGACATAACTTCTTGGAGAGGATTGTTGAAAAAGTAGATCGGAGGGTTGTCCAGTCAGTCTTTTCAGAGAGACATAGTAAGAGTGTGAGATTTGTCAGGATTGAAAGACATGATCCACTTGTTTGACCACTCTGTGATTTTGTCCAGGTCTGCAGAGAATGAGGAGGCAGCAGACTGCCGATCTGAGGGATGAGGAATGGAGCGGCAGAGAGTGGAGTCATCAGCAACGAGATAGAGAGGATTTTCCAGAGTCGGAGAGATCATTGATGAAGACCAGAAAAAGCATAGGGCCCCGAACACTACCTTGGGGAACTCCAGCCTGAACAGGAAGGGGAAATGAGACAAATCCATTCAGGGCCACACGTTGACTACGACCAGAGAGGAGGTCCGCAAGCCATGCGTGGAGATTTCCATGGATACCATAGGAGGAGAGTTTGTTGAACAGAGTGGGGTGCCAAACCGTATCGAAGGCACGTGATATGTCAAGGGAGACAGCTCTGATTTCCTGTTTGACATTGAGGACCTCCATCCATTGTTGAGACAGCAGAAGCAGCATGTCCAGAGTAGAGTGACCTGGCCTGAAACCAAATTGATGATCCGAGATCAAGCCATTGGAGAAGAGGAAGGATTTCATATCAGAAGCGATGATTGATTCCATGACTTTGCTGATAATTGGGAGCAGACTGATTGGTCTGTAGTTGCAAGGATCTGTTTTTGCACCTTTTTTGTGTAAAGCGGTAATGTTGGCTGATTTCCAAGCTGATGGCAGATGACCTAGAGCAAAAGAGAGGGTGAAGAAAATAGAGATAG
Source organism: Myxine glutinosa (assembly GCF_964187855.1). Lineage (NCBI taxonomy): Eukaryota > Metazoa > Chordata > Myxini > Myxiniformes > Myxinidae > Myxine > Myxine glutinosa. The sequence continues at coordinate 123,194,123 of NC_136269.1, forward strand.
TGTTTGATAGAGTGGCAGAGAAGGATTTTAGGACCAGTGGGCTGATGCCGTCTGGTCCAGTTGCAGAATCAGAGTCGAGGTTTGACAGAAACTTCTCCACTTTGTCAGGAGAGAAGGAAACAGAGTCCAGGATCAGCTGGGTTCGACTGAGTAAGGTGGGTACAGTGAGAGATGGGTTTGGGACACAAGATTTTGAGGCAAACACAGAGTTGAGGCATTCGGCTTTGTCACGTGCGGTGTCAACTGTGTAGCCATTTGAGGTAAGGGAGGGGATGGAGGGGGAACAAACAGCAGAAACAGATTTGACCAGATGCCACCAGAATTTGGAGGAAGGAGACATGTTTGAGAGTTCGGTCTTGAGAGTAGAGTGGTAATGCTTCCTAGCTCTCCTGAGGGTAGACACACTTGTTGCGAGCTTTGTGAAATGAACTGAGATTGCCTTCAGTTGGATTAGCCTTCCAAGAGGCAAAGGCAAGTTGTTTCAGGGCATCTGCCTCACCACAATATTCAGTGTACCATGGACGGGAGGAAGGGTTATGACAACTGAAGACGAGATGGGATAATTCTGTGCATGAGACAGAGCAGTTTACTTTGGAAGAATTCCCAGGAAGAATTTATGTCAGAGGCAGTAGAGATGGGAGACCAGTCCAGATGACTGAAGGCTGCTTGAAGACGATGCCAGTCGGCCTGAGTGAAATCCCAGACTCGTCGACGCTGAGGAGGCTTTCTGAGAATGGCCAGAGAGATATCCACTTCAACAAGTATATGATCAGAAGAACCGATTGGAGCAGAAGAAGAGCAGCAGACATTTGCAGTGAAGTTGGTCATAACCGATTTCTATCCTTGAGGATGGACTGGTCATCCCTGTCTTCACTGTCTTCTTCACTGGTCAGATGGTCAAAAACAACACTCTATTCATGGAACATGGAGCTCTATGCTGCAATGCAAAAAAGACCAAAGAATGGAAGGACAGAAATGGGATCAAGCGACTTCCGTGGCCAAGTCAGTCTCCTGACGTGAATCCCATTGAACACCTCTGAGCCATATTGAATATAGCTGTGCGGAAAAAGTCCAGGAAACCAACATCACGGGCAGAATTGCTAACCCTTTTGCATGAAGCCTGCGCAGAAATCCCACAAGAGAAAAGTTCAGAGCTTGATAGTTCTATGCCTGAAAGAGTAAAAGCATTGAAATCTGCAAATGGCAAATCTACAAAATACTAGTGTATGTATTAAAATGGATCAAATGTTCAATAAATAAATTTCTTTAAAAATCATGGTGTCTATTTACTTCTGTCATGTCTGTGTACATATCTATAATATATATATATATATACAGGGTGAGCCAGAAATATGGTCATTTTTGAAATTCGTGTGAAGGAAATAAAAAATTGTATTTCAAAAGAAATTAATTCATGATATTGAAGTACATAACATGCATTTTTTTTTTTTTTTACTGATTTCGTTTTTTTTTGCAGGCAAAACACTTGAGTGACCATGTGGAACTGGTCGGGTGAAAAACGCACTTTCGCTATCAAAGCTTTTTACAAGAATAATGATAGTGCAACTACTGCACAACGTCAATTCAAACTGCATTTCAATGTTCAATGTCATGGAAATGTGCAGTCTGTTCGTACTATCAAGTTATGGGTTCAGAAGTTTGAGAGGACCGGTTCAACTTCAAAAGAGAAACCGCCGGGAGCACAAAAATCAGTAAGAACGACACAAAACATTGAGTGTGTAAGGGAGTCAGTTTTAAGAAGTTCGCATCGCTCCAGCCGAAAGCATGCATCAGCCTTAAGAATTTCTCACACGTCACTATGCCGCATATTGCATAAGGATTTAAACTTTTATCCCGATAAAATTCAAACTGTCCAGGAATTAAGCCAAGATGATGAGATTGCCTGCAATAATATTTGTGAGGGAATGCTTTTATTTATGGACAGAAATGAAAACCAAAACATTGCTAACAATTTGTTCATATCTGATGAAGCACATTTTCATCTGTATGGCTATGTCAACAAGCAAAATAATCGTTTTTGGGCAGCCGAAAACCCAAGAGAGATGCACACGAAACCGTTACACAGTCCCAAAGTCACAGTGTGGTGTGCACTTTCGCCGTTTGGCATCATAGGGCCTTACTTCTTTGAGAACGATAACAGAAATGCCGTCACTGTTACTGCAGCTCGACATACCGACATGGTTTCTAACTTCTCCTCCAGATAATTAAACAGATTTGCAGAAGTGAGCCCAATAAGTGGTTTCAGCAAGATGGTGCAACCTCCCACATCACCAGACTGTCCATGACTACTGTAAGGGCGCTCTTTCCAAAGCATGTCATTTCCAGAAACGGCGATATTCCATGGCCAGCGAGGTCACCTGATTTGACTGCATGTGATTATTTATTGTGGTCATATCTAAAGGACAAAGTGTATGTTAACCATCCACAAACCCTTCATGAACTTAAGGAAAACATCAGAAGCGAAATCAATGATATTGACGTGGCCATGTTGTAGAACGTCATGAATAATTGGCATCCAAGATTGGAGGAATGTGTCAGACGAAATGCTGCGCATCTCCTCGATGTTCTTTTCCACAAATAAATGGCATGTTATTAACTTCACTTTCTTGTTAAAATTTGTTTTGAAATACAACTTTTTATTACCTTTACACGAGTGTTAAAAATAAACATATTTCTGGCTCACCCTGTATATATATATATATATATATATATATATATATATATATATATATATATATATATATATATATACATATATACATATTAAAGTAATTATTTACTAATATGTTCAATATTTCAATATTCAATATAATTTCAATATTCCGACAGGTCGCACAAGATCTGCCTGCCTCCCACAGGATCTGCCACTCCCAACCCTCTTATGGTTAAACTGCCAAAATCAAGACTCTCTGCTCACCTTCACTCCTTCATTCCTCTTTTCTCCCGCCTCTGGAACAAACTCCCTCACTCTCTTCAATCCCACTCCTCCCTCCAGGTCTTTAAAACAGCTGTTCACCACCATCTCTTATCTTCCCCCATCCAAAACCTATCTTTTCTACCCCTGCTAATTTCACCCCAAATCCACTTTTTTGAAATACCAACTTCTTCCTGGAAGTCCTTGGTGTCCTTGTGTTTATACTTCTCCCACCCCCCCCCCCCCCCCTTCCCATGCCGCCTCCCCCCAAGCCCTCTCCCTGCCACACATACCCGATGTCCCTGCTCTCAAATGTTGTGTTTATGTGCTTCCCCTTCTCTCCCCATCTTGTCTACCGCTCCCCTTTTTATATACTTTGTTTGCTTGTCTGTTTGATTTGTTTGTGTGATAAATGTTAACTCTTTCACAAGCCTCGATTCTGTATACAAAAAAAAAAAAAAAAAAAAATGTATGTAGATATATATATATTTAAGTAATTATTTAATTATATGTATATATATATATATATATATATATATGTATATATGTATGCCATATATATATATATATATATATATATATATATATATATATATATATATATGTATATATATATACATACAGTATATACAGTATATATGTGTATATATATATATATATACAGTATATACAGTATATATGTGTATATATATACATATACAGTATATACAGTATATATATATATATATATATATATATATATATATCTACATACTTTTTTTTTTCTTTTTTTTCCTGTCGAAAAAACCGCTATATGTAGTATAGCGGTTTATACCGCTATATGTATAATATAGCGGTCATTTTAAATAGTGTATTTATTGATAGTGCATTGACATGTGCATTGACATTGACATATTGATAGTGCATTGACATATTGATTGCATGACATGATAGTGCATTAACTGATCATTACAATTACACGGTTTATAATGAAGCTTGCTTTGCAACTTGTTTGTGTGTTTGTGCCAGTTTGTAATTATTTACTATTATTTAATTGCATGGTTCGCAATGCGAAATGATCAATAAATCGGTAAAGCATTTTGATCATTGTTGCAAGTGTAGTTGTTGTCGGTGATTTTCCACAACATGTCCATGCTTGACAAAGGTTGTGGATTATGCTTTGTTCGTGCTGCTCGAGACTTTAGAGAGTTCCCCCGAATAGAGCTTCAGCATGTTCATCTCAATGAGGCTTTATCATGTTCATTCCTGCAAAGGGGCCCCGTTCGCTGAATGAGGCTTTGGGATGTTCATCCAAACGAGGATCTAGGATGCCCCTCTGAATGAGCATTTATCATGTTCATCTGAGGGTGAGCTTTCAGGTGTGGGATATGAGGCACGAAATGCATTAAATACACTTGTTGCATTTTTGTTGATGCGATATTGTGTTTTGTCCATTGATCTTGCAAATGTGAACTTTGGGTAAACTGTAGTAAACAATCGTTAAAATACCTAGTTACATATGCAAGGCGATAGATGCATCAGCGCTGTCAATCGGGTGGATATTTTGCTGGAAGACCCATCGGTTAGCACTGGCCGTTGATGGTCCTTGAAGACCCCATGGTGTCTTTGCAAAGGGTCGGTAGTTTATCACAGGTATCCTGAGCAAATTCAAATTCATAACCAAACTTTCTCACCAACATGCACTTGGCAAGGATGGCCAGTATGCCTGTACCCCTAATGGGAGTTGAGTGAGGCCTTTGTCCTGCAATACACTGAAAACATGAGGTTAATGATGTATATTATTAGTATGTTAAAAATAAAACACACTCAGACTGCTGTGTTATGCTGGAGTAAGTATGAACAAATGATCCAAAAAGAGAACAGTGTTCAGCTTTTGCATCTTGTACTAATGCAACTCTATGGATTTATATGATATAAGATTAGCTAACATGGCCATTCATTGATAAAGAGATTCTGTATCAATATATTACAGTGCAAATGCCACAAAATATACATCACGTATATTATGACCGTTTGATTGAACAATCTGTGGCACGATTTTGAACCCCCAGGACATGTTGCTGCCAACTTGCTGCTCCTTTCATGAGAATGTTGCGACATGCGCTGTCGTGCGTCCAAAATAAATTCAAATACACTCTTTTTAATCACAAAACTTCTTTCAAATCTCATCCTGCACCTCCGAGAGCATGGTGAACGCTTGGCAAGGCCTTTACATCTGTTCGTGATCAATATTCTGCCTCGCTAACTGCCCGGATTCGATTACCAATTGGGGGCAAACCTTGGCCACCCACGCGAGCTCAGAGTGAGCGAGAAAGGTACCGAATGATATTTTGGAATCTCCACCTGCAGGAGAGCCTGGGAAGTCCGTAAGGAGTGTTGGTGGCTCATCTCCATTGAAAAGTGTGATGACTATGGAGGGATGCGGATAACATTCCGTGCAACTGGTGTTCATCCGAACGAATGTTCTTTCATAAATCGTTGTGACATTCCATAAGAGGATTGAAACAAAATGTATTTTATTTTCTAATTAAAAATATTTTTTTTTGCTGTTTTGGTGTTTTGGTTTTTGGTGTTTGGTTTAAAAACTTTTTTGGTGTTTTTGGTGTTTACCATGGTGTTTGGTTTTTGGTGTTTTTATTTTTGGTGCTTTGGTTTTGGTTTTGATGTCTTGGTGTTTTTTTGGTTTTGGTTTTGGTGTTTTGGTTTTGGTGTTTTGGTGTTTTGGTTTTGGTGTTTTTTGGTGTTTTGGTTTTTTTTTAGGTGTTTTGGTTTTGGTGTTTTTTGGTGTTTTGGTTTTAGTGTTTTTTTGATGTTTTGGTTTTGGTGTTTTGGTTTTGGTGTTTTGGTTTTGGGTTTTTTTTGGTTTTGATTTTGGTGTTTTTTGGTGTTTTGGTTTTGGTGTTTTTTGGTGTTGGTTTTGGTGTTTTGATTTTGTTTTTTTTTTGGTGTTTTGGTTTTGGTGTTTTTTGGTGTTTTGTTTTGGTTTTGGTGTTTTGGTGTTTGTTTGGTTTTGGTGTTTTTTGGTGTTTTGATTTTGGTTTTGGTGTTTATCCATGAAAAGTGCTCACTCTTTTGGAAGACTGTGATCGACAAGACCCGCAAAAGATCTGCAACCTTCCATGTAAACCATGTATCTCTCCAAACAAGTATTGTTCTGAAATATGACCAAGAAATGTAAGGACACGTGTAGAGTCCATAACAAAACGTCCAGGTGTATGGCTGTATCGTTGTGCATATATTGTGTTGTACACATGCAGTATGCGCATTGCGCATGCACACAGGTGTACAAAGGCTATATTGTGTTCTGGTACTCTAAGTTTTATAACATCAATAAGTTATAACAAGTCTGGCCTATAAACAATATTTCAAACACCAAAGACTAACATACACTCAGACAATAATTCCGATTGTTGCTGAGGATATCGAGTCAATAGGTACGATTACGTTTGCCGCATTATGAGCTTTACGATTGTCCAGACGCTGCATACAGCAAACTCGAGGGAAGCAAACGCAAAGGTTCTTGCTTTATTCTTCATCCTGTTACGGAGTTCACTGTGACAAGGTAATAAGGCGTCATTAACGGGCACTGTTTATGGGGCGTTCCGTGCAGGGCCAGAGCGAGGAAATCAGACGAGCCTCGGGGTCTCGCGCAGGTGAACCCAAACCGTTGACCCTCGCAGGTCATGTTCTGCCCGCTGGGCAGAAGTAACCCGAACATGAACGTTGAGGTGATGCGCTGGATTTGAACGAAGTGACCACTTCGCAGCGACAAATCGGCATACCAGCTTTTGTATGCTTTGCGGGGCGTTTAAAAAAGTTATCGAGCAAGAAACTTGCAACTGTTCAAGAGATGCCAAAAGAGTGTATCTATCTATACGTAAAAAAAAGAAATAAATAAATAAATATATATATATATATATATATATATATATATATATATATATATATATATATATATATATATATATTGTTACGTAGTCCTCCCGGTGACTACCTGGTCTCGGTGACCCCCGGACCGTGAGAGGAAATCCGCCAGAAAGATATATTATTTCTGCGCTTTCGTAACGCAATCAATATGAATTCCAATCCATAAGAAACTCCACACCAAGGATCCGGAACAATCAATGATATATTCCCCGAGCAATCAACAACCATCAACAATCAACAATTAATCACCAATAGTATTCAGATGGCCATCTTATATATGTGTGTGTCCCCTTTCCCCACTCCCGACCCCTTGGGTACTCACGACCCTTTTGGTCTCTGTCCCTCACAATGTCTCTGGGCCCCTACTGACCAAGATGATGGTCGGCTTCTCCGCACACGGGCGGTTGAACGAACCCCTGGCTGACGTGCTCCCAAACGTGCACGTCACGTACCGGGAACAACGGTTGCAGCGCACACCTCCTTGCCAAGCAAAGCGGGCAAAGCAACGCGCCGCTTGTCCAGCGCGCGAGGCCCAAGGTGCGACCCGTACGCGTCCTTGTAGACGGTGAGGCGAACTGTGCCGGACGCTGGGTTCCGTGCACGGACCCACGGCAACTTGACGTGTCAAGGGGTAAGTACCCTGCGCAGGTAACTCCTTTTGTCAGACGGGCTTTCAAACGTAGCAAACGTATCGTCCTCCCCGCTGCTCAATATCGATACCCACTCTCGTCGGAGCTCGGCGAGGAAGAAGAAGAAGATCGTCACTTCCCCAGGACCTCGTGTCTTTTTCCTTCCGTTTCTGGTCTCCTTTTTCCCAGAAGGGCTCCTGACCCTTTAATCACAACAACCTTTAATCGACTACACATTGATAAGCAAAGACCTGAATAGTAATTCACATGAATTCATAACAATATATATATATATACAGTCACGTGAAAAAGTAAGCACACCCCATGTAAAGTTTTGACTTTTTCAACATATTTCAACATACAGCTATTTGATCTTCATTTCAACAATATTGATAGATAAAGGTGATATAATATAACAAATATCATGAAACATTTACATTTTGTAGTCCATTGTATAATTTAAATAAACATAAATGCAAATTTTGCATGTGGAAAAAGTAAGTACACCCCTACATTTATCACTACTTCAAATACCTAAAATTAGCATCAGGTGCACCAGCTCAAGTGCAAATGATTAGAACATTGTTAGAGAAGATCTTGGAGGAACCTGTCTTATTTAAACCTCAGACATTTCGTTTGGTTTGCTCTTTGTTGTTGAAGTGTGTGGCGTCACCATGCCGAGATCAAAAGAGCTCTCTGAGGCCTTCAGAAAGAAGGTTATAGATGCCGACGAGTCTGGGAAGGGATTTAAAAAGATCTCCAAACAATTTGTAATCAATCATTCGACTGTCCGGAAGATCATCTACAAGTGGAGAAGATTCCAAACAACTGCCAACTTGTTCAGGCCAGGCCACCCCAGCAAGTTCAGCCCGAGAGCAGACCGCAAGATGCTGAAAGAAGTCTCTAAGAACCCCAGAATGTCATCACGGGACCTACAGGTAGCTCTTGCCACTGTTGATGTCAAAGTGCACGAGTCTACCATTAGAAAGAGGCTGCACAAATTTGATATACATGGGAGGTGTGCCAGGAGGAAACCTTTGCTGTCCAGAAAGAACATCAGGGCAGGACTAAAGTTTGCCAATGAACACCTAGGCAAAGACCAGCACTTCTGGAACAATGTGCTCTGGACAGATGAGTCAAAGGCAGAACTATTTGGCCACAGTACCAGAAGACATGTTTGGCGAAAACCAAAGACAGCATTTGACCACAATAACCTGATACCAACTGTAAAGCATGGTGGTGGAAATATTATGGTTTGGGGCAGCTTTGCTGCATCAGGGCCTGGGCAGCTCACCATCATAGAATCCACTATGAATTATTCATTGTACCAGAGGGTGCTTGAGGATAATGTGAGGCCATCTGTCGGAGAGTTGAAGCTCAACCGAAGGTGGACCTTGCAACATGACAATGACCCTAAACATACCAGTAAATCCACCTGGGAATGGCTGAAAAGAAAGAAATGGAGGGTTCTGGAATGGCCAAGTCAAAGCCCGGATCTAAATCCCATCGAGATGTTGTGGAGGGATTTGAAACGAGCTGTGCATGCAAGAAACCCCTCAAACATAGTACAGCTGAAAGAATTCTACATGGAGGAGTGGGCAAAAATTTCTCCCAGTCGATGCCAGAGACTGGTCGACAGTTATAAGAAACGCCTACTTGAGGTTGTTTCTGCCAAAGGGGGCAATACCACCTATAAGAGCCAAGGGTGTACTTACTTTTTCCACATGCGAAATTTGCATTTATGTTTATTTAAATTATACAATGGACTAGAAAATGTAAATGTTTCATGATATTTGTTATATTATATCACCTTTATCTGTCAATATTGTTGAAATGAAGATCAAATAGCTGTATGTTGAAATATGTTGAAAAACTCAAAACTTTACATGGGGTGTACTTACTTTTTCACGTGACTGTATATTTATACATATATATATTTATACATATATATATATATATGGCATATATATATATATATATATATACATGTATATATACATATATATATATATTTTACGAATAAAAAAATGAAAATAATTCTACAAACGAGATGCAAAGTTAGTTATCAAGCAAGAAACTTGCAACTGTTCAAGAGATGCCAAAAGAGTGTGTTTATATGTAAAAAAAGAGAAAAGAAAAAAAGAAAGAAATATCTATATATATATATATTCTCCCAAAATTTTTTTTTTCAAATTCTTCAAAAAGATGCTCACAATAGCCCAAGACAAGGGCACACATATACATGCCCTTGTCTTGGCCTATTGTGAGTATGTTGTTTGTATAACTTTGTAAATGCGCCGTGTATACCCACATGCATATACAGAACTCGTTCCCTTCAATCACTGACAGCTCACTTACTATCCCCTTGCATCCATCCCTTTCATCGCTCAAACAGACCAGAATCCCCCAAATTTACCTCCTTTGCCTTGAAACCTTGTTGTGGATTTGCAGCCAGCAATTGTGGCAGATTGGCACTAACCGCAACCCCACCGCAGCCCCTGTACAGCAACAGCCTCAGCCTCTCAGTGCAGGTCAAACGATTCTCTTGTGGTCTCAACTGGCTTTGCCACGTGTTGCGGTATCATGTTCTGACAACAGGTAAGACGATACAGGTATACATTACAATGACAGCATATGAGGGCTGATTGGGGTATACGTATAGCCAGAGTCGGTTGCGTAATGGTTAGAGAGTCCACTCTGAGTCTCTGGGAGTTTGGCACTTTGAACTCTGCCTGTGTCATACCAAAGACTTTAAATTTGATACGTGCTGCTTCCTTGTATGTATACATCAGGGCTGGCAGAATGGCCTCGAGGTACGCACACTCACCTCTAAGCTGTATAGCCTGGGTTCGAATCTCGACCCAGCTATGAATTGTCATTCTGGAGTTTCCCAGGCAGGGTCACTTGTCAATTTATGCCGCCTCTTGAATGGACGTTGAACTGGGGTCCCATCTGCCGGCATTAGTTGGATGGACGTTAAAGATCCCACAGGGTTCTTTCACAAAGAGTAGGCGAGTTATCGCTGCCACCAAGGCCAAATTCTAAATTCCTACCCTAAATAGTGCAGGGAAGGCAATGGAAAATACCACCCAGCATAACCCTTGACCAAGAGTACTGACACTCAGTAAAAGAGTATGGTACATCAGAAACATGTACATATATAGAAACATGTACATGGACAAAAAAAGGAAGCTGTTGCTTTGTCTCTATTTATTTATTTATTTATTTATATATATATATATTGTTACGGGTCGCGGACAAGATGTTACTTTGGGCCGAGCGGATGGTCAACCGCGGCCGTTACAGGATCCCCGATTAGCCCGACTCCCCCAACGTTGACCAATCGCACCACAGGTATTCAATCGGGAAACCTCTAAAGCGACCGAATGTGAAGAGGAAGAGAGAAGAAGACAGAGTACGGAGGAATAACAGGATTTATTATACACACAAGCAAAAAGAAGGAGCGATCAAAGTTATTTACAAGCAATGGATGGAAGAAGCAGTCACACAGTGAATCGTTAGCTTATACTATTCAATTTACTTAAAAACCCCAGGACAACATTCAAGACAGACGACGTTCACACTTACACGGGGGATATTGCAGGCAGGTATGGCTTGAGGATGGATGGTTGTTTTGGGAGGCAATGGAGGGTCCAGCGTGGATGGCTGCCTGGCGCGTCCTTTTCGTGGCCTGCGGCCCCTTAGCTGCCCCCTTAGCTGCAGCGCAGCTGGTCGCACGATGGCTCGCACACACCTGCTCGTTCAGGCGTCTTCCTTCTCCCCAGCAACAACGATCGACAGCAAGCAAGAGAACGGGGTCAGAGCAAGAGGGTGGAGTGCGTCCCGCGGCGGCTTATATTGGTTTCTCACCGAACCTTCGCGCACTTTCTCGGGGGTTCCCGCTCCGCCCTCTCTTAGCCAAACCCCTTGTTCTGGGTTGGATGAGCGGGGCCGACTTACTCCTCCCCCCTATGACGAGGGGGGCGACCCATCTTCTCTAGCCACTCCCCTTGTTCGTAATGGCCGCAAATGGCGAAAACCGGTCAGCAGCTGCAGGTAAGGCGCCGTCACGTTGCACAGCAGTTCAGTACTGCAATAAACGGTTGCTGTCAAAGCTCAAGTGGGGGAATCCCTGGCACTTGAGCTGCCATGGATCATCGGAGGGGCCTACGCTTTATTTCGTTTGATGCAATGCAGAGTCAATCTAGTGGGAAACACATATTTAGCCTACATAGAATAAGGAAATAAGCTATTTTAAAAAGATATATCGTGGCCTGTCTGTAGGTTCATGGAATTAACTAGGGGGACGTCTTTCGATCTTATTTACTCTACGAGGGCCAGTTAAAACACAGCAAACCAGTTCTCACATTCTTTACACTTTCCAAATTCGTTACAATATACATATATACAGACTTGGCATTTAATATGGAATTATTTTTTTTTCGTGACATGGGTTTACTTTCTGAACTCAGTATATCAATCTGGTGAGTTTATTTTACCCTTCGGTAATGTCTTTGTTGATAGAACCATGTCACTGATTGTCTTTCGCAGCAAGAAGTCAATAACAGGATTATATCACAGGTGGCGTGACAAAATGTAAGGACAGGTACATTTGACGATTGGCTTCACAATCGGGTATATAAGGGTTGTTGCGTTCTGTATTAGTGGAAACAACTGCTGCACGTCTACAAAAGTTATTGCCGCTTCCTCTGGAGATGGTCCGTCAACTTGACAATGCTGTTTGTCATGGAGTGGTGGCTTTACGAAATTCTGGCATGAAACAGCGTGCTATTGCTCGGCAGTATGGCATCACTCAAGGTCAGGTGTCAAAGATCCTGAAACGAAATGCTCAGAGGGGTGTCCCTACTCCAATACCGAGGCCAGGACGTCCACGCATTACCACAAGGAGAGATGATCGCCAGCTGCACCGGTTAGTCTACAATGGCCGTACCAAGTCAGCTAATCGGCTTAGGGCTGAGTGGCAGCAACTGACAAATGTGCCTGTATCCAGAAGGCTCGTCAACCAACGACTGGTTCAAGCAGGCTATCGTGCCAGGCGTCCCCTGAGAAAGCCACGCCTGACCAGACAACACAGCCAGCGCCGATTGCAGTGGGCCAGAGAGCACCGTCAATGGCAGCCAGGACACTGGAATCACGTGACCTTCAGTGACGATTCTAGATTTCTGGTCTATTGTCAAGATGGCTGCGTCCGAGTGTGCAGACAAGTGCATGAAGCCCACAATGAAGATTGTATAGTGCCAAGAGTCCAAGCTGGAGGTGGTGGGGTGACCGTTTGGGTTGATTTTCATGCAGGGGGCAAAACTGATCTGGTTGTTCTGAATGGAAACCTGAACCAGTTCAAGTACAGGGTCATTCTGGAAGAAACATTGCTTCCATTTGCTCGTGCAGCCTTTCGAGGAAACTTTGTCTTCCAAGATGACAATGCACGGCCTCATCGTGCTCACATGATCCAACACTTTCTTGCTGACCGTGGTGTAGAGCATATGGAGTGGCCTGCCATGTCCCCGGATATGAATCCGATAGAGAACTTGTGGGCAGAATTCACGCGACAAATCGACAACTTGAACCAGCAGCCGACCTCTGTGCGTGAATTGCAGCAGACTATTGTCACTGCATGGCAAGCGATTCCTGTCCAAACCTTGGCAAATCTCGTGAACAGCATGCCTCGACGTGTCCGTGCTCTCCTGAATGCTCGTGGGGGTTACACGAAGTACTGAACTGTAATTTTACTGTCCGTAATTCCAGTCATAATTTAGCTTTTGTTTTTGTTGAAATTTTTTTTTGGCTAATGTGCAAAATAAAGAGATACTTCTGGAAAACGTACAGAAGTTTAACACAGTACTGTCCGTGAATTGAGTTCGATATCAGTTTACATCACTTTCAAGGATCAATTTATTTGCTTCGAAATGTCAAATGTGGTTTTTGTTTGTATTAAAGGTCACATTAACAAAATCTAGAATAATTTCAACATAATTCCAATGAACTTTTGGTTCTAAGTCATCTTGAAAAGTAAGTTCACCCCCACAAAAAAAATATTCCATATTAAATGCCAAGTCTGTGTATATATATATATAATATATATATATATATATATATATATATATATATATATATATATATATATATATATATATATATATATATATATATATATACACAGTCTCGTGAAAAAGTAAGTACACCCCATGTAAAGTTTTGACTGTTTCAACATACAACTATTTGATCTTCATTTCAACAATATTGAGAGGATATAATATAACAAATATCATGAAACATTTACATTTTGTAGTCCATTGTATAATTTAAATAAATATAAATGCAAATTTCACATGTGGAAAAAGTAAGTACACCCTTGGTTCTAATAGATGGGATTGCCCCCATTGGCAGAAACAACCTCAAGTAGGCGTTTCTTATAACTGTTTATCAGTCTCTGACATCGACTGGGAGAAATTTTTGCCCACTCCTCCATGCAGAATTCTTTCAGCTGTGCGATGTTTGAGGGGTTTCTTGCATGCACAGCTCGTTTCAAATCCCCCCACAACATCTCCATGGGATTTAGATCTGGCTTTGACTTGGCCATTCCAGAACCCTCCATTTCTTTATTTTCAGCCATTCCTAGGTGGATTTCCTGTTATGTTTAGGATCATTGTCATGTTGCAAGGTCCACCTTCGGTTGAGCTTCAACTTTCCGACAGATGGCCTCACATTATCCTCAAGCAACCTCTGGTGCAATGAAGAATTTATAGTGGATTCTATGATGGTGAGCTGCCCAGGCCCTGATGCAGCAAAGCTGCCCCAAACCATAATATTTCCACCACCATGCTTTACAGTTGGTATCAGGTTATTGTGGTCAAATGCTGTCTTTGGTTTTCGCCAAACATGCCTTCTGGTACTGTGGTCAAATAGCTCTACCTTTGACTCAGCTGTCCAGAGCACATTGTTCCAGAAGTGCTGGTCTTTGCCTCGGTGTTCATTGGAAAACTTTAGTCTTGCCCTGATGTTCTTTCTGGACAGCAAAGGTTTCCTCCTGGCACACCTCCCATGTAGATCAAATTTGTGCAGCCTCTTTCTAATGGTAGAATCTTGCACTTTGACATCAACAGTGGCAAGAGCTACCTGCAGGTCTCGTGATGACATTCTGGGGTTCTTCGAGACTGCTTTCAGCATCTTTCGGTCTGCTCTCGGGCTGAACTTGCTGGGGCGGCCTGGCCTGAACAAGTTGGCAGTTGTTTGGAATCTTCTCCACTTGTAGATGATCTTCCGGACAGTCGAATGATCGATTTCAAATTGTTTGGAGATCTTTTTAAATCCATTCCCAGACTCGTAAGCATCCATAACCTTCTTTCTGAAAGCCTCAGAGATCTCTTTTGATCTCGGCATTGTGACGCCACACACTTTTTTTTTTTTTGTACACAGAATCGAGGCTCGTGAAAGATCTAACATTTATCAAACAAACAAATCAAACAAACAAGCAAACAAAGTATATAAAAAGGGGAGTGGTAGACAAGATGGGGAGAGAAGGGGAGGAAGCACACAAACACATTTGAGAGCAGGGACATCGGGAGATGTGTGGGAGGGAGAGGGCTTGGGGGGAGGCAGGATAGCTATAAAACGCAAGGACACAAAGGACTTCCAGGAAAGAAGTTGGTATTTCAAAAAAGTGGATTTGGGGTGATATTAGCGGGGGTAGAAAAGATCAAGGTTTTGGATTGGGGAAGATAAGAGATGGTGGTGAACAGCTGTTTTAAAGACCTGGAGGGAGGAGTGGGATTGAAGAGAGTGACGGAGTTTGTTCCAGAGGCGGGAGAAAAGAGGAATGAAGGAGTGAAGGTGAGCAGAGAGTCTTGATTTTGGCAGTTTAACCATAAGAGGGTTGCAGGCAGATCTTGTGCGACCTGTAGGAATATTTGGAGGACAGAGCCCAGAGAGAGCTGGGGGAGCAAGGCCGGAGAGGAGTCGGTCGAAGACGGAAAGACCACCAACCTGCCTGCGATGAGTAAGTGAAAGGCCCTCGGAGATAGCGTCATCGCGGGAGATTCCAATGATTCTGAACGCTTTCGTTTCAACAGCGTGAAGACGAGCTAGGTGTGAGGCAGGAGCACCAGCCCAGAGGGGAGAGCAGTACTCCATTGAGCTGTGGATGAAAGCCTTGTATGTGGTGAGGAGCTCAGGTGTGCCAAGGAAGGACTTCGCACGACGGAGGATGCCCAGTCGGCGACTGGGTTTGGAGGCCAGCTTGGAAATGTGGTTTTCCCAGGAAAGATCATGGCAGATAGTGAGACCCAAAAGGTTGAGTGACAGAACTTCTTGGAGAGGATTATTCAGAAAGTGGATGGGAGGGTTGTCCAGTCGGTCTTTTCGGAGAGACATAGTAAGAGTGTGAGATTTGTCAGGATTGAAAGACATGTTCCACTCGTTTGCCCAGTCTGTGATTTTGTCCAGGTCTGCAAAGAATGAGGAGGCTGCAGACTGCTGATCTGAGGGATGAGGAATGGAGCGGCAGAGAGTGGAGTCATGATTCTTCAACTTCAACAACAAAGAGCAAACCAAACTAAATGTCCGAGATTTAAATAAGACAGGTTCCTCCAAGATCCTCTCTAACGATGTTCTAATCATTTGCACCTGAGCTGGTGCACTTGATTCTAATTTTAGGTATTTGAAGTAGTGATAAATGTAGGGGTGTACTTACTTTTTCCACATGCGAAATTTGCATTTATGTTTATTTAATTTATACAATGGACTACAAAATGTAAATGTTTTACGATATTTGTTATATTGTATCACCTTCATCTATCAATATTGTTGAAATGAAGATCAAATAGCTGTATGTTGAAATATGTTGAAAAAGTCAAAACTTTACATGAGGTGTACTTACTTTTTCACGTGACTGTATCTACATATCTGGGCAGTGTCTGTGTTGTCACTGAACTACTCCCTCAAACTTTTCTTTCCGTGGTTGTGAAGTGTTTTTAATAACGTGGTTGAGAGGTGTTTTGAATCACGTGGTGGTAAGGTATTTGGAATTACTTGGTGGTGAGGTATTTTGAATTACTTGGTGGTGAGGTGTTTTGAATTACTTGGTGGTGAGGTGTTTTGAATCACGTGGTGGTGAGGTGTTTTGAATTACTTGGTGGTGAGGTATTTTGAATTACTTGGTGGTGAGGTGTTTTGAATTACATGGTGGTGAGGTGTTTTGAATTACAGTGCATTCAGAAAGTATTCAGACCCCTTCCCTTTTTTTCACATTTTGTTATGTTGCAGCCTTATGCTGAAATCGTTTAAATTCATTTTTTACCTCATCAATCTCCACCCAATACCCCATAATGACAAAGAGAAAACAGGATTTTAGAAAGTTTTACAAATTTATTAAAAAGAAAAAACTGAAATATCACATTTACATAAGTATTCATACCCTTTGCTATGACACTTGAAATTTAACTCAGGTGCCTCCCACTTCTCTTGATCATCTTTGAGATGTTTCGACACCTTGATTGGAGTCCACCTGTGGTAAATTCAATTGATTGGACATGATTTGGAAAGGCACACACCCGTCTATATAAGGTCTCACAGCTGACAATGCATATCAGAGCAAAAACCAAGCCATGAGGTCGAAGGAACTGCCTGCAGAGCTCAGAGACAGGATTGTGTCAAGGCACAGATCTGGGGAAGCCGACAAAACCATTTTTGCTACATTGAAGGTTCCCAAGAGCACAGTGGCCTCCATAATTCTTAAATCCGTCTGGTCAAATCCGTTTCTGGTGTTTGTTCCCCCTCCATCCCCTCCCTTACCTCAAACGGCTACACAGCTGACTCCGCACGTGAAAAAGCTGAATGCCTCAACTCTGTGTTTGCCTCTAAATCTTGTGTCCCAAACCCATCCCTCTCTGTACCCACCATACCCAGTCGTACCCTGCTGCTCCTGGACTCCGTGTCCTTTCCTCCTGACAAGGTGGAAAAGTTTCTGTCAACCCTCGACTCTGATTCTGCAACTGGACCCGACGGCATCAGCCCACGGGTCCTAAAATCCTGCTCTGCTGCTCTATCTCACCCTCTCTCTGTTCTCTTCACCCTCTCTTTTGCTCAAGGTCAACTGCCATCTGCTTGGAAATCAGCCAACATCACCGCTTTGCACAAAAAAGGTGCAAAAACAGATCCTAGCAACTACAGACCAATCAGCCTTCTCCCAATTATCAGCAAAGTCATGGAATCCATCATTGCTTCTGATATGAAATCTTTCCTCTTCTCCAATGGCTTGATCTCTGATCATCAATTTGGTTTCAGACCAGGTCACTCTACTCTGGACATGCTGCTTCTGCTGTCTCAACAATGGATGGAGGTCCTAAATGCCAAACAGGAAATTAGAGCTGTCTCCCTCGACATATCACGTGCCTTCGACACGGTCTGGCACCCCGCTCTGCTCACCAAACTCTCCTCCTTTGGTATCCATGGAAATCTCCACGCATGGCTGGCGGACTTCCTCTCTAGTCGTCGTCAACGTGTGGCCCTGAATGGGTTTCTCTCATCTCCTCTTCCTGTTCAGGCTGGAGTTCCCCAAGGCAGTGTTCTGGGCCCCGTGCTTTTTCTGGTCTTCATCAATGATCTCTCTGACTCTCTCGAAAATCCTCTCTATCTCTTTGCTGATGACTCCACTCTCTGCCGCTCCATTCCTCTTCCCTCAGATCGGCAGTCTGCTGCCTCCTCACTCTCTGAAGACCTGGACAAAATCACAGACTGGTCAAACAAGTGGAACATGTCTTTCAATCCTGACAAATCTCACACTCTTACTATGTCTCTCCGAAAAGATCGACTGGACAACCCTCCCATCTACTTTCTCAACAATCCTCTCCAAGAAGTTCTGTCGCTCAAGATTTTGGGTCTCACTATCTGCCATGATCTTTCTTGGGAAAACCACATTTCCAAGCTGGCCTCCAAAGCCAGTCGCCGACTGGGCATCCTCCGTCGTGCGAAGTCCTTCCTCGGCACACCTGAGCTCCTCACCACATACAAGGCTTTCATCCGCAGCTCAATGGAATACTGTTCTCCCCTATGGGCCGGTGCTCCTGCCTCACACCTAGCTCGGCTTCACGCTGTTGAAACCAAAGCTTTCAGAATTATTGGAATCTCCCGCGATGAAGCTATCTCTGAGGGCCTTTCACTCACTCACCGCAGGCAGGTAGGTGGTCTTTCTGTCTTCTACCGACTCCTCTCCGGCCTTGCACCCCCAGCTCTCTCTGTGCTCTGTCCCCCAAATATTCCTACAGGTCGCACAAGATCTGCCAGCAACCCTCTGATGGTTAAACTGCCGAAATCTCGGCTCTCCGTTCACCTTCACTCTTTCATTCCTCTTTTCTCCCGCCTCTGGAACAAACTCCCTCACTCCCTTCAATCCCACTCCTCCCTCCAGGTCTTTAAAACAGCTGTTCACCACCATCTCTTATCTTCCCCCATCCAAAACCTTGATCTTTTCTACCCCCGCTAATTCACCCCAGATCCACCTTGTTTGAAATTCCAACTTCTTTCCTGGAAGTCCTGGCAGTGTCCATATGTTTTATACCTCTCCCACTGCCCCCTTCCCACGCCCCCCCCCCCCACCCCCCAAAGCCCTCGCCCTCTCTCAGATCTCTCGATGTCTCCATGTCTCTCGGTCCCTGCTCTCAAATGTTGTGTTTGTGTCCTTCCCCCTTGTTGTGGAAAACCATTCAGGTCCACACAACTTTAGTCCAACGGTTTGGTTTAATTGCATTTAGATCATCACATCATTCCTGTAAGTAGAAATACACAATAAGCATACGATGCGACATCTCATAAAGCCATTCATATCAGTCAATGCAAGCAAGCTAGTTATTCTATAAAGGCGTACCATAAACGAGGCTACCGATGTAACATGTCACAAGGGAGAAGTCTCGGAGCACTGACACAGCAACGGGTCTTATAGTCACGCCCCTAGCGGTGACAACAATGACAGCGAGCAGCGAGCATCCCCACCCGGGTTCAGTACGGATACGATTTCACTACATTCACCCCCCCCCCCCCCCCGTCAGAATTATACGGCCGCGTGGCTAAAAGCGAGTGAGCGTCAGCATGAATAGGGCGCGGAGTATCAGTCGGCCCAACCGTAGCGGGCCGGGCGGCGAATTTCTCTGCCAGCACGCGTTCGAAACTCCCCGGGTACGGCGTCTCGTAACCCTGTATCCCCGGTGTCAGAGGCGTCAACAGGGTCGGGTGATGAAGGGGGTAACGCCAAGTCGTCGGACCCGGGCAGTCTCGACGGGGGGAGGGTCGGTGGACTGTCGGCGATGGGAGCGTCGGGAGAGGCCATAGTCTCATAGATGGGTTCGACCGGTTCGTCCGATTCCCTACTAAGGTCGTCGACCCCGCAAGGGGCAAGATGACGAACGGAGACAGTAGTCTCACGACCATCAGACGTCATCACACGAGCATGCTCAGGATTAGCCTGGAGAATCTGCACTTTGTCCACAAGGGGGTCGTACTTGCTCGCGCGAACCGCCCGTTTAAGGTAGGCCGGCCCGGGCCCAGCGAGCCAACTGGGCAAAGACCGTATACACCCCGAGCTCCTGGGGTGGTGGAAAAGTCGCTCGTGGGGAGTTTGGTTAGTTGCCGTACTCAGGAGTGCCCGGATTGAGTTCAACGCCGCAGGTAGCGACCAAGCCCATTTATCGAGGCCCCGGCCGTGGGTCCGGAGATGGAGCATGACGGCCCTCCAGATAATCCCGTTGAAGCGTTCGATCTGCCCATTAGCCTGGGGTCTGTACGGCGTGGTGTAACTAGACGCAATGTTGTTTTGGAGCAGATAGCCGCGCACCTCCTGAGACAAGAAGACTGCACCCCGGCCGGTATGGACATAGGCCGGGTAACCGAACATTGAGAACAAGTTCTGTAAGCATCGCATCACCGTGGCAGCAGTCATGTCCGCGCACATATAAGCAAAGGGGAATCGTGAGTACTCATCAACGATAGTGAGCAGATAGCGAGAGCCGCTCGACACCGGCAAAGGGCCCTTGAAATCCATCGCCAAGCGTTCCCACGGGCGTGTAGCCTTCACCAGAGTCCCCATAGGAGGGTTATAGAAACGCGGTTTGATTTCCGCGCAGATAGCGCAGTCGCGACAGATACGGCGGATATCGTCAATCGAGTAAGGGAGATTCCCACTCCGCACGAAATGAGCGAAACGCGTTACGCCGGGATGGCCCGCAGTAGCATGCAGCACCCGTAGGCCCTCCAACGAGGTGATACCAGCACATGTAGTCGGGCGTGATAAGGCATCGGCGGCCTGGTTATCCTTCCCTGGGCGATATTTGATGGTGTAACAGAAGTCGGCGAGTTCGATACGCCAGCGAGTGATTTTCTCGTTCTTAATGCGCTGGGCGTGTAAGGTGTCGTACATGAACGCAACGCTTTGCTGGTCCGTGATGATTTGGAAGCTCCGCCCGAGTAGGTACGGGCGCCATCGCCGAATAGACTCGACGATCGCATACGCTTCCTTTTCAACGGACGAGTGCCTCCGCTCAGCGGAGGTAAGAGTCCGTGAAAAGAAAGCCACGGGACGTCCCCCTTGGGAGAGGGTCGCCGCGATGGCCTGATCCGAGGCGTCACTTTCGAGGACGAACGAGCCGCTCTCGTCGATGGTCGCTACGGCGGCTCGGGCGATGTCGGTCTTAAGACCTTCAAAGGCCGTCAATGCGGCCGAACTCAGGGGAAAAGTGTCGCAGGCCACAAGGGGGCGAAGTTTCGCGGAGAAATTTTGCACCCATTTGGAGTAATGGGCGAACAGCCCAAGGGCGCGTTTCAGGGACGCCCGATCGCAGGGAGGGGCCATGTCGAGTAAAGGTCGCAGACGTTCCTTATCCGGAGAGACAGAGCCATGGGTCACGGTGTACCCCAGAAGATCTATGGTGCGTAGGGAGTATCGGCACTTATCCTCGTTCATAGTTAAGTGATACCGTTGCGCGACCTCAAGGAAGCGCTTCAGATTAGCGTCATGGTGCCCTTGGTCATATCCACAAACCGTAAGGTTATCGAGGTAGACGAAAACATCGGTTAAGTGCTCCCGCGCAACGAGGTCATCCATGGCCCTCTGGAAACAAGCGACCCCGTTCGTCACCCCAAAGGGCAATCGTGTAAATTGGTACAACCGCTGCCCCGACTCGAAAGCGGTATAGATACGATCCGCCCTAGAGATAGGGATCTGGTGGTACGCACTACGGAGATCGAGAGTACTATAGACCGAATACTGGGATACCTGTTGCACTAGCGCGTCCATCCCCGGAAGGGGGTAGGCATCCAGCTGTGTAAAGCGATTAATCGTTTGGGAATAGTCGATTACCATGCGTTTGCGATGGGCCTCGCTGCGCACCACTAAGACCTGAGCGCGCCACGGCGACCTGCTAGGTTCTATGATGCCGTCCTTCAAGAGCTGAGCCGTTTCGTCCGCAATGAATTGCATGTCCGCGCGAGAGTAGCGTCGCGATTTTACCGCGACGGGGGTACAGTCGGAGGTTAGATTGGGGAACAGCGAAAGCGGCCGGACGTCCATTTGCGCTAGGGCGCACACCGTTAGCGCATCGTCCGGCCCCACAACAAGAGTGTCAGGCCCACCGAACTCCATTACCAGACGTCCATGCAGCTTAAGAAAATCGTGTCCTAGCAGAATATCAGCACATAATGCGGGTAAAACCATAAGGTGTACATCAGGGAAAACCCGTCCCTTTAGCACGAGTTTCAATCGGCATTCCCCTTTCGTGCTGAGCCGCAGTCCCTGGGAAGCCATAAAGATCCGTCTCGTAGACCGCCCGATCCGCCATCCATGCCTGAGCACAAGTCGCTGGTCGATAAAACTATCCGTAGATCCGGTATCCACCAAGGCCTGAACACAATGGCCCTCAACCATAAGGGGAATAAGGGCTTGAGCCAGGCCAGACGAGGCAGCTGGGAGCGGGACTGAGCCCCCCGAATGGGTCGGTCCAGCCTCGCGGGTGGATCCTACACCAGCAGCAGTTTTGCGAGCATGGCCGGAGGCTGTGTTGGCCATGGGGATCCCATTATCGTCATCAGAGGGCTTTCCCCAGCATTCCGGTGTTTCGCGATTCAAAATCCGACGAGAAAAGGCCTCCGTAGTATTTGAAATTGCCTTTTTACATTTTACAAAGGCTTCCGTAGTATTCGAAAGTTGCCTTAACTCTTTTGACGGGGCGGGGGCCGCCGTTAGCTCGTGGGCGACTCGAGGAGTACGAGGGGCTTGGTGAAGTGTGGCCCGTGGTTTGGCCAAGGACGCGGCCTTTGTCCCCGATGGAGAATGAGACGGTGGTGGCTGTCCGGTGGCGCCAATCAAGGTCGTCTGAGCGCCCAGCGGGCCGCAGAGAGCGGCCCTCCCCTTCGAAGTCGGGTAAGGTGCTGGGCTCGTGGGTTCTGCTACGAGCCCGTTCAAGGTTGCTGCGCCCGCGCGGCCGCGGCTGCGCGAGTCGAAGGGCCGCGAGCCGCGTGCCGATTTCTTGCACACTTTCGCGTAATGTCCCTTTAGCGAGCACAAATGGCAAATAGCGTCACGTGCCGGACACACGACTCGGGCATGACGAGGCCCTCCACAAAAAAAACATGCGGCCCCGCGCAAGGCCTTGGGTCTGCTGGTCGTAACGGCAGCTGTCAGGGTAGGGTCATCCTCCGGGGCATCCCGGAGTTCAGCAGGCGGATCCACGTCCTCGTCAGTGGTACTCTCCGGCCGGGCGTGTAGTGAGGTGCCCGCCAAAAGGCGCGTGCGATCATAGGCGTTCGATTGCATCCGCGCTTCGGTATACACCGTCGCTTGCTCAACCGCCGTAGCGAAGGTCAGGTCGGTCTTCTCCAAGAGTTTGAGACGTAGTTCCTGGGAGGAGACCCCTGCTATGAAGGCATCTAAAAGTCGATCATCTTTAGCTTGCTCGGGAGTCCGTGGCTCCTTGACGCTGTCCAGCATGAGCTGCCGGAGCTCCTGGGCGCAATGATCCATAGACTCGTTGGGCTGCTGCCGTCGCGTCTGCAGCAAATAACGCGCATACACAGGGCTTTTTTCTTTTATGTAAAGCCGCTTGAGCTCCGCGATGGTAAGATCATACGTCGTGCATTGAGCGACCGCGTGGTAGACCCGGTAGTCGATTTTTGAGTGTAATATCGCCAGCTTCGCGGCAGGCGTCGGAGCGGTCTCAGGCTCGTCAAAGAGATGCTCCAGTTGTCGGAGCCAGTGCTTGAGTTGCAAGCCTCCGTCCGTGGCTTGTGGGTCGGCGCTGAAAATGGACACCGTCAACGTCTTGTTGCCAGCCATGTCAGCAGATCTTAAATGCAATTAAGTGTTGTGGAAAACCATTCAGGTCCACACAACTTTAGTCCAACGGTTTGGTTTAATTGCATTTAGATCATCACATCATTCCTGTAAGTAGAAATACACAATAAGCATACGATGCGACATCTCATAAAGCCATTCATATCAGTCAATGCAAGCAAGCTAGTTATTCTATAAAGGCGTACCATAAACGAGGCTACCGATGTAACATGTCACAAGGGAGAAGTCTCGGAGCACTGACACAGCAACGGGTCTTATAGTCACGCCCCTAGCGGTGACAACAATGACAGCGAGCAGCGAGCATCCCCACCCGGGTTCAGTACGGATACGATTTCACTACACCCCTCTCTCCCCATCTTGTCTACCGCTCCCTATGTTATATGTTTTATGTGTCGGTTTGTCTTTCTGTGTGATTAATGTTCGCTCTTTCACGAGCCTCGATCTTGTATACAAAAAAAAAAAAAAAAAAAAAAAAAAAAAAAATGGGAGAAGTTTGGAACAACCATGACTCTTCCTAGAGCTGGCCGCCCGGCCAAACTGAGCAATCGGGGGAGAAGGGCCTTGGTAAGAGAGGTGACCAAGAACCCGAAGGTCACTCTGGCCGAGCTCCAGAGATCCTGTGTGGAGATGGGAGAAAGTTCCAGAAGGACAACCATCACTGATCTGGGCTTTATGGCAGAGTGGCCAGACGGAAGCCAAACAGTTCAATCTTAGTTTCATCAGACCACAGAATCTTGTTTCTCACAGTCTGAGAGTCCTTCAGGTGCTTTTTTGCAAACTCCAAATTGGCTTTCATGTGTCTTTCACTGAGGAGAGGCTTTCACTGAGGATGACGTCATAATTATTAAATAATTATACTGGAGGAGGTGCACCTACGGTGAAAATGTCCTGTCAATGGGGGGGGGGGGGGGGGTGTGACTTGCATTAATTGGTCAGCTTGCATTAGTTGGTGGACTGGACGTTAAAGATCCCACGGTGTCCTTCGTGAAGAGTATATGCATTATCATCAACCTCAATGGAATACTGCTCTCCCCTCTGGGCCGGTGCTCCTGCCTCACACCTAGCTCGTCTTCACGCTGTTGAAACCAAATAAAAGCTTTCAGAATCATTGGAATCTCCCGCGATGAAGCTAACTCCGAGGGCCTTTCACTTACTCACCGCAGGCAGGTTGGTGGTCTATCTGTCTTCTACCGACTCCTCTCCGGCATTGCTCCCCCTGCTCTGTCTGTGCTCTGTCCCCCAAATATTCCTACAGGTCGCACAAGATCTGCCTGCAACCCTCTTATGGTTAAACTGCCAAAATCAAGACTCTCTGCTCACCTTCACTCCTCTTTACTGCCGCCTCTGGAACAAACTCCCTCACTCTATTCAATCCCACTCCTCCCTCCAGGTCTTTAAAACAGCTGTTCACCGCCATCTCTTATCTTCCTCCATTCAAAACCTTGACCTTTTCTGCCCCCATTAATTCACCCCATATCCACTTTTTTGAAATACCGACTTCTTTCCTTGAAGTCCTAGCAGTGTCCATGTGTTTTATACCTCTCACACCCCCCCCCCCATCCCCCTTCCCACGCCTCCTCCCCCCAAGCCCTTTCCCTCCCACAGATCTCCCGTTGTCCCTGCTCCCAAATGTTGTGTTTGTGTGCTTTCCCTTCTCTCCCCATCTTGTCTCCCGCTCCCTTTATCATATGTTTTATGTGTCAGTTTGTCTTTTTGTGATTAATGTTAGCTCGTACACGAGCCTCGATCTCGTATTAAAAAATAAAAATAATAAAAACCTGCTCAACAAATTCCAATTCCTACCCTGACTGAGATTCGTACCACTGAGAACGCAAAGGCAAACCACCTCGTGTAATCATTGCTGTGGGGCTGGTTTGGCAGCATGATTGACCCTGCCTTCAGGCACAACACCAGAAAGAGAGAAATATTTGGTTACCAGTTTCTGTGAGCACGTGTTTCCTGCTTTTAAGCAGCTGAACGTATCGATGGCAGCAAAGTGAGATAACAAAGCGGGTGGCCCAGCGAATAATTACATACTTTCTGGTCAATGAAAACATCAAGCCAGTTGAAATTTCCAGATGACTGGCTGCATAGTATCGTGATGATTGCCTGTCAAGGTTATATACAAGCTTGGTCATAAACAAAAGTCCGGGTCAGATTTGAACCCTCCATATATAATGGATAAGGCAGTTCAAATGATCTCCGCAAAGGTACAAAGACTGCAGAGCAAAGCAGGAGAAATCTCTCCCTTCAATTTGTTGAGAATGCAGTAACATTCGGTGCAGGTCAATGTTTTTATCACCATCCCTGGCCTGGACGTCCTTGTATTGGGCCTACGAGGCATACTCACTTGAGTTTAGAAATACCGTATTTTCATTCAATGCTCGCACCAAATGGATTGTTGATGAACCAGTACCGTAGGTTGGGAAGGTTCTCTCATGCGCACACTTTCGTAGTTTCACCAGGTGGTGACAACACCTGTCATGTGGGATCCGCACGTGTCAGGGTCGCATAGTCATACAGGTTACCTTCAGCTAATGTTGTGGATGGGCCACCCTTTGCATAACCTTGCAGATGATAAATCAAATAGGTATGTGGGCAATTTCCTGCATGGAGGCTTTCACTTTTTTGGGAGATTAGGAATTGCACTACTGTCCGAAGAAGTCTGCTCGAATACGACAGATGTCTGCCAAGTTTACTCTACGCTTGTTCATTTGTTGAGGGGCGCGGAAGCTCTCAGACCCTCTTATCACAACGTTTTACATTAGTTCCTTGTGCCTGTTGTTTGTGTCCTTTATGACGTCCTTAAAAACAGTGTTTCCTGTTTGGAATGATTTTCAATTTTGTTTGACTGCCGGACAGGCAGACAGACAAGGTGAACCAATTGCTCAACCCTGCCTTTCATTTTGTGTGCATGTGGTGAGAACGAGGTGTGATCTGGGACACCATGTGTTGTCTGGTGCAGGCTGGACTGACTCTTTCATTGAAAAAGCAGAATTTGTCATTCGTTGTAAGTAAATGCTGTCATCGGTGTCCCAAAACGAAACCTCGTGCTCCTAGGCCGAGATGAATTAGAAGGAGTTGTAATAAGTATCCCACAACATCCTCAGTTGAAGCAAGTACCTGTTGACAGTCATCATGGTGTCCATGTGCGAGGTGCTCGACTACCAAAGGTGTCCGACTTTTGTACGGTAGTGAAACTCTCTCGTCGCCATTTGTACAAGAGAACTTTTCCAATCTCTTTCGGGTTTTACTTCAACCAACAGACCAATGAATTAGACATTTCGTGTCGGTGTTATTTACAACAAAGGCATCGTGAACACCTTTGCTGGAGTCCTTATCTTTACCTCCGCCACCAAAAGTGGATGGATGTTATGTTTTCACCCCTATTTGTTTGTCTGTCTGTCTGTGAGCAGGTTATCTCCGAGTTGTCGACACATTCGGACGGAATTTGGTGGACAGGTTGGGTAGGTGACGAGGGTGAATTGATTTGATTTCGCTGAAGATCCGAATCTGGATACGAGAATTTTTAAAATGAGATTCTTCACTATTGAGTGACAGGGCCAAAAACGATTTATCACATAATATTTCAAAAAGTTGTGGACGGATTCGGACAAAACTTGGTGGATGAGTTGGCTAAGTGACAAGAACAAGCGGATTAGTTTGTGGTTCAGGTCTGGATCCACATCTGGTCCATCAGTGGATACAAACGGTAAACTGTTCAGCTGAGCAGAGGAGTGCTGTCTACCCATTCTTGTTGGAAGCTGTATTCTTCCTCATTCGAACTCGCATTTGGCAATTCATATTTGATATTGACATGTTGTAATCTACTCTTGGTATTCTGGTATGTCTGGTATGTAGCAATGACCATTTGAGTAGATATACAGTCGAGACTCGTGACCAGGGAATCCAAGCATATTAATATGTTCCTCGCAATATCCCTTGGTAACACCACCTGGATGGACTAAATCCCATATACCATTGCCTGGTCAGGGACGTGCCGAAGCATCTTCCTGGGGTAGGGAATGCACTGGGTGGTTTGCCATGTCATTTACGAGTGGTAGTCGTTGGGACAGCAATTTGGAACTTGGCTGCAGGGTGCCGGCGATAACTCGCCTTTACTCTATGCGAAAGACACAGTGGGATCTTTAACGTCAACTAATAGGCTGTGGTGACAGACATGTCCATAGCCTGATGTCCCATCTGACAGACGACGTACTCAGTGATGCAGTACGAAACACCAGGGTGGCAGTTTAGAGTTGGCTTGGGAATCAAACACAGGCAAGATGGCTCAAAGGTGAGTGTGTGTGCTACCTCTGAATTATAGTCAGGTTCACTGTTTTTTCGTTCAAAATTTTGGTAGATTAGCAAAACTATACATTTTTGGAATATTCAGAGCATGAGGAATCCAAAAATTAATGTTTACATTTGCGTAGACACCTTTGCGAAAATGACACTCAGGACAGTGATGAAGATCTGTAAAAGCATATTCCTGAACGGTATAGACCTCGTAGATCCTGTGTATAGGACTTATAGTTCAATCTGATACTACCTATAACTTCCTATAACAACCTATAACTTCAAAGGACTTGCAATATCATGTATTATGTAATACAGTTATATCACAAATATAAAGACAATGGTTTTCAATTACCTTTGTTTGTTGCTTTTCTATAATCCTGAGCACTATTTTGAGGCCTTTATTGGATTCCTTGACCCAGAAAACATAGGATTAGCATATTTAATTAAGTCTCTAGGTTGACTAGAAGCCGAGATCGCGCAAAATATGTATTTTATGGCGGCCATTTTCAAAATCCAAAATGGCGGCCATGCAGGTGTCTGTGCAAATGCCAACATTGATTTTCAGATTCTCCATGCTCTGAAGATTCCAAAAATGTACAGGTTTGCTAATTCCAAAATTTTGAAAGAAATTATATTTGTTAACATCGTGAACCTGACTATTATCTTGCCAACCCTGTCTCCCACATCTATATATATATTCTCCATAGATGATGCTGTATGTCTGTCTGTCCAGGGGTGTGGCTACACCCGGTCTAGGAGGGGCTTCAAAAACAAATATCCACCATTTTGTTTACTCGCATAGCTTTGAGGCCTCTTTTGTTAGGCCAGCAGTGTCTTGCTCTATCTTACAGTTTTATTTCAACTCTAATTCGATGTCTCATTTCATTTTTCACAGTTGCTAACATGGTTTTAGACTCGGTTGAAAAAAAACGGGAATAAAATTCGATGAAAGTTACCGTTTATAGAACAAAACACATTTTCAAAGGCCTGTAACATAAAGGCCATTCATTGAGTCATTCATCCACTCACAGCTTTATCTCGACTAATTCACCAACACAGTCGCTGGATGGTTCAAGTCTCTGTTTCAGCTGAAGTTAAGACTAGTCAGGAGACGACGATGGTTCACGAGCGAGCGGTATTCAATGACAAAGGACGGACTATAATCGAAACAGGCCCGGACTGGGGGGTCGGGGGCCCACGTGGCAGGTGTCGGCTCACGGCATGCGGTGTACATGCCTATTTACAAAGGGCCCCAATGCGCTGCGTGCGCAGGCCTTTAAGAGCCAGCTGTACGTAATTGTGTGTGGTGCTGGCCCGGAAATGTCAAAACAAAGGTTACTGACCTTGAAATGAGATAGAAAATAATGTATAATCAGTTATGAGGTTAGTTAGCTACACAATACCGAAAATTCGGTTCGATTCCAACAACTTTGAAAATTTGACCTTTGTGAACTTCAAAGGTTGAAGATTCTGAAATTTATTGGAAAACTTGTATTTCATGATGTATGTGATAATATAAGATCATGTACGACATTTCACCCTATCAGGAAGCGAACAATGTAATAAAACCATCAAAATCGACTTTTCTAAATTTTGTGACCTTGTGACCTTGACCTTGGGGCGAAAATGAAAAATCGAGCTCTGTGAGGCTAGACACATGACATTGGCCTAACCAAATACCGAAACCCCCATCAGATTCCACCAACTCCCTCGGAGAAGATATAGCTTGAACTCGATTACCCCCTAAAAAGACATCTTTTTTGGGCGTGGCTCCGCCCACAATGGGTGCAATACGCCCACTCTACGCAGGACACAACTAGATCATGATATCAACCTCCCACCCAAGTTTCTTCAAGATCGGATGATATCATCGGGTAGTTATGTTGCGGACAGGCAGACAGACAGAGACAGACAGACAGACACCCATGACGAATATAGTGGTCACTTGATAACTCGTGAACCAAAAATCGGTGACATGTATTCCAACAGCCGTTTTGAATGTGTCGACTGTTAGTGATATGTGGGCACAGGGAAGGAGAGAGGGGAATGAGAGAGGAATGCGAGAGAAGAATGAGAGAAGAGAATGAGCGAAGGGAAGGAGAGAACGTTCCCAGGACTTCGTTATATATATTATTACTTAGTAAAAATACAGCGACTGAATACTGAAGTTCGGGATCGAACCGAAGTCGAATTATATTTTTCCATATCCCTGTGGTGTATATACAGACTTTGTTTTCAGCGAGTCAACTCTTTTCCAACAATGGAATTAAACAATACAGTACTTCAAAAATGTACATAATAATGTAAACTAACTATGGAATACAATACTTATTTAAAACGTTTGGTTTTAATCTATTTTTACTTGGTAAAGCGAAAAGTTATCGATACATTAAAGTTTAAAAATGAAGAAGAGTGACGGGCTCCATAAGCCTACGATCGGCCTCTGTATGTCTGTATGATCGGATGTGCATTTTAAGACTCAATCAACACGTCTTCGATCATGAATTACTTTTTGAACAACTCGAGCAAAGGAAACGAGGTAATGCCTGTTTCGTTCGGAGCGATAATACACCGCCAAAAGAAAATGGGTTTTGTAGCTACAGGCTCGTACAGGTGTGTGTGTGTGTGTGTGTGTGTGTGTGTGTGTGTGTGTGTGTGTGTGTGTGTGTGTGTGTGTGTGTGAGAGAGAGAGAGACACTCCCCCGCATGCAAGTGTGTGTGACCCACTCCCCCGTCTGTGTGTGTGTTTGTGTGTGTGTTTTTTTTTTTTTCTGTGTGAATAAGAGATACACAGAATTGTGAGGAACACAAATGAAAAAACAAGATGTGTGTGACCCACTCCCGTGTGTGCGTGTGTGTGTGTGTGTGTGTGTGTGTGTGTGTGTGTGTGTGTGTGTGTGTGTGTGTGTGTGAGAGAGACACTCCCCCGCATGCAAGTCTGTGATCTCGCGAGATCTTGGAGACGGTGGCAGGGGTTTTCGACGGTCCACACGGTCTCCACGTTTTTCAAAGTTAAGTCTGTCCACAATTGTATTTTGTCGAAACTGTATTTATCGTTCGGTGTGTGAACTTATAGTGTCCCCCTTGGAAGTTTCTCGGTGTTTATCTTTCATAAATTAATCGTTTGTTTGCGGCGTCGCGAGCAAGGCCTTGCAGCCTCAGGCTTCCTCCGTCGAAGGTTGTTCCTTCCTTCGCTGTTTTGCTAGCTTTTTTGATTTCCCCTTCTCCACCAAGCTTCACCAAACATCTACTATTTGTATAACGTTGTAACCCCCACACCCCCCCCCCCAAAACAAACAAAAAAACAAACAAAAAAAACTTTTATTTCCCTTTCTCCTCGTGTGCTTTTGCCTCTGCCCACGTGCGCTGTCTCGCCCTGCCCCCATTTTCCCCTTGCCTTCCACCTTTTGCCCTGTTCAAGTGACTCGTGGTCGTCGCTCTAGGCTTCCTCTCCCCATTGGTATTTTTGTGAATATAAGATTGTTCTTCACAGTTCTGTTTAAATATGTTTCAACTATCCCCTTCAGTGTTTTATTCAGTGGTTTATTACAACACGCTGTTTTTCTTCTTATTTAAAAGGCTCCTTTCAATTTCCTCTTCAACTCATTCCATTTCAAAAAAATATTCAATCTCTTATGATTCCAAATCACTCCATGCTCTAAATTCTCATTCATTCCATCCCTCCTCCATCGTTCTTAAACGAATCGCAAACTTGAAAATCACAACAAACCCAATTTGTTATATATGTTCATCTTTCATTAATCATCCACTTTCTAAACTCCCCCCTTGCCCCTCCCCTTCAAATCTCCACCGCAACCATCCCTCCCAAATTCTCCCTCCTCCCACCTCCTTCTCAAAGCTGCCTCCTCCCCACTTCCTCTCCCTCCTATGTCATACCTCCACCTCCCCCAACCTTCTACTTTCCTCTGCCCCCCCCCTCAAACAAACTCTCACTGTGCCTCATTCCATCACCATCAACCCTTTCGTCCTCCTCATCCTTCCCTTTCTTGTAACTCTTCTGTAATCTCTGACACACAATCAACTGCTCTTCCTACATCCCCCTCACCCTTCATCTGACCCTACCCCTCCCCTCCCCTGTCCTGCACCCGATGCTCCCCCTCTCTCCTCACTAACGGTATGGACCTCAAACATCCAGGGCCTTCGCTCAAACCTGATTGATCTCTCCATTCAGGTTGCTTCTGAAAATCCAGACTTGATCTGCTTAACAGAAACTTTCCTCTTTCAAGATGTCTCTGATTCCTTAATATCTCTTCCTGGTTACTCCCTCCTCCGGTACGATAGACCTGATCCTCGTCCTGGTGGTGGGGTGGCTATCTTTATCAAAAACTCTCTTCCTCACTCTCCCTGCACTGCCCTCTCTCCACCCCACCCACAGGAGTACCTCTGGCTACGGCTTCCTCTCCGCTCCCACCTTTTGTTCATATGTGTTCTGTACCGTCCTCCAAACAGTGATGACTCCATTTACATTTCTCTGTCGGACAACATGGACCAACTTCTATCAACTCATCCAAACTCTCTCTTCCTCATATGTGGCGACTTCAACTGTCATCATGCCAGCTGGCTGGGTGTGGGTTCATCTCTCACCAGCCATGGCACCTCAGCAAAGGACTTCTGCGACTCATTGGGACTAACACAATCTGTCAATTTCCCGACCCGGATCTCAGTCAATGGAGTATCTTCTCTTCTGGACTTGGTTATGACTAACTTCCCTGCAAATGTCTGCTGCTCTTCTTCTGCTCCAATCGGTTCTTCTGATCATGTGCTTGTTAAAGTGGACATCTCACTGGCCATTCTCAGAGAGCCTCCTCAGCGCCGACGAGTCTGGCATTTCACTCAGGCCGACTGGCACGGTCTGCAAGCAGCCATCAATCAACTGGACTGGTCTCCCATCTCTAATGCCTCTGACATCAATTCTTCCTGGGAATTCTTCCAAAGCAAACTGCTCTCTCTCATGCACAGATTTATCCCATCTCGTCTTCAGTTGTCTTACCCTTCCTCCCGTCATGGTACACTGAATCTTGTGGTGAGGCAGTTGCCCTGAAACAACTTGCCTTTGCGTCTTGGAAGGCAAACCCAACT
This sequence comes from Myxine glutinosa, assembly GCF_964187855.1. NCBI lineage: Eukaryota > Metazoa > Chordata > Myxini > Myxiniformes > Myxinidae > Myxine > Myxine glutinosa. Next base: position 123,227,370 of record NC_136269.1, read on the forward strand.
GAAGGCAATCTCAGTTCCTTCCACCAAGCTCGAAACAAGTGTGTTTCTACCCTCAGGAGTGCCAGGAAGCACTATCTCTCCACACTCAAGATTGAACTCTCAAACCTGTCTCCTTCCTCCAAATCCTGGTGGCGTCTGGTCAAATCCGTTTCTGGTGTTTGTTCCCCCTCCATCCCCTCCCTTACCTCAAATGGCTACACAGTTGACACCGCACGTGACAAAGCCAAATGCCTCAACTCTGTGTTTGCCTCAAAATCTTGTGTCCCAAACCCATCTCTCTCTGTTCCCACCTTTCCCAGTCGAACCCAACTGCTCCTGGACTCTGTGTCCTTCTCTCCTGACAAGGTGGAGAAGTTTTTATCAAACCTCGACTGATTCTGCAACTGGACCAGATGGCATCAGCCCTCGGGTCCTAAAATCCTGCTCTGCCACTCTATCTCACCCTCTCTCTGTTCTTTTCACCCTCTCTTTTGCTCAAGGTCATCTGCCAGCATCTTGGAAATCAGCAAACATTACCGCTTTACACAAAAAAGGTGCAAAAACAGATCCTTGCAACTACAGACCAATCAGCCTGCTCCCAATTATCAGCAAAGTCATGGAATCCATCATTGCTTCAGATATCAAATCCTTCCTCTTCTCCAATGGCTTGATCTCTGATCATCAAATTGGATTCAGACCAGGTCATTCTACTCTGGACATGTTGCTTCTGCTGTCTCAACAATGGATGGAGGTCCTCAATGCCAAACAGGAAATCAGAGCTGTCTCACTTGACATATCACGTGCCTTCGATACGGTCTGGCACCCTGCTCTGCTCACCAAACTCACCTCCTATGGTATTCAGGGAAATCTCCACTCATGGCTTGCGGATTTCCTCTCTGGTCGTAGGCAACGTGTGGCCCTGAATGGATTTCTCTCATCTTCCCTTCCTGTTCTGGCTGGAGTTCCCCAAGGTAGTGTTCTGGGCCCTGTGCTATTTCTGGTCTTCATCAATGACCTCTCCGACTCTCTGGAAAATCCTCTCTATCTCTTTGCTGATGACTCCACTATCTGCCGCTCCATTCCTCATCCCTCAGATCGGCAGTCTGCAGCCTCCTCACTCTCTGCAGACCTGGACAAAATCACAGACTGGTCAAACAAGTGGAACATGTCTTTCAATCCTGACAAATCTCACACTCTTACAATGTCTCTCCGAAAGGACCGATTGGACAACCCTCCCATCTACTTTCTCAACAATCCTCTCCAAGAAGTTCTGTCGCTCAAGCTTTTGGGTCTCACTATCTGCCATGATCTTTCTTGGGAAAACCACATTTCCAAGCTGGCCTCCAAAGCCAGTCGCCGACTGGGCATCCTCCGTCGTGCGAAGTCCTTCCTTGGCACACCTGAGCTCCTCACCACATACAAGGCTTTCATCCGCAGCTCAATGGAATACTGTTCCCCCCTCTGGGCTGGTGGTCCTGCCTCACACCTTGCTCGGCTTCACGCTGTTGAGGCCAAGGCTTTCAGAATCATTGGAATCTCCTGCGATGTAGTCAACTCCGAGGGCCTTTCACTCACTCACCACAGGCAGGTTGGTGGTCTTTCTGTCTTCTACCGACTCCTCTCTGGCCTTGCTCCCCCAGCTCTCTCTGTGCTCTGTCCCCCCAATATTCCTTCAGGTCGCACAAGATCTGCCTGCAACCCTCTTATGGTTAAACTGCCAAAGTCTAGGATCTCTGCTCACCTTCACTCTTTCATTCCCCTTTTCTCCCACCTCTGGAACAAACTCCCCCACTCCCTTCAATCCCACTCCTCCCTCCAGGTCTTTAAAACAGCTGTTCACCACCATCTCTTATCTTCCCCCATCGAAAACCTTGATCTTTTCTACCCCCGGTAATTCACCCCAGAGTCCTTGCAGTGTTCATATGTTTTATTCCTCTCCCACCTCCCCCCCAAGTCCTCCCGATGTCCCTGCTCTCAAATGTTGTGTTTGTGTCCTTCCCCCTCTCTCCCCATCTTGTCTGCCGCTCCCCTTGTTTTTGTGTTTTGTGTGTCGGTTTGTCTTTTTGTGTGATTAATGTTAGCTCTTTCACGAGCCTCGATCTTGTATACAAAAAAGAAAAAAAAAAGTGTGTGAGTGTGACCCACTCCCCCATGTGTGTGTGTGTGTGTGTGTGTGTGTGTGTGTGTGTGTGTGTGTGTGTGTGTGTGTGTGTGTGTGTGTGTGTGTGTGTGTGTGTGTGTGTGTGTGACGCACTCCCCTGTGGGTGGTCCACTCCTTGGTGCAGTGTGAGGGATGTGGGAGGAATGGGGGTGGGAGGAATGGGGGTGGGGAGGGAGAGGATTTGACCTCTTGAAGTCACATTTTACATGAGATGTAATTATTTATTTATTTATTTTTTATTATTTTTTGTATACTGAATCGAGGCTCGTGAAAGAGCTAACATTTATTTCACAAACAAATCAACCAGACAAACAAAATATACAAAAAGAGGGAGCGGAAGACAAGATGGGGAGAGAAGGGGAAGCACACAACCACAACATTTGAGAGCAGGGAGAAGTGTGGGAGGGAGAGGGCTTGGGGGCAGGAGGCGTGGGAAGGCGGGGGGGAGAGGTATAAAACACAAGGGGACCGAAATTAGCGGGGGTAGAAAAGATCAAGGTTTTGGATGGGGGAGGATAACAGATGGTGGTGAACAGCTGTTTTAAAGACCTGGAGGGTGGAGTGGGATTGAAGAGAGTGAGGGAGTTTGTTCCAGAGGTGGGAGAAAAGAGGAATGAAGGAGTGAAGGTGAGCAGAAAGTCTTGATTTTGGCAGTTTAACCATAAGAGGGTTGCAGGCAGATCTTGTGCGACCTGTAGGAATATTTGGGGGACAGAGCCCAGAGAGAGCTGGGGGGGGGCAAGGCCAGAGAGGAGTCGGTAGAAGACGGAAAGACCACCAACCTGCCTGCGGTGTGTGAGTGAAAGGCCCTGGGAGTTAGCTTCATCGCGGGAGATTCCAATGATTCTGAACGCTTTGGTTTCAACAGCGTGAAGACGAGCTAGGTGTGAGGCAGGAGCACCAGACCAGACCAGAGGGGAGAGCAGTATTCCATAGAGCTGCGGATGAAAGCCTTGTATGTGGTGAGGAGCTCAGGTGTGCCAAGGAAGGACTTCGCACGACGGAGGATGCCCAGTCGGCGACTGACTTTGGAGGCCAGATTTGAAATGTGGTTTTCCCAGGAAAGATCATGGCAAATAGTGAGACCCAAAAGCTTGAGTGACAGAACTTCTTGGAGAGGATTATTCAGAAAGTGGATGGGAGGGTTGTCCAGTCGGTCTTTTCGGAGAGACATCATAAGAGTGTGAGATTTATCAGGATTGAAAGACATGTTCCATTTGTTTGCCCAGTCTGTGATTTTGGCCAGGTCTGCAGAGAGTGAGGAGGCTGCAGACTGCCGATCTGAGGGATGAGGAATGGAGCGACAGAGAGTAGAGTCGTTAGCAAAGAGATAGAGAGGATTTTCAAGAGAGTCAGAGAGATCATTGATGAAGACCAGAAAAAGCACAGGGCCCAGAACACTACCTTGGGGGAACTCCAGCCTGAACAGGAAGAGGAGATGAGAGAAACCCATTCAGGGCCACACGTTGACTACGGCCAGAGAGGAAGTCCACCAGTCATGCGTGGAGATTTCCATGGATACCAAAGGAGGAGAGTTTGGTGAGCAGAGCGGGGTGCCAGACCGTATCGAAGGCACGTGAAATGTCAAGGGAGACAGCTCTAATTTCCTGTTTGGCGTTGAGGACCTCCATCCATTGTTGAGAAAGCAGAAGCAGCATGTCCAGAGTAGAGTGACCAGGTCTGAAACCAAATTGATGATCAGAGATCAAGTCATGTAATGACACATTTCAAACTGTATTTCCCATGTGCACGCACATGCATTCACATGTTATCAGAAGTAAATACATCGTGTAGATTACATCATTTGTGGATCTGATAAATTGCCAGTAACCAGTTTGTAAAACTGAATGTGCAGCAAAATGAAGACGTCCATGCCCGTGGGATTCCCATGGGTGACCCCACTAGTCGTTTGTATAATACACGATACTGCAACTGTGGTTGAAAGTCGATACATCTTACCCAACCTCTACACCAGTTTTTGTCAACAAAGACGTCTCCTATACCCGGTAACATATGCGTAGCTTGACTTCTCTATGGGGGGGGGGGGGGGGGGGCGTAACTCTGAGTTTTTGAGTTTTGTCATCAAATTTTCATCAAAGCTTTATTCTGAAAAAAGGCAAATTTATAATTTTGGTCAAAAGGTCAAAGGTCAGTATCACATAAAATTGTCAATTTTCATCTGATCGACCTGAAATTTTAGGAATTTGCACATTGGGTCACAAAATTGGTTCACCAATCGAAAGCTAGAAACTGATTTTTTTTAAGATCTAAAGCTGAAAGGTCGAGGCTGCATAACATCATCAATTTTCATTTTGTATTTTTTTTAAACTTAATTATTTTGAGCAGGCGGAAGAAGAAGAGGACGACGTCTGAATACAAATGGATGCGGACAGGCTTGGCATTTCCAGATGCTTTCTAGTTTGACATGTTTCCAGCTACCACCAATATTACTATTAGCATGACAACAAATTCTTACATTAAAAAAAAAAAATCGAGCACTTTATGAATCGTGTCTCCCCGGTGATACAAATACATGATATATAAACATTGTCTTAATATAAATACTGTTCTTACCTTAATGACTAAAGTAGGTACAATCGTTTTTCGCTTCTGTTAGCGTAAACGTGCACAATGTCCCCTGGAATCTGATTTTTAGGGTTCAGACGACGTCAGACGTCGTCCCCTAACCCTAACCCACAGTTAAATCGCCTTCTATGTGAAGAAGAGTCAGTGAAGAACATCTTTCTTCCTCCATGATTCAGCACAAGCAGTTTCTAATCCATCTCAATGAAGAAAAGAGTCAGTGAAGAAGAAGTGAAGTCAGTGAAGAAGAAGAGTCAGTCAGTCAGTCAGTGAAAGTCAGTCAGTCAGTGAAAAGTCAGTCAGTGAAAAGTCAGTCAGAAAATAAGTCAGTCAGTGAAAAGTCAGTCAGTCAGTCAGAAAAGAAGAGTCAGTCAGTGAAAAGTCAATGAAGAAGAAGAGTCAGTGAAGAACATCTTTCTTCCTCCATGATTCAGCACAAGCAGTTTATAATCCATCTCAATGAAGAAAAGCTTCGTTCCGAAATGGTTTAATTTGTGAAAATCCTTCATTTGTGAAAAATTACAAATTTCAAAGCTGTTAATCCGAATTGAAAAAGGATGCAGCCAATCACGTCACTCTATGCAAATCCCGCGATATCTGCCGTGGCCGAGGGAAGAAAGAAATCCACACACCTGGGTTCCGTTTCGCTTTGTTACTCACGTTGAAATACGGGATGTTTTTATCTTCATTGTAAACTGGGAAAAATATAGGGGGAATTCCCTCCCCCCCCCCTCCCAAAACTCCGCCGGTGCCGGTGAGGCAGTTTGAATGTTCTTTTCGTGGTTGTTATAAAGACTAGCTTGTTTATTCCGTTCGCAGAAATGGTGTAATTTTAATGCCCAACACGCACGACCCTCGCCACCGGATATCAAATGCACAGGACCCACACGTTTCCTTTCCCCTTACTCCAATTTTCTCCCCACCTCCTTGCTTTCACCACTCCTCTAACTACTCCCGTCCCGCACTCCCCTCGTTCCTTTCCTTTCTCAATTCTAAGTACAGTATCTCAATTAGCACCCCTCTCCCCATCACTCCCCAACCTTTGACCAGTGCGTACATACTATGTAGATAACATTAAACGGTGCATTTGGTGCCATGGTATGGACAATCATTGCTCAGACTTTTATTTATATAACTAAGATAAAAACCGAAGGAGTGAGTGAGTGGTAAAGTGTGGTGAAAGTAAAGGACCGAGTGAGTGGTAAAGTACGGTTAAAACCGCGGCTGCTGTAGCAGAGGAATTACAGAAGGTCGTGAGGGTAATTGTGCGGTAATCGGTTCCACGTTTCACAATGGCCGTTTGCTTTTCATTGCTTCTTACCTCGATGGTGCTCAAATTGCTTGTTGGTCCCGATCCGGGAGTCTCTCACAGACTGTCGTCGGTTGAGCTGATCTGCTAAGTTTCTACAAGACACGTCACTTTTGATAACAGTGAAAATCTTCAGCTTGATGAGATGTGGATAATATCTATCTATAATTCCAGTAATCTCTGTTTGTTTGTACGTTTGTACGTTTGTACGTTTGTTTGTTTGTCTGTGACCGCTGTTTCTCGACAACCACGGGTCCGATATACTTTAAACTTGCCAGGTATATTGCTGAGGACCCGAGGATGTGCCTTTTCAAGGTTTGAAATTAATCGGACAAGTACTTACCGAGCTATGGCGATTTAGCCGTTCGCCGTTCGCTTTGGCGTTGCGAATGGACCAAACCATTGCATGTAAATAGAGGGGGGGGTTCTGTGGTCGTTGCGAATGGACCAAACCATTCATGTAAATAGAGGGGGGGGGGGGGTTCTGTGGTCGTTACTGCCACGTGGTTTCAAAGTTTTTTTTTTTGTTGTTGTTGTTTGCACGCATGTTTTTTTGCACCCACGTACGGGCACGCCCTAGGATGTTTACACACACACACACACCCCTACACAAATTTTTTTTTTTTTTTTTTTTGGCAAGGAACGGGCACCCACGTACGGGCACGTCCTAGCTTATATATAGTACGGGCATGCCCTAGTATATATAATCTGTGCAGTGTCTGTGTTGTCACTGAACTACTCCCTCAAACTTTTGTGAAATCGTACCAAACTTTTGGTATGCACCTATCTCTCCCGTGTGTATGTCCGAAGGGTATTTTTTTTTTTTTGAAAAATGTTGAAATTGTATTGTTATTTTTTTTGAATTTTTTTTAAAGTTTTTTTTTTTTCAACTTAAATCTTCAACTTCAATTGTTTATAAAATGTAATATCACGCATATTACAAATACATTTGTGCAAAATAATTGTTTGTATTATGATTGGTGTAAACCATGACAAAACAGCAACTCAGGTATCTATATACCTATATATCATCTATCTATATATCAACATATCTGGGCAGTCTGTGTTGTCACTAATCTACTCCCTCAAACTTTTGTTTCCGTGGTTGTGAAGTGTTTTTAATAACGTGGTTGAGAGGTGTTTTTAATCACGTGGTGGTGAGGTGTTTTGAATCACATGGTGGTGAGGTGTTTTGAATTTCGTGGTGGTGAGGTGTTTTGAATTTAGTGGTGGTGAGGTGTTTTGAATTACGTGGTGGTGAGGTGTTTTGGATTACGTGGTGGTGAGGTGTTTTGAATTTAGTGGTGGTGAGGTGTTTTGAATTACGTGGTGGTGAGGTGTTTTGAATCACGTGGTGGTGAGGTGTTTTGAATCGCGTGGTGGTGAGGTGTTTTGAATTTCGTGGTGGAGAGGTGTTTTGAATCACGTGGTGGTGAGGTGTTTTGAATCACGTGGTGGTGAGGTGTTTTGAATCACGTGGTGGTGAGGTGTTTTGAATTTCGTGGTGGTGAGGTGTTTTGAATTTCGTGGTGGTGAGGTGTTTTGAATTATGTGGTCGTGAGGTGTTTTGAATTATGTGGTCATGAGGTGTTTTGAATTGCGTGGTCATGAGGTGTTTTGAATTACGTGGTGAGGTGTTTTGAATTACGTGGTGGTGAGGTGTTTTGAATTACGTGGTGGTGACGTGTTTTGAATTACGTGGTGATGACATGTTTTGAATTACGTGGTGGTGAGGTGTTTTGAATTACGTGGTGGTGAGGTGTTTTGAATTACGTGGTAGTGAGGTGTTTTGAATTACGTGGTGGTGAGGTGTTTTGAATTACGTGGTGGTGAGGTGTTTTGAATTACGTGGTGGTGACGTGTTTTGAATTACGTGGTGACGTGTTTTGAATTACGTGGTGGTGACGTGTTTTGAATTACGTGGTGGTGGCGTGTTTTGAATTACGTGGTGGTGAGGTGTTTTGAATTACGTGGTGGTGACGTGTTTTGAATTACGTGGTGGTGACGTGTTTTGAATTACGTGGTGGTGACGTGTTTTGAATTACGTGGTGGTGAGGTGTTTTGAATTACGTGGTAGTGAGGTGTAATCGTCCCAAACTTCCAGGCTGCCCCTACCCCTACTGTGTGTTTGTGCTGAGGGGTTCTTTTTTGAAATTGTTATGTATTTTTTTAACCTAAATCTATATCTATCTATAATTCCAGTAATCTCTGTATGTCTGTGACCGCTGTTTCTCGACAACCACGGGTCCGATATACTTGAAACTTGCCAGGTATATTGCTGGGGACCCGAGGATGTGCCTTTTCAAGGTTTCATATTAATCGGACAAGTAGTTAGCGAGCTATGTCCAAAAAACGATTCAACCAATCAGAGAGCAGCGAGCTATCACGTGTGCCGAACGTGGCGAACAGACTCTGCCTCGGACGGCACATTTGAGAGCGTATTCATTTATTTCACGTTGGCAAACTATGTTGGTGTTAAACTATGTTTTACAACTAATTAAAACTACTTTGCGATTCATTCGCTTTCCTGCGCGTTTGTGCACGCTATGGCGATTTATTTACCAAACTCCGCAAGCCGTTCGCTTTGGACCAAACCATTTCATGTAAATAGAGGGGGGGGATTGTCACCGTACTCGCAAGCCGTTCGCTTTGGACCAAACCATTTCATGTAAATAGAGGGGGGGGGATTGTCACCGTACTCGCAAGCCGTTCGCTTTGGACCAAACCATTTCATGTAAATAGAGGGGGGGGGGATTGTCACCGTACTCGCAAGCCGTTCGCTTTGGCTTTGCGAATGGACCAAACCATTTCATGTAAATAGAGGGGGGGGATATAATTTTAGATATATATATAGTACGGGCATGCCCTAGTATATATAAAACACAGTTTGTGTGTGTAATGTTACCGATAGACTCCTAAACGGAGAGGCTTACGTGCTTGATATTTGGCATAGACATGGCCATTGAGCCTGGGACGAACATGGCCGAACTCAAAATATTTGACGATCCATATTTTTTATTCATATTTACCTCAGCGCATTTCAGCGAAGTACCCGCTAATCTCAGCCGGTTCCAGAGCAGCTCGCTGATTCGCTCAGAGCGATCACGTGATGTTCCATTCCCGCCGCCAGACTGATTCGCTCAGAGCGATCACGTGATGTTCCATCCCGTCACACGTCACACGTTTTTCACCTTTTATGCGATCGTGTTTTGTATCGATTTTGTGCGATATGAATTAAATGTCTTTGAAACAGCTGTGAAACGTCTTTCCACAACCCTTCCGTAACCGATTGGAGCAGTTTATTGCCGCACAAAACGAGATCCGTGAGGCGAGTTGGTCGAGTCGTGCTGACCAAGATGGCGACACGGCGGCTTCACTTTTCACGGAGTATGAGCGTTCTATATATTTTCAATTCAGTGCGCCCGTGATTTGTGGCATAGACCGATAGACGTGACCATTGGGCCTTCACGTGTAATTTGTGCGAGGCTTT
>NC_136269.1:123237091-123362091 GCF_964187855.1 Myxine glutinosa
GCTTTTAGTCGAGAGGGCGAATGTACGGGTTGGGAATGTACGGGTCTCCCTTCCCCCGCCCGGCAACGCCGGTACTGGAGGACGTCACAGGATCGGTGAGTCTCCAAAATCCGCTTCGTGCTGTTGCGAATATGCAGGACTATGTCCGATGTTGTGCTGCTCTCCGACCATGAGAACTGCAACGTCATTGTTGACTGGCCATCCCCTTCCCTCCCCCTTCCCCCTCCCCCACTCCCTTCCCCCTCCACCCTACCCCTCCCCTTCTCCCCTCCCCTTCTCCCCTCCCCTTCTCCCCTCCCCTTCTCCCCTCCCCCTCCATTTTCCCCCTCCCTTTTTCCCCCTCCCTTTTCCCCCTCCCTTTTCCCCCTCCCTTTTCCCCCTCCCTTTCCCCCTCCCTTTTCCCCCTCCCTTTTCCCCCCTCCCTTTTCCCCCTCCTCCTCCCCCCCTCCCCCCTCCCTTTTCCCCCTCCCCCCTCCCCCTCCCTTTTCCCCTCCCCCTCCCCCCTCCCTTTTCCCCCTCCCCCCCTCCCTTTTCCCCCTCCCCCCTCCCCCCTCCCTTTTCCCCCTCCCCCCTCCCTTTTCCCCCTCTCTTTTCCCCCCTCCCCCTCCCTTTTCCCCCTCCCCCTCCCTTTTCCCCCCTCCCCCTCCCTTTCCCCCTCCCCCTCCCTTTTCCCCCTCCCCCTCCCTTTTCCCCCTCCACCCTACCCCTTCCCCTGCTCCCCTCCCCCCTCCCTTTCCCCCACCCTTCTCCCCTCCCCCCCTCCCCCCCCCCCGTTCCCCTCCCCTCCCCTCCCCCGCCCGGCAATGCCGGTTACTTCTGCCGGGTCCCCCCCTACCCCCTCCCCTGCTCCCCTCCCCCTCCCTTTCCCCCACCCTTTCCCCCACCCTTCTCCCCTCCCCCCCTCCCCCCCACTCTCCCTCCCCCCTCCCCCCCACTCTCCCTCCCCCCTCCCCCCCCACTCTCCCTCCCCCCCTCCCCCCTTCCCCTCCCCGCTCCCACCACTCCCCCCTCCCACCCCTCCCCCTCCCCCCTCCCACCCCTCCCCTCCCCCCTCCCACCCCCTCCCCCTCCCCCTCCCACCCCCTCCCCCTGCCCCCTCCGTCCTCCCCTCCCTTCCCCCTCCACCCTACCCCTCCCCCTCCATTTTCCCCCTCCCCCTCCCCCCTCCCCCATCGCCCCACCTCATGTGCACTATTCATTGCCCCCACCATACGACTCACCCCACCGCGTGCGCACTACTCATCGCCACACCTCGTGCACACTACTCATCACCCCACCGCACGACTCCTTGGCCCACCTCGTACGCACGACTCATTGCCCCACCGCACGACTCAGCCCACCTCGTGTGCATGACTTAACGCCCCACCACACGACCCTCGCAACACCTCGTGCGCACGACTCATTGCCCCACCTTGTGCGCACTATTCATTGCCCCACCATACGACTCACCCCACCTTGTGCGCACGACTCATCGCCCCACCACACGACTCCTCGCCCCACCTCATGCGCACGACTCATCGCCCCCACTACACGACTCGCCCACCTCGTGCGCATGACTCATCGCCCCACCGTACGATTTGCCCCACCTCGTGCGCACGACTCATCGCCCCACCACACGACTCCTCGCCCCCACCTCATGCGCACGACTCATCGCCCCACTACACGACTCGCCCACCTCGTGCGCATGACTCATCGCCCCACCGTACGATTCGCCCCACCTCGTGCGCACGACTCATCGCCCCACCACATGACTCATTGGCCCACCTCGTATGCACAACTCAGCGCCCCACCACACGACTCGCCCCACCTCGTGCGCATGACTATTCTCCACCATATGACTCCTCGCCCCACCTCATGCTCACGACTCATTCGCCCCACCTCGTGCGCACGACTCATCACCCCACCACATGACTCCTCGCCCCACCTCGTGCGCACGACTCATCACCCCACCACATGACTCCTCGCCCCACCTCGTGCGCACAACTCATCGCCCCACCACACGATGCCTCGCCACACCTCATGTGCATGATTCATCGCCCCACCACACAACTCCTCACCCCACCACATGACTCCTCACCCCACTCGTACGCACAACTCATCGCCCCACCACACAACCCCTCGGCACACCTCGTGCGCACGAATCATCGCCCCACCACACAACTCCTCGCCCCACCTCGTGCACACAACTCATTTCCCCACCTTGTGCGTACAACTCATTGCCCCCACCACACGACACCTCGCCCCACCTCGTGCACACTACTCATCACCCCACCGCACTACTCCTCGGCCCACCTCGGGTGCATGACTCATCGCCCCACCACCTGACTCCTCGCCCCACCTCATGCGCACAACTCATCGCCCAACTTGTGCACACGACTCATCGCCCCACCTTGTGCACACGACTCATCGCCCCACCTTGTGCACACGACTCATCGCCCCACCTCGTGCGCACGACTCATCGCCCCACTGCACGACCCCTTGCCCACCTCATGCACACATCTCGCACCATTGCATGTGCACGACGACTCACCCTACCGCACGAACACACCAACTCCTCACCCCACCGCGTGCACACACACAACTCCTCACCGCACCACGTGCACACACACTGAACTCCTCACCGCACCGCGTACACACACACTGAACTCCTCACCGCACCGCGTGCACACACAACTGTTCGCAACATTGAATGCGTATGACTCCTCACCCCACCATGGGCACACACACACAACACCTCACCCCACCGTGTGTACAACACACAACTCCTCACAACATTGCATGTGCACGACTCCTCACCCCACCGCGTGCACACGCAACTCCTCACCCCACCGCATGCACATACACACTGAACTCCTCACCGCACCGCGTGCACACACACTGAATCCCTCACCGCAACCGTGTGCACAAACACACATCTCCTCACCCCACCGCATGCACACACAACTCCTCATCCCACCGTGTGCACACACACTGAAATCCTCACCCCACTGTGTGCACACACGCAACACCTCACACCATTGCATGCGCATGACTCCGCACCCCACCCCGTGCACACACACTGAACTCCTCACCCCACTGCGTGCACACATACAGCTCCTCGCACCATTGCATGCGCACGACTCCTCACCCCACCCCGTGCACACACACTGAACTCCTCACCCCACTGCATGCACACACACAACTCCTCGCACCATTGCATGTGCACGCCTCCTCACCCCACCCCATGCACACACACACAACTCCTCGCACCATTGCATGCGCACGATTCCTCACCCCACCCCATGCACACACTGAACGCCTCACCGTACAGCGTTTGCACGACTCAACCTATTGCACGTCCGCGATTCCTCACGTTGTCACGTGTCCACGAATCCTCACCAAATCACGTGTCTGCCCTCCTTTTGACAAGGGGTCGGTTTACGGGAACATCAGAGGGTTTAATCTGGAGTGTGTAACACACGCAGGTAATTACATTTACAAATGACTTGCCCGGGAGCCGAGACGAGATGTAATGAAATGAAACGCGCTGTTTTTCCAGGCACTGGGTAATTCATTAGAACGGCTGCTACAGGTCTGATCCAATATGTAAAGCAGAACTAGTTGCTGCTTTTAATTTGACTCCATCTCGCCATCTTATCTGCATAACCTCCTGCTTTCTAGCGGAATTATAAAGCTTGACGTTTTGTCCAAGCTGAAAGAGCTCGATTCCTAAAGGCGGATGTTTTACCGTATTTCAGACCACAGTGGAAATCTCTTTTCAGTTTTCTGCCAGATTTTTTTGTGCATATAGTCGAGGCTCATGGAAGAGGTGGAACACAGCATTTACCATAGGTACTTGCATTATGTGAAAGCGTGGCTTGTCTGGTGTTCTCATTTGAACCGACGGGTTGTATTACCAGGACCCTGGGTCTTCCGACTACTTTACCGGTTTCCGTTGTTCCCACGTTATTGTGGAGCTGGTCCGGGAAAGCTTCTGTCCTAGGTCTTTCACGATCCGGCTGGCCAGGCCTGACGTTTGACTGGAGCTTGTCTGAGCAGGAATTTGTACTAGCAGACGGGATGGTGCACTTTGTGATGCAAAGCCTTGCATTCCAAACACCGGTCTGACAATTTGTAGTCTGCTCGGCAATCGAACCTGGACGAGAGAGCTCAAAGGTAAGAGTGCTACCTCTGCACCACCCGATCAGGCTGACATCCCTTGTTGCCCCATGTGCGTAATGTAAAGTGCTCTCCCCTCTGTGCTCACTCCCCTTCCTCGCATCTTGCTCAGGTTGATGCCGTGGAAGCCTTCAAGATTATTGGAATCTCCTGCGATGAAGCTGAGTCTATGGGCCGATCACTTCGCCATCGCAGACAGGTTGGTGGTCTCTGTGTGTGTTGTACCGCTTTCTTTCTGGTCTTTCGCCCTCTTCCCTTTCCGTGCTTTGCCCCCCCCCCCCTCTTCTCCCCCCCCCCCCCCCCCCCCCATGTTTCTGCAGGGCTCACACGATCCACCATCAACCACCTTCTGGTGAAACTACCTAAATCCAGGATCCATGCAAACCTTCACTCTTTTGTTCCTCTTTATTCCACCTCTGGAATCAACTTCCACATCCTCTTCCACAGCTGTTCCCCACCATATCAGACCCTCGCAAATCCTAAACCATTATCTTTTCTACCCTCATTAATCCCCAACCCAAATCCCTCCTCCTTCCAATTTTCCCTTCTTGGAATTTCCTTTTGTGTCCAACTTGTCCAATCCTTGCTTGCGTGTTTTTCGTCCTATTTTTGTCTGTTACATCCTGGTCCATTCACAGTACCAGCTCTTCCATGAGCCTTGACTGTGTATACAAAAAGAATGTTCAGCCTGGCGGAGATGTGGGCTCTACCGAGTGCCGTTCTAGTTTCGATATCCGTTCTAGTTTCGATATCCGTTCTAGTTTCGATATCCGTTCTAGTTTCGATATCCGTTCTAGTTTCGATATCCGTTCTAGTTTCGATATCCGTTCGTTTCGATATCCGTTCTAGTTTCGATATCCGTTCTGGTTTCGATATCCGTTCTGGTTTCGATATCCGTTCTGGTTTCGATATCCGTTCTGGTTTCGATATCCGTTCTGGTTTCGATATCCGTTCTAGTTTCGATATCCGTTCTCGTTTCGATATCCGATCTAGTTTCGATATCCGTTCTGGTTTCGATATTTGTTCTAGTTTCGATATCCATTCTAGTTTCGATATCCGCTCTAGTTTCGATATCCGTTCTAGTTTCGATATCCACTCTAGTTTCGATATCCGTTCTAGTTTCGATATCCGCTCTAGTTTCGATATCCGTTCTAGTTTCGATATCCGTTCTCGTTTCGATATCCGTTCTGGTTTCGATATCCGCTCTAGTTTCGATATCCGTTCTAGTTTCGATATCCGTTCTGGTTTCGATATCCGTTCTGGTTTCGATATCCGTTCTGGTTTCGATATCCGTTCTAGTTTCGATATCCGTTCTAGTTTCGATATCCATTCTAGTTTCGATATCCGCTCTAGTTTCGATATCCGTTCTAGTTTCGATATCCGTTCTAGTTTCGATATCCGTTCTGGTTTCGATATCCGTGCTGGTTTCGATATCCGTTCTAGTTTCGATATCCGTTCTGGTTTCGATATCCGCTCTAGTTTCGATATCCGTTCTGGTTTCGATATCCGTTCTGGTTTCGATATCCGTTCTAGTTTCGATATCCGTTCTGGTTTCGATATCTGCTCTAGTTTCGATATCCGTTCTAGTTTCGATATCCGTTCTGGTTTCGATATCCGTTCTGGTTTCGATATCCGTTCTGGTTTCGATATCCGTTCTGGTTTCGATATCCGTTCTAGTTTCGATATCCGTTCTAGTTTCGATATCCGTTCTAGTTTCGATATCCGCTCTAGTTTCGATATCCGTTCTAGTTTCGATATCCGTTCTGGTTTCAATATCCGTTCTGCCGTTCTGGTTTCGATATCCGTTCTAGTTTCGATATCCGTTCTGGTTTCAATATCCGTTCTGCCGTTCTGGTTTCGATATCCGTTCTGGTTTCGATATCCGTTATAGTTTCGATGTCCGTTCTAGTTTCGATATCCGTTCTGGTTTCGATATCCGTTCTGGTTTCGATATCCGTTCTGGTTTCGATATCCGTTCTGGTTTCGATATCCGTTCTGGTTTCGATATCCGTTCTGGTTTCGATATCCGTTCTAGTTTCGATATCCGTTCTAGTTTCGATATCCGTTCTAGTTTCGATATCCGTTCTGGTTTCGATATCCGTTATAGTTTCGATGTCCGTTCTAGTTTCGATATCCGTTCTGGTTTCGATATCCGTTCTGGTTTCGATATCCGTTCTAGTTTCGATATCCGTTCTAGTTTCGATATCCGTTCTAGTTTCGATATCCGTTCTGGTTTCGATATCCGTTCTGGTTTCGATATCCATTCTAGTTTCGATATCCGTTCTAGTTTCGATATCCGTTCTAGTTTCGATATCCGTTCTAGTTTCGATATCCGTTCTAGTTTCGATATCCGTTCTAGTTTCGATATCCGTTCTAGTTTCGATACCCGTCGCAATTTTCAGGAACCCTGGTGTCGGGCTAGCGGCTAGGGTGCCAGCTTAGGATCCAAGGATCCTGGGTTCGAATCCCGGTCGATCGCTGAATTAACGCCAGGGGGGTTGACTCAGCCTGTCATCCTTCCGAGGTCGGCTAATTGAGTACCAGTACACTGGTAATTCCCTGTGTGTCGTAAAAAGGCGACAAACAGGGTTGGCGGCAGGAAGGGCATCCGGCCATAAAACATTGCTTCAAAAAGGGGACCAAAAAACAACAACCACGGTCCCCGAAAAAGGCCAACCCCCGCTTTGCGGGGAAAAATGGCCTCTAAACAGTGGTTTTTTCGATATCCGTTCTAGTTTCGATATCCGTTCTAGTTTCGATACCCGTCGCAATTTTCAGGAACACATCCCCGACATAAACCAGAGTATTAACATGTGACGTCCTCCTGACCTTGTGACTTGAAACAATTACTCGTATACCTATTTCCATTTTCATTATGTAGGTACGGTCTCTCATTTACTAAAGAAAGCTCGATTACTTTTTTCCTGTGCTGCTTGTTTTATTTTGGAAACTGAATGGAAAGGTGGAGGAACTTAGGTTCTTGAAAAAGCCAGCGAATATTACTGGCTTGCTCTATATTTGGATATCACATCGTCTTGTCTTTATTCTGGTTTCAATCAAACATAGAAGTGGATTTGCCATTCCAGAGATTTGACTGTTTTTAAATCTTTCAAGATGTAAAACAGTGCAGGAATGCTCTTCTTCTTTTTATTTTACGTTGGCATAAGGCGAACGGAGGAGTTTGTAGGCCTACATATATCACATGCAAAACATGCTATGAGAAGAGAGTTAGGTGCTCAAGATTGAAAAATGCTAACATATGGGCAGTTTGCATCAGAGGAATTGGGGCAAACTTCAAGGAGCGATTGTGTAGGGTGCAGAATAGGTATATTCCTGTGAGGTGTAATGGTAGAGACAGAAAGAGACCAAGGTGGATTCACAATTTTTTTTTCTCAAAAGAATTTTTTTTTTTCTCTCCCCTCTGGGTGATTTCAGAAATTTTATTTTTCTCGAAACCCAAGGCCAAGAGAGGGTAAATGCGACTGCTTGTATTGCCACAATGCGACTACCCACCACGCAGCCAGCACCAAGAGAGAGAGAAAAATGGCGATCCTCAGCCTTTTTGTTCCCTGGTCTTGAATGTCATATGATGACATCCGCGCTCCAATCAAAGAGTCCATCGTAGCAATCCATCGCCCTGACCAATCATCACCTCTCGGAGCGAGCCCCACATCCCTGTTTGCTTGGTGTTGCGATGACTCGGCTGGTGGCGTCAGTGGTAATGTTTGATGTGTGAATCCGGTGGCTTTTATTTAGTGGGATTTAATTTAGGTGTGGAATGCGTGGCTGGTGTTGCATATGTCATAAGGAACAAGGTAAAACCACAGAGGCAACTTACATACAGGGAATTCATTACCCTTATACCCTACCTAATTAACATAGCTCCACCCCTCGCCATGGAACCGTAGCTTCTGCAAGGTTCACTGCAGTCGTTACCGTTCCAGCCTTAACACTTACCGACTTACACTTAATTAGTCTATGAAATAAATTAGGAGGGGCTGTGGAAAGCGAGCAGCAGCTAATTTACCTGTTCTCCTTACCGTTCTACACCCCTTAAGCAACATTTCAAATATTTACAACTCTTGTGTCCACACTCCTAACTCTTGGGGCAGGAAGAAAAATGTCAACACATAAAGTCTACCTTAACCATGAAACCTTAATTAAAAATGCAAAACGCTTATACAAGACCCTGGGTCCCTCTAAAGACCACGTCCCCTGGTGGATGCCACAACACCCAACGTTACCTGCGGAGCCATCCCAATTTGCCCAAATTTCCGCGGGCCCTGTCCTGGTGTTACGGGTGAGTGCCATGGCTTGGTGGATCTTCCCCCATGCACTCACACAAACCCCAATAATCATTGCAATAATCATCAAAACACTCATTTCACCCCCCCCCCGCCCCCGCCCCCACCTTGCAAGACCATGGCTGAGATGTTATTACACACATGTGATCCTCAACTAGGCAGCGGGGAGGTACCGTACAAGCAAGATGGTGGGGGCGCTTCAGGCTGTGGTGCCCGCAGTCCAAAGAGCAAGTTCCCGACTTGCGATTTCTTCACCACCTCCTTCAATTCTCGGGCCCGTGGCAGCCAAACAGCTCCTTAGCTGTCGTCCCGCTGGGAAGGTCTCCACACCAGGCTCTTCGGCCTCAGGCTCTCATAGCCTCAGGGTCGCCAGGGGTCTCCATACCTTGAGGCGCCCAACCAGATCTCTTGCCGACACATTCCCAATTTCCAGACACCACTGGCTGCCAGGGGAAAATTACTTCAGGGGGAGGGGGGGGGGGGGTGCAGTCACGGCTCCTCCAGAGCTTGATCCATACTTGCGGACACACACACCTTCCCCACCCATAAAATCCACAATAACATTTCCTCCCCCGCTGCCATTCAATTCTCAACACATCATGCAATAAAGATGTCATAAAGAGATACTGCCATGGCCTTCGTACATGTGAACTTCCCATATTCACCATCACTCTTCAACCACAATTCAATTTCCATTCTCACGACCACACAAAAACACAAAACCTCTACGCATAAATAAACACCACCCACAAGACACTTTGTGGCACACACTCCGATTCCCCTCACCGACCATGCCATCATTCTCACCTGCCCCTTTCCCAAATTACTCACGTCCCAATTTATGAGCAAGTACCAAAGCCCTGGGACAGTAAACATCAAGGCCTCTTACCTTATGTGCAGGTAGTCGCAGGTTGGTCGGGTCCAAGAGTGCCATCCACCCTACCGAATTCCAAATTATATGGGGCCAATCCATTTCCCCAAATTTCCTTTTATCTGGCTGTACTGGCAAGCATGTGGATCCGCCTCCTCCGATGACCTTTACTACACTACTACCCTTGGCTACGACAGCTCCGCCCCTCTACCGTGTAAGAGCTAACGGGTAAGTTGAGCAGCCAAAACGCCAACATGGCCCACAAGTGTCCATAAGGGCGCGACCCACCATCTATCCTTCGGCCCCCCTAGCCTAGGGACATTGGGACTCGCCCCGGCTGGCCAATGTGGTGAGCACCTGCCGCCAACTCCACCATTTCCTAGGTCTCGTACCTGGGGGGCACGGTCGCAGTGCGTGGCATCCACATCACGTCCCCTGCACCTCCACATCATCCCCCAGTCTGACAAAATGCAGCCCCCAGTGCCCACCCACATATGACCACGCCCAAGATCTAGTCGACAGCAGTGTTCCACCAGGAGACCCAATCCCAGAAGACACGGTCTGCACACCTCGGTCACCCAAAACACCATGTTGACCCCCAGACTGCCCAACTCCATCTCTACAACCCCGTATCCCAATATTGGTGCAATCGCCCCCACAGCCAGTTGAAGGCTGTGTCCTGCTACTCTGTCCATTTTTGTCCCAGCCTCCAACACTTTGGACTAACACACCTGGATCAATAATGGTGTCACTGGTTTCAGTGTCCAAGCCTCCAATACTTTGGACTAACACACCTGGATCAATAATGGTGTCACTGGTTTCAGTGTCCACCATACCTTCACAAAATTCACCCTTAAATTTGGCATCTAACCCTCAGATTATCCATGCCAATTTTTCCGCATTTCACTATTTTCACCAAGCAGCCTGGTGTTGGCTTAGTGGTTGGGGTGCCGGCTTTGGATCTTAGGATCCTGAGTTTGAATCCCGGTCGATTGCTGAATTAACGCCAGGGGGTTGACTCAGCCTGTCATCCTTCCGAGGTCGGCAAATTGAGTACCTGTTTGCTGGGATGAATGATCCGGTGTGTACCTCGATTTAGACTAGGTACACTGTATCCCTGCGCATCGTAAGAGGCGACTAAGGGTTGCCGTCAGGAAGGGAATCTGGCCATAAAAAAAACATTTCCTCAAACGGAACCATGATTGTCATGGGGCCCGCAAGGCTAACCCCCACTCTAGCGGGGAAAAATGGCCTTAAAACGATCATTCATTCATTCATTCACTCACTATTTTCACCAAAGAAGGGCGCTTCTCCATACACTTGCCAGCCGAGCATGGCCCCGTATGCTCGGCTTGTTCCAATTTCCCAATTCAATCCCATGGCTGTCTTCCCAAGCCGAGAGTCCACAAATCACAACAGATCATCTGTGGAAGATCATGCTCACATCATCACGTTCCACAGATGCCCCAATGGTTGTCCGGTGGGCTATAATCCATTCCTGTCCATGCAGTTCGATCTGCGTCCATAGACCAGCACAGCATGGCAGGTCACATGCTGGCTGTCCCAGAGTCTCAGGGAGAGGCTGTCAGGCCGCATACCCGGGCGGTCACCACATCAGGCCCTTGTTGGCCGTCCATGGTGCCGCCACCAAAGCGCGACCCACAACACCACCCCTAGTGGTCTTCATGATGCACCATACCAGGTGCCTGTGAGAAACCACCTTGGGCCCCGGGAGGTCCTAACCCCCTCCAGGGTCCGGCGACCCTGTCAGCCCAAAACACTCACTCAGACGGTGCTCCGATGGACAAGGGACGCCACACTCCACCAGACCCCCCCCCCCCCCCCCCCCGTGCGGCCCAGGTCGTGCAACGACACCCATGGTCGGACACCACGTCCAAATATTGCCAGCACAGCCCCCCAGCTGGCTAGCATAAACAAATTTTGAAAGGGTCAAATGTTACACGAGGCCAACCCCAATGACCTCTCCTGGTCCGAATTCCGCAGCCCGGGGACCAATTCCCTCCACAGCTGCGCCAATTTCAATTTAATTTCAAATTTACTTTTTTAAAAATTGGCCTCGTGTGCCCCCAACCGCAGCTGCTGGTTACAACCCTTCCTTCGGGTTTTTCTGCCCCTCCCTGCAGCTGCTCCAAATTCACGATAGGGATCGCTTTTTCCGAGGCTCTATCTCCCGACTCCTCCATGTCCGAGTCCAGCTCGCGGCCTTAACACCCCCCCCCCCCCCCCAAAATGGGTATTCAATTTCAGAGCCTCTCATACCCAAATGTGGCTCGTGGTGAGGGTCCCCTGGGTCACCTTAATCTAGTCCTGGAGATGCTTAACGTACCGACTCACCTCTTCCCACAGACAATCACCGCTATGTTGGACCCGAGCAACCTCTCCCTTGATGGTATTGTCTCAGGTCTCCAACTGCTCCTGCATCAAATCACTCACCCTTCCGTCAGTCAATTGCAGCCCCCACAGGCCTTTATCAATAAACACCCGCCCGTTACGCGGGCTTCCGACCCCTTTACCTCTTCAGCCAATTTAACCCCCTGTTGTTTGAAGAGTCCCCATTCATTGCCATTGGCTACCCCCTATAAATGTAGCAGTATGTTTTTATAGGTATTATAATATAACTATATTAATACAATGAAAGTAGATCGCACAAAAATGTGAAACAATTCTGGAGATCTCATGTAACAAAAAAACTGCATCGTAAAAAAATAATTATGGAGCGCTGTCGACTGTATTGCCATGGCTTGCAACAGCAGCCTGTAGAGCACACTCCCGTTAATTATCTTCAAAAAAGGGGTGTTTACATTTACTCAAACATCCAGTTTTCATTCATGCGGTCCCTTGGAGTTCCCTTAGTATGCATGCAAAATCTGGGGCCGCTCGGTTTCATGATTTTGGAGTTATGGAGGAGACACACAATAATACACACATTCTCTTTTATTAGTCCCCTACTGGGAGGGGACTATAAATTTGCTCTCTTGTCTGTCTCAGTGTTTCACCTGTGGTTTTCTGCACTTTTTTATTATAAGTTACAGAACAAGTTTGAGTTTTGGGACGTTTTGCCAATTTTTCACGGAGTTATGCCCTTTTTGGACTTAAGAAATATCACATGTTATACATGGGTCAGTTTTCAGCTGCCCTGACTACCTGACCTGACTCCACCCCAAATTAAGCAGCACAGATCGGCAGGCCTTAGGCCTAGATGTTAGTCCATGTCTCAGTGCAATTGGAATGATCCCAGGTATATAACCACGATGTTTTAGAAGTTGCGGAAGGCGAGAAGACGAGGCCATTTCGTAGGGTTCAAAGCTTGTTTATTCAAACAGGAATCTCCAGCACACTCTAACGCGAACGGAAGTCGTCACGCTTTTATAAAGCCAAAACCCTCTTCGGAGGGCGTGGCTCCGACAACCGCGCGTGCGTCACGTCCACACAACAAAAAGCTCCACAGGCCCATGCACGTGTATTATGACCAAATAAGGTAATCGCTACATGCACATAAGGTAACCGCCACATGCGCATAAGGTAACCGCTACATGCGTCCCCCCAGAATGCACTCCACGGGCATGTACGTAGTTCGCAGGCGCGCTCGGCAGTGCCGAGAAGGCTCGAGCAGTGCTCGTCCTCGGTACGCGCGAAAAAAACGCTGCCGTGGGGTTGAGCCGACCGAGGGGCTGGTCAGGTCCTCGGGGGAGGCTGCCGAGGTTCCTCCCGAGGTTGCAGGTCGCGGGCAGTGCCGAGAAGGCTCGAGCAGTGCTCGGCGTCGGTGCACGCAAAAAGCGGTTGAGCCAACCGAGGGGCTGCTCACGTCCCCGGGGGAGGCTGCCGAGGTTCCTCGCGGGCCTCCCGAGGTGGCAGAGTCGGAGAGGTAGTTGCGCGAGTTGCAGCTGTAGTTGTAGAGTGAAGTTGCGCGAAGGTGACGAGCAGCAGTGCGCGCGAAGGTAACTAAGCAGCCATGCCGCCAACGTCAGTGCGCGCGCAAGAGATGAGCAGCAGCGCGCGTGAAGGTAACGAAGCAGCCGTTCCGCCAACGTCAGTGCACGCGCAAGAGATGAGCAGCAGTGCCACCCACATCCCGTAACTGCGTCCCTTCAGAGGGTCCTGGAGCAGGCTTGCCCCTCCGATTGTAGAGGAGGAGCCGAGTGCGGTGCGCGAACCACATGGCCGCTCGTCGTCGCCAAAACTCCGGCAGTTCGATCGAAACTGCCGTGTTCGTTTGCAGCTCCCGAATCCGTTTGGGGGCAGCCGCGGTCACCAGTTTAGAAGTTGCGGAAGGCGAGAAGACGAGGCCATTTCATAGGGTTCAAAGCTTGTTTATTCAAACAGGAATCTCCAGCACACTCTAACGCGAACGGAAGTCGTCACGCTTTTATAAAGCCAAAACCCTCTTCGGAGGGCGTGGCTCCGACAACCACGCGTGGGTCACGTCCACACAACAAAAAGCTCCACAGGCCCGTGCACGTGTATTATGACCAAATAAGGTAATCGCTACATGCACATAAGGTAACCGCTACAATGTATTATATACGAGCAGGAGTCCCCACGTTGCAGGGGGGAAGGGGGTGAGATTGGGGGGGGGGGGGGGGTGGGAAGGGAAGCAGGAGAGTGAGGGGTGAGGAAGGGAGTGGGTGGATTGGAAGGGGAGGGGAGGGGGAGGTCAGGGGAGAGGGAGGGGAAAGATGTACTACATAATTATACATATTTTGGGGGTGGGGTGGCTTTGACAGGCCCCTCCGTTTTGGGGGAGGGGATGGCGAAGGGAAGGAAGAAATTTTTTCCCATGCAAAGAGTGCTTCATAACCTCAGTGTTGTCCAGGTAAATAAGGAAATTGTAATACCCTCTGCCACCATTACCAGGTGGTGCTACACGGTACACATTTACATCGAGAATTTACGTGCGTCTCCCGGTCCCCCACACTCCCGAATGAGGCCGTGGCTACATAGCTTATGTTACCCCCCAGACAAAGTTGTATTTGTATTGGTACCCTGAGTAAAGTACAAATGTGTTTATCACGAGTACCCGGCATTGCTCAAGCGAAAAAGAAACATTAAGATATTTGAAATGAGGGCAATTATAATGGAAATGCATCATTTTACCTTTTCGTTGAATATATGCTGGTGAATGTACTGTTCATAACGTTTCTGAGTTAAGTATGATGAGGTTCAGGAGGAAGAAGAAGCCTTACCACCCACTTCGACCGCTTCCGGAATTGTTTTATTATTTGTGTTCAAATGTCTGGTGATTGAAGATGGATGGATGGTGAAGATGGATGGTGTCTGGATGGACTGAAGGAAAAGATGAACAAGTGGAAGGAATGTATGGAGACAAAAGGTCTGAAGGTGAATATCGGAAAGACGAAGGTGATGGCAAGTGGTAAAGCATGTGGTGAGGTGGAAAGAACTGGGAAGTGGCCGTGTGCTGTGTGCAGGAAGGGTGTCGGAGTGAACTCCATTCATTGTACAATGTGCGCTGAGTGGGTTCATCAAAAATGTAGTGGTCTGAGAGGGTCATTAACCAGTGTGGCAGCTACATTCAAGTGTAAGGTGTGCACAGAGGGAGCTGCAGATGGAGGAAATGTTGAGTTGGATCTTGGAGACGGCGTCAAGCTGGAAGGTGTGAAAACATTTTGCTGCCTCGGAGACATGCTGAATGGAGAAGGTGGATCAGACTCGGCAATGGTTGCTCGAGTGAGATGTGCATGGAAGAAGTTTCGGGAACTGAGTGGCGTGCTGATGAGGAGGGGAGTGTCGTTGAAGCTGAAGGGAAAGGTGTATGCTGCATGTGTGAGAAGTGTTATGATTTATGGGAGCGAGACATGGGTAATGAACGTAGACCAGCAACGAAGGCTGGAAATGGTGGAAATGCGAATGGTTCGGTGGATGTGTGGAGCATCGTTGAGAGAGAGGAAGACAAATGATGAATTGCGAAAGATGCTGGGAATGGCGCCTGTGATGGATGCTGTGAAGAGGAACAGGTTGAGATGGTTTGGTCATGTGTTGAGGAAGGATGAAAGTGCCTGGTTGAAAAGAGTGATGGAAATGAATGTAGAAGGAAGTGGAGGACGGGGAAGACCGAGAAAGACTTGGCTAAAGATGGTGGAAGAATAAATGCGGGCAAGGGGGTTAACAAGGAGAGATGCAGAAAATAGGGCAAAATGGAGAAGATTGTCATGGGGACCGCAAGGCTAACCCCCACTCTAGCAGGGAAAATGGCCTTAAAATGCATGTTGTGTTCTTGTTGTCTGGTGATTGTTTTGTTTTTATTTATGCGAATGTGTACTTGTATATAACTGTCATTAATCAAAACGGGTTTAGGCACTATCGAGAATTTTTTTTAATCCAAAAAAACAAAAAAAACATTTTCAAATTTTTTTTATTTTATTTTATTTTTTGCCTAAAACATTCCCAGGCATTCACTGATGAACCTCTGAAAGTTTGGCGAAGATCCGTTCAGCCATCTCTGAGAAACATGGCGACACACACACACAGACACAGAGACACATAGACACACAGACACACAGACACATAGACACACAGACCAACGGCTCTCTTAAATAGTAGATGCTCATAAGCCGTATGTATGTTTTTGCTTCATGTGTGTACATCAGGTTATTTGTATTATTTATGGCACTGAATGCGCCATTATACACCGCCCAAATAAAGGTATGTATTTACTGGTGCGAAATTTTCCAGTCTTTTTCCCCTTACCTTACTTACCCTTACCTTTTCCTTACCTTATCGAACTGAAACTTGGTAGGGGACATGTAATGCAAAGCAATTCTCCCTCTTGTTATTATAGATAAGCATATGGCATTCATAAAGTACAAAATAATAGGACTGGAGTATGACTCACATCAATATATATTTAATAGGAGTAAACAGATGCTCTAAGAAAATAACTTGGCAAGCCAAAACAACAACAACAACAACAACAACAACATGCATTTTAAGGCCATTTTCCCTGCTAGAGCGGGGGTTAGCCTTGCGGTCCCCATGACAATCTCCTCCATTTTGCCCTATTTTCTGCATCTCTCCTTGTTAACCCCCTTGCCCGCATTTCTTCTTCCACCATCTTTAGCCAAGTCTTTCTCGGTCTTCCCCGTCCTCTACTTCCTTCTACATTAATTTCCATCACTCTTCTCAACCAGTCACTTTCATCCTTCCTCAACACATGACCAAACCATCTCAACCTGTTCCTCTTCACAGCATCAATCACAGGCTCTATTCCCATCATCTTTCGCAATTCATCATTTGTCTTCCTCTCTCTCAACGATACTCCACACATCCACCGAACCATTCGCATTTACACCCTTTCCAGCCTTCGTTGCTGCTCTACGTTCATTACCCATGTCTCGCTCCCATAAATCATAACACTTCTCACACGTGCAGCATAAACCCTTCCCTTCAGCTTCAACGACACTCCCCTCCTCATCAGCACGCCACTCAGTTCCCGAAACTTCTTCCATGCACATCTCACTCGAGCAACCGTTGCCGAGTCTGATCCACCTTCTCCATTCAGCATGTCTCCGAGGTAGCAAAATGTTTTCACACCTTCCAGCTTCACGCCGTCTCCAAGATCCAACTCAACATTTCCTCCATCTGCAGCTCCCTCTGTGCTCCCTCTTACATTTTAATGTAGCTGCCACACTGGTTAATGACCCTCTCAGACCACTACATTTTTGATGAACCCACTCAGCGCACATTGTACATTGAATGGAGTTCACTCTGACACCCTTCCTGCACACAGCACACGGCCGCTTCCCAGTTCTTTCCACCTCACCACATGCTTTACCACTTGCCATCACCTTTGTCTTTCCTATATTCACCTTCAGACCTTTTGTCTCCATACATTCCTTCCACTTGTTCATCTTTTCCTTCAGTCCATCCATACTTTCCACAATCAACACCAGATCATCTGCATACAACACCTCCCACGGTAAACCCTCCTTTACGTTCTGAGCCAGCACCTCCATCACAGCTACAAATAGTAGTGGACTTAGTACCGACCCCTGATGCACTCCCACCTTCACCTCAAACTCACCACTGTTCCAGTCCTTCGTCCTTACAGCTGTGCGTGCTCTTTTGTACATTGCCATCACTACTCTGATCAACCATTCCTCCACTCCTAACTTCCTCAATGCCCATGTCAATACTTCGCGTGGAACCCTATCGAATGCTTTCTCCAGATCAACAAACCCAAGAAACAACTTCTTCCTCTTCTACATGTACTTCTCCTGCAACTGCCTCACAATGAAGAGCGCATCTGTCGTTCCTCTTCCTGGCATAAATCCAAACTGCATTTCGTCGATCTTCACCTTCTTCCTTATCCTCATCTCCAACACCCTTTCCAATACCTTCGTTCCATGCTCCAATAACTTTATCGCTCGGTACGTGCCACACTCCAGAGGGTCACCTTTCCCCTTGTATAGAGGGGCGAGGGTACTCAGTTCCCAACCCACTGGAATGCGGCCTTCTTTCACCACCAGATTACAGATCTCTGTCATTCTCTTCACACCCCAACTTCCTGCTGCCTTCAACATATCTCCCACAACTCCTGTCGGCCCTCCCGCTTTTCTACTCTTCATTGCTTTTTATCGCTTCCTCAACTTCCTTCTCAGTTATCTTCTCTGCCGGTCCTAAAACTGGGTTACTCTCGATGTTGCCATCTCATTCATTCTCTGTATTCAACAGCATTTCCATATATCTTTTCCATCTTCCTTTAATTCCATCTGGGTCCACAACGATTTGTCCCACTTCATCCTTCAAGCAACTCACCCCCATCACATCACACCTCTCTTTCGCTATCTGCTTTGCAATCCTGAATACCGCTCTCTGACCCTCTTCTGAATCCAAGCTTTCTCCGAACATTTTCCTACATGCCTCCTGCACCTTTGCTACCTCTTTCTTTGCAGCCTTCTTGGCTGCCTTATAACTTTCATGCTCTGCTTTTTCTGCTCCCGTACCCTTTGCCTTCTCCCACTCCTTGAACTTCTTCCTCTTCTCGTCAATCCTCTTTCCAACTTCGTCATCCCACCACCATGTTTCCGAGTGCCTCGCTGGTCCTTTTGACCATCCACATACCTCACCAACGGCCTCCCTTACTGTCACCTCTTTCAACCTCCACACCTTCATTCTCGGTTGGTACTTCACCCGCCGAGCTCTCCTCGCACCTTTCACCCTTACGTCGCAGACAACCAAGTGGTGCTGTGAAACAGCCTCCTCCCCCGGGATCACCTTTGTGTCCCGGAGGTGCCCCCTATCTCGCCTACGCACCATCAGGTAGTCAACGGTTGTCGTCGACCTACCTGACGTGTATGTAACAAGCTTATTATCCTCTTTCTGGAACTGAGTATTACAAATCAACAAATCAGCTCCATCAGCAAACTCCAAAATCCTTTCACCTTCTCCATTTCTCACACTATATCCGTAACCCCCATGAACTCCCTCAAAACCGTCCATACTCCTTCCCACATGTCCATTTAGGTCTCCTCCTACCACAACAACTTCCTCATCTTTCACGTTTTCCATCAGCTTCTCTATCGCACACCAGAACTTGTCCTTCTCTTCATCGCTCCGACCAACCTGCGGAGCATATCCCGATATGACGTTCACCAAGAGCTTTCCAATCATCATTTTCACCATCATCAACCTATCACTCACTCTAGTCACACTCACCACACTGTCTACAAACTCCTCAGAAAACAGGACACCAACACCATTCACGCCCTCCGGGCACCCTTGCCACACAAACTTGTATTTCTGTCCCTGCCTTCCCTTCACCATTCTCACACCACTTCCCTTCCATCTCGTCTCTTGCACACAACATATGTCCACTCTTCTTCTGATCAATACTTCCACCACTTCTCCTGATCTCCCTGTCATTGTCCCTACATTCCATGTCCCAAACCTCAGAAACCGATCTCCACTTCGGGCTGTACCCTGCCCATATGTAGTTGTAATTGTCATGGTTCTCTTTTTGAGGCAATGTTTTTATGACCGGATGCCCTTCCTGACGCTAACCCTCTTAGTCGCCTCTTACGACACGCAGGGATACGGTGTACCTATTCCAACCAGTGTTCACACCGGGATTGGCAAGCCAAAAGAAGATATGAAAAAGGATATGGCCAAAAATGTTAAACATATCTAACTGCAAGACATTTTTCTTATAAGGGGTAAAGAATGAGTGAAGATAAGTGTGAACCTTTGTTGGCTAAGGTGACGGCTTGTGATGTGTCAGGTGGAGTAGCCACTAGCCCACTGGATTGGAAACTGACTTATTGATAGGAAGAAAAGAGTATCTGTGAATGGGAGAATATCCATCTGGAATATTATTCATAATCTACATCAATGATTTGGATAGTGGGATTAAGAGTTGGCTTTGCAAAGGACACTAAGTTTCGAGGTGAGGTAGGTAGATATTAGATCGGTGGTTATCGGATTCAGGAGAGTCTGTGTACTCTAATAGACTGGGAAACAATTGTCTGGTAAGGAATGGAGTAAGGGAATGTAAGGTGCTGGGATTTGGTAATAATAATGAAAATAGGGATTATATTATGAAAGGGGCGGTCGTGAAGAATTTCACACATGAGAAGGATCTGGGGGTGGTAATAGGTACAAAGCTAAGCAGACAGCACAGTACCAGCAGCTATAGGTAAAGCTAATTTGGTTTTCAGTTGAATTCGTATGGGGATGAATCATAAATCAGGATGTAGTATTAACTCCTTATAGGAATTTTGTGAGGCCTCATCTGGATTATTGTGCACAGTGTTGGTCACAATATATGAGGAAGGCTATAGTTGCCAAAGAGAAGGTTCAGCCTTGAGCACCTACATTGTCCTCGGGCCTCGCTAGACTAAGACATGAGGAGCAGTTGTAAGAGACGGGACGTTTTGCATTACGAAGGAGGTGATTGCGTGGGGATCTGATGGAGATGTTTTGATAATGAAGTCTATCGACGAGACAAGTGCAGAATAGTTTTTCAGCAGAATGGACACTGACAGGAACAGGGGCCATGGTTTTCGAGGAGAGTGGTGAATTCGCTCGGAGAGTGGTGAATGCATGGAATGGTCTCCCTCCAAGGGGTGTGACAGTAGAGTCAGTGGGTTGTTCTAACATTGAGTTGGATCTGTAAGTGGTGAGGATGGGGTCGTACTAAGATATTCGCACGATTGTGCAGGCTTTATGGGCCTAATGGCCTCCTTTTGTTGAAGTTCCTTGAAGGCCTTTGGGAGACTACATTATGATTTCACATGAATTGCAAGGACATTCATAAGCAACACTTCAATTAACACTAAGTGGGATTTTAACCTGTGTGCTCATATTGGAATAACCATTTTGGCCAACACACTCTCTCTCGACATCAACAAAATGGTTTTAAAGGACTAAGAAAATAATTCTGAATCAATTCAGCATGAAACATTCACCGCTGAGGTTGCATAGGTAGTACAAATATGTGTAGATTAAAGTGTGTAGCAACCTGTGGCTCACATTGCATAAAGTGGCAAAACTTGCATGCTGCATACTCGATGATGTGGCACCTGCAATTGGTACCATTCATAGCATTGCATGAGGCTGAGCAAGAGATTTAAATATATGGCATCAGTGGCAGTAAAATACATTAATTAGAACAACAACAACACAACAGACCTGTTATTCATTATCAACAAAATAGCGTGTCCCATGACTTTTGATAAAAAAAATAAAATAAAAACTTTCCATAAGCATCCACAAAGATTGCTCAATTCAACTTTTATTTAGTTTATAATCCACAATGTATGTATGTGCTATTTAAGTGTGCAAAGAGAGAGTATTTTTGGAGGAAAATAAATTGTACTTCTGGTGATGTCACTTCCCAATAATCTCATCCCAAGTTTTTAAACTGTTATCTTCCCCCCATCCAAAACCTTGATCTTTTCTACCCCCGTAAATTCACCCCAGATCCACTTTTTTGAAATACCGACTTCTTTCCTGGAAGTCCTAGCAGTGTCCATGTGTTTTTTAACCTCTCCCAACCCCCCCCCCCCCCCCTACCCTCCTCCCCAAGCCCTCTCCCTCCCACAGATCTCCCAATGTCCCTGCTCTCCCGCTCCCGCAATGTCCCACAACCATCTTGTCTCCCGCTCCCTTTATAATATGTTTTATGTTTTAACTTTTATGTGTCAGTTTATCTTTTTGTGATCAATTTTAGCTCTTACACGAGCCTCGACCTTGTATACAAAAAAAAAACATAGAAATCTGCTTGAA
This sequence comes from Myxine glutinosa, assembly GCF_964187855.1. Lineage (NCBI taxonomy): Eukaryota > Metazoa > Chordata > Myxini > Myxiniformes > Myxinidae > Myxine > Myxine glutinosa. The sequence goes on from NC_136269.1 coordinate 123,258,686, forward strand.
ATCCTGCAAAATGAAGTGGAAGCATGGAAGCACAAGTACAGACGAACGCGTGCGTATCAGAGTTATTTCAGTCAAGTGGCTGGATGTTGTCACATATAATTATCCGTTGGTATAAACTTGTCCAACAACAAATAAAAATATAAATACAGTAATACAGTTACTTGCAAGAATCACCCAGTAACCATGTCTAACTGGTGAGTACAAGTGGAGATGTGTTGTCTTGGGAGCGACTTGACCTGCAACCACACATGACAGGATCAAGTCGGGGAGGTTTTTTCACAAACAAGACTTAAAGGAATGGAGTGAAAGGGCTAAAAGCTTGGACTTTGGGAGGATATAACCTTCGGGATTAATTTGCTTGATCTTGTACATGCATCCTGGAATAGCTAGAAAGTGGCGTAGGGAATGAAAGAATGAGCTAGTAAGGAAGACATGTTTTTTTCATTGACAGTAAATATGCTTCAGGTAGGAGTATATCCAGTCACGTGAAAAAGTAAGTACACCCCATGTAAAGTTTTGACTTTTTCAACATGATCTTCATTTCAACAATATTGATAGATAAAGGTGATATAATATAACAAATATCATAAAACATTTACATTTTGTAGTCAATTGTATGATTTAAATAAACATAAATGCAAATTTCGCATGTGGAAAAAGTGAGTACACCCTTGGCTCTAATAGGTGGTATTGCCCCCTTTGGCAGAAACAACCTCAAGTAGGCGTTTCTTATAACTGTCTACCAGTCTCTGACATCGACTGGGAGAAATTTTTGCCCACTCCTCCATGCAGAATTCTTTCAGCTGTGCGATGTTTGAGGGGTTTCTTGCATGCACAGCTCGTTTCAAATCCTTCCACAACATCTCGATGGGATGTAGATCCGGGCTTTGACTTGGCCATTCCAGAACCCTCCATTTCTTTCTTTTCAGCCATTCCTTGGTGGATTTACTGGTATGTTTAGGGTCATTGTCATGTTGCAAAGTCCACCTTCGGTTGAGCTTCAACTTTCCGACAGATGGCCTCACATTATCCTCAAGCACCCTCTGGTACAATGACGAATTCATAGTGGATTCTATGATGGTGAGCTTCCCAGGCAATGATGCAGCAAAGCTGCCCCAAACCATAATATTTCCACCACCATGCTTTACAGTTGGTATCAGGTTCTTGTGGTCAAATGCTGTCTTTGGTTTTTGCCAAACATGTCTTCTGGTACTGTGGCCAAATAGCTCTACCTTTGACTCATCTGTCCAGAGCACATTGTTCCAGAAGTGCTGGTCTTTGCCTGGGTGTTCATTGGCAAACTTTACTCTTGCCCTGATGTTCTTTCTGGACAGCAAAGGTTTCCTCCTGACACACCTCCCATGTAGATCAAATTTGTGCAGCCTCTTTCTAATGGTAGACTCGTGCACTTTGACATCAACAGTGGCAAGAGCTACCTGTAGGTCCCGTGATGACATTCTGGGGGTTCTTAGAGACTTATTTCAGCATCTTGCGGTCTGCTCTCCGGCTGAACTTGCTGGGGCGGCCTGGCCTGAACAAATTGGCAGTTGTTTGGAATCTTCTCCACTTGTAGATGATCTTCCAGACAGTCGAATGATTGATTTCAAATTGTTTGGAGATCTTTTTAAATCCCTTCCCAGACTCGTAGGCATCTATAACCTTCTTCCTGAAGGCCTCAGAGAGCTCTTTTGATCTAGGCATGGTGACGCCGCACACTTCAACAACAAAGAGCAAACCAAACTAAATGTCTGAGGTTTAAATAAGACAGGTTCCTCCAAGATCCTCTCTCGCGATGTTCTAATCATTTGCACCTGAGCTGGTGCACCTGATTCTAATTTTAGGTATTTGAAGTAGATATAAATGTAGGGGTGTACTTACTTTTTCCACATGCGAAATTTGCTTTTATGTTTATTTAAATTATACAATGGACTACAAAATGTAAATGTTTCATGATATTTGTTATATTATATCACCTTTATCTTTCAATATTGTTGAAATGCAGATCAAATAGCTGTATGTTGAAATATGTTGAAAAAGTCAAAACTTTACATGGGGTGTACTTACTTTTTCACGTGACTTGTGAATTTTGCGTAGGGGCATATATAGATTTAGGTAGATCTGCATAGGTAGGTGCTCCGATGTCGCGAAGAAGAAGAACCATCTCGATGTAAGTAAGTCAGGGACCTGTCTAGCCCGGTTTGTCAGATTAAGTGCATATCTGTGGTTATACAAGGATGATCGGGTGATAGGTAGAGTAGGGATTATGCTACTTCCCCTGTGTGTCAGACCTGGTTATTATTCCATTTGTCCCGTGTGGCAATGCACACATACATATTAGTTAGGCCCATAGCACACCACACTAATTAAATACCCCCTCCGCCACAATTACTGACCGGAAGAACAAACAGGAAGCGGCCATGCCCAACGCCGGCATGAAGACAGACATCGCACAGGCAGGCCGGGAACCACGCCCAGGAAGGCTCGTGACTGGCCGGGGGGAGGGGCGAGCAGCAACCCGAGCACCGATTGGGGAGGAAGGAAGTTGAAGGACGTGCCACACTGATTGGGCACCGACCGATGACACCAACACCAAAGGTGCGAGGCGCGAGGCCAATCAGTGAGGAGGGTGCAAAAGAACCACAAGAAGCAACGCGCTGGTTGGAGGAGAGGCATAGGTGACGTGAGGAGGGTGCGAAAGACTACGAGGTAGCAGCGCACTGGTTGGAGGGGAGGAGAGCTGACGTCAGGAGATGGCCAGTAAAAAACACTCGCTGGCCGGCATTTTCTCTCTTCTACCCTTGCCTCGCTCTGCTCGTTTGGAAGCGATTACAATTGGACGTCCCTCGACTCTCTCTCTCGTTCTTGGATCTCTCGTTCTTGGACCTCCTGCCTTCCTCGAACTTCCGCTGACGATCTCCCTACCCTGCGTTCATGCGCGGACCTGGCGAGCGATCGCGTGGGGACACGAGGCCTGCGGCAGCAGCATACGGAGGGCCTAGTGGAGCGCGAACGAGGGCATCGAGGCCTGGTCGCGCCAACAGCTGAGCAGTTCCGGGGATTGGAGCCGTGCCCGGTCTGCACGCTTGGGGCCTGAACGACTTGCCTAAACGGACCTGACGATTCCGGACATCACATCGACAGATTAGACGCATCAAACAAACACAACAATTTATTTCATTATCCTTCCCATTTGTCCTGTTGTTTAAATCTGGTGTGGGGACGTCCCAAAGTAGAACATTTATTTACCACAGCACGTGCTTTTCCTGTCCCGATAGTTATTGCGAATAAACCCTTTTATTATTTTCCCTTGTATTCTAAACCCCATGTTCATGTGAGTTTAATTAATTTGCAGGGTTGAAGACTGCACACGGACCGTCAGGTAAATTCCCACTTCTTCTTCTTTTCTTCCTCCCGCGCTTGCATAGAAATCCGCCATTGACCCGAACGCCTCAAGTAAGCTCGATTGCTATCCGTGATTTTCCGGTATTAAGCGAGGGGAATCACGCGACAATACATATATATCATGCAACAATATATACCCCCTCCCCCACACGGCAATGCCAGGTACTTCTGCTCGTACTCATATAAATGTTGAATAATTTTAAGGAGGGCTAGAAAACTGAAATTTTGCATGTTGTAACACAAAGCCAATATCCCAAAAATCACAAAAAACTGTCGCAAAAGTCCGTAAAGAAAAGTCGTCCGGTATTGCCTCATTCTGCGGCAGGTCATGTGACCAAAGCCAATGAGACGTCATGTAATCTTGCACTGGTATGACTGCTGGTGTTTCTCAGTTTTATGGTGTTATGATTCGAGAAGTGCCTTTGGGTTTTTGTCATTTACATACGATGTACACTGTACAGTGAGTTCTCATTAAGTCGTAAAAATCTATCATACAGTGGCAAACAAGTGGTACAGTACATATTTTAAAGCGTTGCATGTTTACCTTTACAGTCGGACCTCTGTATCAAATACTCTGGTTATAACAAACAATCCGAACAGGTTTTCGTCAATGCATAATTCCCCTGTATTTACAATCCACAAAGCTGGAAATTAACCCGGGAATAAATAAAGATTGCTTTGTCCTGGTCATATCTGATTGGTTGTTCTCTCCAATTACGGGTGAGAGATGTGATTGGGTCTTGATATTACATGACGACTGCTAGTGGCATTGTACGTGGATGTGGTACATGCTTGGGAGTCTCGGTGAACGTGCTCCCTTTTATAGATGTGCTAGTCGACAGGTCTGTGCATAGATTCCTGACTACCGCCTACCGCAAGCCGACCTTCACCTGGGAGTGCACTCATTTAGTCCCACATGCACAAGAGCACCCGATAGTCAAGGTACAGGCCATGTGCGTGCAACCAGCTTGCACGTTCAAGAAACCAACTAAAATGCTCGCTCAACATGCGTCTCTGTGATCAGACAGAATTTGTTGAATAACCCAGAGTGTGCTGAAAACTATCACGTGGATTGTTTTCAGATCACGGCCCAAGCATGCAGTGCAGCACATCTACTGATATACGCATGCCTGAAGCCACATTCATAAACACAACATCCTGTTTTCTGCAAAGCAAAAGGAATTTGGACAAATACTTCACATGTTTTGAGACAACTACAGCACTGTAGAAAGTCTGGGGTTATCCAGTTCACTCAGTGCATAGCAGCCATGATGTGCATCGATGACGATCATCGTCAGCAACGTGAACCAATCAGTGATCACGCTTGAGCATAAATTGCTTTGATCTTTATTTCCCGTATCCTTGTGATCATCCTGATGAATGCAACGTGAACAGCTTTGGCATCTCTTGTTTTTTTCAGCCGAAAAAAAATTATTTATATGTATATATATGCACACAAGCAAAAGTACCCGGCGTTTTACCTGACAAAGTTAAATTAAAAACTAGAACAATGCTACTGTGTCGCCAGTATGCCTCCGCATAATCCCACAATGGGTAGATGCACTCGTTCACCGTCCTAAAAATAGACAAGTTTGATTTAAATCCCTTCAGCTGTTTTCAAGTATCACATTTTCACCAGCCACGACAGGTTTCACATCGATCGGTGAAGCGGTTTCAGAGAAGGGATTTTTTTAAATTAACATTTTTGGCTGGTATACCACTTCACCTATGATGTCATCATTATCATGCTTTTGTTCCCCATTGGGAGTACTTGACAATGTGCCAAGTTTCAACTTTTTCCGCAGTTTCCGAGAAATATTTTTTAAATTATTTGCTTTCAATCCAAAATGGCTGTCATACCACGTGACCTATGGTGTCACAATTATCATAAAAACATTCTGCATGGGTGTCACTCCTACCCTTAATGTTTAGTCTCTTTCGGACATATGGTTGCTGAGAAAAACGAGATTTAGCTCATACAGATGGACGGACAACCTGAAAACATTATGCCTCCGGCAATTTTGTCGAAGGAGGCATAAAAAAAAAAAAAACATCAAATCAGCAACGCCGCATAGGCAACCATCCATTTCGTTAACCATTATATCAACCAACCATCCATCAACATGTCCATTTCGGTGATCGACAAAGTTTATGGGATCGTTTTCTCACACGCCGACTCCATATATATATATATATATATATATATATATATATATATATATATATATATATATATATATATATATATATATATATATATATATATATATATATATATATATATATATATATACAGTATATATACATATACATATACATATATACCACCGTATATCGATCACCGGCACCGATCTCGTATAGCGTTCAAGAAATCACCACCGATACACTATACATTGATATATGTGAACCCAGCGAGGTGCAGTGGGCTGACCAAGATGGCGGGCTGCCATATTGGTACACCACCACATCAGGTTTTTTTCTTATGAGCACCTCGTTAATCATCTTCAAAAAGGGTGTTATAACACACCCAAACACCCAGTTTTCATCCTTGCAATCTGTTGGAGGTCCAGGCATATGCATGCAAGGTTTGGGGCCGCTAGGTTTCATCGTTTTAGGGTTATCGAGGAGACAGACAGATAGACGGACGGATGGACGGACACTGCCTTTTTTATTATAGATTTATATACTTACGTGTGTGTGTGTGTGTGTGTGTGTGTGTGTGTGTGTGTGTGTGTGTGTGTGTGTGTGTGTGTGTGTGTGTGTGTGTGTGTGTGTGTGTGTGTGTGTGTGTGTGTGTATATATGTATATATATGTATATATATGTATATATGTGTGTATGTATATATGTACATATATATATATATATATATATATATATGTATATATATGTATATATGTATATATATATATATATATATATATATATGTATATATATATATATATATATATATATATATATATATATATATATATATATATATATATATATATATATATATATATATATGTATATATATATATATATGTATATATACATAAATAAAAGGAAAATGAAAACAAAACAGAGAACATTGGTAAATTTCAAAGATAAACGGAAGAAAAGAGTAAGAAATTTTTAAGTTAAATATTGAATGAACTTAAAATTTATTGTTAAAAGCACGTGACCCGCCTCTACCCACCACTTATAAGTAGCTCCATTGTATTAGGTGGGACGGTCGAACCATATACATTATGTACTTACACATACCTAGGAAGAGTGGACCTGATACCATCATTAGGTTTACAATGATGATGACTTCAAATTATAACTGAAAAGTGCATAGTGTTTGGAAAAGTGGGTAGATCACATTGCTTTGCAGCATTTGCAGACAGCAGGGCATCGCCTGCACAACGTCAGCAGGAATATGTGTTCCCAGTGGATCTGGAATTAGACCCAGAAACATTTCCTTTTACATTCCCCCTTCGTCGGCGGGGGCGAGCAGCCAGCCGACTTTCACCCCAAGGGGCTGCGGCACTCAGACGGTCGGACCCACGCCACGCTGGCAGAGTGACCCGGCTCGCCACGGCTCGGCACCCAAATTTCCTGGACAATTCCAATCTAATTGAACTGTCGGATTGCCCACTCAAGGTCTTAACAACAACAAAAAAAAACCTCTTCTCTCTCTCAAGTTTATCTGTGGAATTACGGGCAAAACACACGAGGCAACACACGATGACAACGTTTTAGGGTACCATGAGGGCTCATTTAATCGCATGGTCGCCATTGGGCTGTCGACCCTAACAGTTCCCTGGCAGAATCAACTTTTACAACAACAAAAAAAAAAGACAATCCAAACTGGTTGCCTGCTGCAGTGCCAGTAGGGAGTGCCGCATGGAGGGAGTGCCGCACCATTGCTTTGGTGTTTTTCTTTTCAGAGAACTTGGGCTCGAAGTGGAATTAGTCCAAAAACCAGGACAAAGACGTCAGTAGACATAAATGTACCTTTTTTTTCTGATATAAGATCAAGGTTCGTGTAAGAGCTAACATTGCTCACAAAAAGACAAACTGACGCATGAAACATAAAACATATGCTAAAGGAGCGGGAGACAAGATGGAGAGCAGGGATATCGGGAGATCTGTGGGATGGGGAGGGCTTGGGGGGAGGAGGCATGCGAAGGGGGAGGGAGGGGGGTGGGAGAAGTATAAAACACATGGACACTGCTAGGACTTCCAGGAAAAAAGTCGGAATTTAAAAAAAAAGATGATCTGGGGTGAATTAGCGGGGGAAGAAAAGATCAAGGTTTTGGATGGGGGAAGATAAGAGATGGTGGTGAACAGCTGTTTTAAAGACCTGGAGGGAGGAGTGGGATTGAAGAGAGTGAGGGAGTTTGTTCCAGAGGCGGGAGAAAAGAGGAATGAAGGAGGGAAGGTGAGCAGAGAGTCTTGATTTTGACGGTTTCACCATAAGAGGAATTACAAGGAATCATTTACATGAAATGAAACGACATTTGTACTTGTGGACGGGCAAGCCATCTTCAAACTCAGTGTCCCAACTTCATGAAGCATGGGCTCAGATGGGAACGCTAAATGGGCCAAATCAGGAGCGGGGAGTTCAAGTTGGACATGTTACAGTATCTTTCAAAAAGAATAACCGATTGTGTGCCGGTACAACGGCCAAGTTCCCTGGTCAGGGTCAAATGTATAATTAGTACCACCTGTAGCAAATAGGAATGCTGGGATGGGGATAGGCCGCAATTATTATTGTGCCAAATAGTGTGTCTCAAGTTTCCTTGTTCCTTCTCGTATGGGGGTCACGTGATGGTGAAGAGAACTCAGATTCCCACGTCCAATTCGATGTTGTCACGTGCATTGGCGTCTTGCACTTCATAAAGGCTACTGCACTAACTTCTGAGAACAAAATGGTGCTTTTTCTGTTGAACTGTTCGTGATGGCCGTGGGCCCACGCTTCCACAATCACAAGGTGAAGTTTGCCTGGATTTCCGGCGAGCAGCATCACACACGTGTATTTGATTAAGTCATGGAAAAAGGTCAGTCCTGGGTGTTACTAAGGGTAAGTGACTGAGGGTTAGCTGTCAGGTAGTGAAAAATAACACATAATTGGGTAAGGGTACGAAGGGCAGTGTTTCTTGCGTTATTTTGTACGAAGCATTCGGTTTGTAAGAACACAAGTAAACAACTCAGGTTCCAAGACATGAACTCGTGTAAAATTTAGCAACATCCATATGTGGAGATCAATGTATAGTGTACAGGTGGTTATCAATGTATAGTGTACGGGTGGTGATCAATGTATAGTGTACAGGTGGTGATCAATGTATAGTGTACGGGTGGTGATCAATGTATAGTGTACAGGTGGTGATCAATGTATAGTATACCGGTGGTGATCAATGTATAGTGTACGGGTGGTGATCAATGTATAGTGTACGGGTGGTGATCAATGTATAGTGTACAGGTGGTGATCAATGTATAGTGTACAGGTGGTGGTCAATGTATAGTGTACAGGTGGTGGTCAATGTATAGTGTACGGGTGGTGATCAATGTGTTGTGTACAGGTGGTGATCAATGTATACTGTACAGGTGGTGATCAATGTATACTATGCAGGTGGTGATCAATGTATAGTGTACAGGTGGTGATCAATGTATAGTGTACAGGTGGTGATCAATGTGTTGTGTACAGGTGGTGATCAATGTATACTGTACAGGTGGTGATCAATGTATACTATGCAGGTGGTGATCAATGTATCGTGTACAGGTGGTGATCAATGTATAGTGTACATGTGGTGATCAATGAATTGTGTACAGGTGGTGATCAATGTGTAGTGTACAGGTGGTGATCAATGTATAGTGTACCAGTGGTGTCTCCATCTCTCTGTTGTCCAATCATTTTGGTTGAGGTTCCTCTGGTTTGGCTGTTTTTACATTGAGTAACGATGTACCTTGGAGCCTCCATTGATGGCTGATCAATTTACTTGTTTGTGTTGTCGCACAACACACGTCCCTGTCGACCTACTGTACCTCGATCGGTACACTTCCGCAATGTCTGCCTCAGATGCTCAGGGTTCTCCACAACTTCCGAAGTAACAGTACGGGTCTTTGAAAGTAGATGGTGGAGTACAGGGAGGTGGATCGCTTTAAGCTTCCTCTTTCACTCACCGCAGGCAGGTCGGTGGTCTTTCTGTCTTCTACCGACTCCTCTCCGGCCTTGCCCCCCCCCCCCCCCAGCTCTTTCTGTGCTCTGTCCCCCAAATATTCCCACAGGTCGCACAAGATCTGCCAGCAACCCTCTTATGGTTAAACTGCCAAAATCAAGACTCTCTGCTCACCTTCACTCCTTCATTCCTCTTTTCTCCCGCCTCTGGAACAAACTCCCTCACTCCCTTCAATCCCACTCATCCCTCCAGGTCTTTAAAACAGCTGTTCACCACCATCTCTTATCTTCCTCCATCCTTGACCTTGATCTTTTCTACCCCCGTTAATTCACCCAGATCCGCCTCTTTCAATCCCCGACATCATTCCTGAAATACCTAGTCGTGAAATTCCGAGTAGTGTACATTTGCTTTATACCGTGTACCCCTCCCTCCTCCCCAGCACCTCCCCATTGCACAGATCTACCGACGTCCTTGTTACCTCCGCCACTAAAGGTGGATGGAGGTTATGTTTTCACCCCTGTCTGTTTGTCTGTCTGTCTGTTTGATTGTGAACAAAATATCTCAAAGAGTTGCAGACGGATTGGGACGAAATTTGGCAGAGATGTAGCGTACGTGACAAGGACGAAATGATTAGATTTTGGTGAAGATCCGGATTCGGATCCGGCTACTAGAATTTATTCAGTGATTCTTCACCATTGGGAGATAGGGCCAAATATGATACATAGCAGGAAAGTGATTCTTCACCATTGGGAGATGGGGCCAAAAATGATACATCGTAGTATATCTCAAAAAGTTGTGGACGGATTTGGACGAAACTTGCTGGACAGGTTGGGTGTCTGACAAGGACAAATAGATTCGATTTTGGTGAATACCTGAATATGGATTCGGATATGAGAATTATTTAATTTTAAAAGTGATTTTTCACCATTGGGAGATCCGGCCAAAAACGATACATAGCAGGATATCTCAAAAAGTTGTGGACGGATTTGGACGAAACTTGGTGGACTGGTTGTGAGTCTGACGAGGACGAATCGATTTGATTTTAGTGAATATCTGAATATGGATTCGGATATGAGAATTATTTAATTTTAAAAGTGATTTTTCACCATTGGGAGATTGGGCCAAAAACGATACATAGCAGGATCTCTAAAGAGTTGTCGACGGATCTGGACGAAACTTGACGGACAGGTTGTGTGTCTGACAAGGACAAATAAATTCGATTTTGGTGAAGATCTGAATATGGATTCGGATATGAGAATTATTTAATTTTTTAAGTGATTCTTCACCATTGAGTGATATGGCCAACCAGGTGGAGGTATGCTCTCTACTGAGTGCCGTTCTCGTTCTCTTCTGTTGTTGTGCTTGTGTACTTCTCTCTCTCTCCCCCCCTTTTGTCTCCCGCTCCCTTCATTGTATGTTTTGTGTGTCTGTGCATGTTTTCACGTTCAATGTGTTAGCTCTTACACGAGCCTCGATTCTGTAGACCAAAAAAAAGAAAGGAAAAAAAATCGTAGTAAAGGAACGTCATTACCTGGGAAGGTCCTTTCCTTTATGATTGAATGCCATTGTACATTGTGAATTTTCATATGCAGTAAACCCTTGTGGACACAAACTCTGTGGGCCCAGAGCAAGGGGAAGGAAGAGCATTCTCCTTGTCCAAGAAAGAGCTGCGTTTGCTGAAAAGTACCAAAATAATAAAGAATTTTGTTCTTTTCCTTTTAAAACTGTCGACTTTCATGAATATGCATTACTTAACTATTCAATTGGTAACTTTACATTATGTACTCCATCAACACCACTACGCAATCCACTAGCAAACTTGCCAAGAATAATATTAATAATAATTGCCCCCAAACCCTTCTGAGGGGCACAGACTGGGGCATCCTCGACTGGAGTGCAAATGCTTATGGAGCTGGGAGTGAACCCCAGACAGGTTGTTACTCCACTAAATGGTGTTGCCAAGCCAGGGAGGAAATTTGAAACTTGTCTTGCAAACTGGCACACACTATGACATTCTCTTTTTGAAAGGTGCAATGAGGTCTATATCCACAAGTGAATGCCGTACTTAGCAGACAGGATATTCAACTTAGCATTCCTTCTGATGGATGTCATGCTCATGAATGAAACCCCCAGGGTGATGGCCTACAGTCGGGTCGGGAATCAAACCTCCACTAGACAGGCCGAAGGTGCTCTTCACAGACCTCTTCACAGACGCATTTGAGGGGGGAGTTGGTCGGGGGCAGGTGGGATCACTTCCGCAGGACCTGACTCCACTTATGAACTACCCTGCCAATGTTCCAAAGTAATATACAACATAGAATGTGCTGTACATGACAAAAACATATTAATCAAAAGGATTTGTTCTTTCACACCTGTTCACAGATACAGAACTTAGAAACATCGGTGTAAACGACACGTGAAGTTATAACAACTGCAAGCCAAGCGCAAATGTTGGGTTAAGGAGTTTGTTCACTCTTCCTGTCTACATGTCAGTCTATGATGGAGGAACAACTTCATTTCAATTGAATCTTGTGATTTGAACATGAATCGGAACACGAACCTGTAGTTTAGCAATACTTTGGCTCTGAATTTGACGAATTGTATGGAATCTCATCCCGAGCGCACGTGCACAGAGGGGATTTTTTTTTGTATACGAGATCGAGGAAGTCACACATAGGCGGATATTTTGGCGACTGCCGGCGATCAAGATTTTTCGGCGACTACTGGCGATTTCGGGCGGTCAAATATGGTCAGGCGGCAGTATGGCGACTGCGGGCGGCCACATTGCGCCTGCATTGCGACGACGCCCCGAGTGGGATGGCGACTGTCGAAGATCGACGACGACTGCATTGCGGATGCACGGCGGCAGCGTGGCGACAGTCTGGCGGCTAGATTACGACCGATGGCGGATCGCGGCGACTGCATTGGGGCCGGGTGGCGGTTTACTCCGACGTCCGCAAGACTGCAATAAGACCGCCGGCGATTGGAGACGATTCACACAACTTTGTAAATCTTTATCTCTCTATTTTACATTTCACTTTATTCATTTCAATGATGTATGACATGAAGCATAAAGATGTTTGATGTACAATAAGAAAGTTAATAAAGATGTATCATTGTAATGTAATAATCAAACTTTTCTGCAGGGAGAGAGAATGGAAATAAAGTCCAACAAATTATTTCCACTGGTCCCAAGTCCCATAAATAAAGTTTCCAAAGGACCAAAGTCCCAAAAATAAAGTTCCCAAAAGTCCCAAGTCCAAACAATAAAGCCATATCCTTGTCGGCACCACAGGACCTCACTCCACGGAGACCCTCACACCATCCTGTCTTGCCATGGAATCGTGGTATGTCGTAATGCAGTCGCCAGGCAGTCGTATCTCTGTCGCCAGTGGCCGTAACTCGGCCGCCACTAGTCCTACTGCTGTCGTCGTCAGTCTCCCATAGCCGCAGGGGAGACGTGGCAGTTCTTCTGTCGTCGATATGCAGCCGCAACAGTGTCGGCCCGTAGTCGGGAAGATGCCGCAGGAAGGCCGTATGGCATTCGCATCTCTGCCGTGCCAGCTGGTGGGGCGATTGCTGAAGACTATGAGCGACGGGGTTGCGGCCGCTTTACGGTCTTATTACGGATACCGACGACAGCATGGCGGTTCCATCACGACAGCATGACGGATTTTTTTGAGAACGACTGAGCGCGCCGTTTTTAAACATTTTAGAAAATATTTGGCCCCTTTACGGCTCTTGCCGACTGCAGCCGACCTGGGGAGGATAACCACGACTACAGGCGACCGTCCATTACGGTTTCATTACGATTGTCGGCGGGTGGTGGCGATTTTTCCAGTCGCCAGTAGTCGCCGACAAATACGCCTATGTGTGACTTAGGCTTAACATTAATCACAAAAAGACAAACTGACACATAAAACATAAGATAAAGGGAGCGGGAAGCACACAAGTACAAGATTTGAGAGCAGGGACATCGGGAGATCTGTGGGAGGGAGGGGGATTAGGTGTGGGAAGGGTGGGAGAGGTAGAAAACACATGGACACTGCTCGGACTTCCTTTTATATATTATATAATTATTATATTACTATTTATAATTATTTTACTCTGTCTGCCTGTCTAGCAGCCAAAGTTGAAAATCATTCCAAACAGGAAACACACTGTTTTTAGGGACATCATAAAGGATAAACTACAGACATGAATGTTGTTGTTTCATATGCAGCCTGTGGCTACTGGTTGCATCATTTCTCTGGAAGTGCATTTGTAGCGCTGATACAGTGCCCTAATTACCAGTGAGCTGGTGCTCAATTTGCCGACCTCGGAAGGATGACAGGCTGAGTCAACCCTCCTGGCGTTAATTCAACTGTCGACCGGGATTCAAACTCAGGATCCGAGGATCCCAAAAACTCAGGATCCGAGGATCCTAAAGCCAGCACCCTAACCGTTAAGCCAACACCAGGCACAGACATGAATAATTAATTTAATGTGTTAAATATGGTGGTGTGAAAGACGTTGCATCAATGGTGGTAAACTTCCAATAAAAAGTTTGTTTGTTTGTTAATTAATTTAATGTGTTAAATAAGGTGGTGTAAAAGACGGCGCATCAATGGCGGTAAACTTCCCAAAAAAAGTTTTTTGTTTTTTTTCAACAACCTTTAAAACTTTTGTTTTATATTTCGATTGATTTATATACTTGAACAACAACAACAACAACATGCATTTTAAGGCCATTTTCCCTGCAAGAGCGGGGGTTAACCTTGCGGTCCCCATGACAATCTTCTCCATTTTGCCATATTTTTCATTTTGCCCCGATGTGATTTATATACTTGAACACTAGAACACAAATCGCCTTGTTGGCACTTCCAAAATCCTCCAGTTTTGCAGGACTTGGGAAAAATATTACGTTATTTTACTTCGTCTCGACAAAGAAGGTTTTCCATAAATCTCTAGTTTTTGTAGTTTTCATTGACATTACCCTTGGTTTAAGTCCCAAAATTCACATAAAAAGATGGTTCCAGCACTGAATACACATTTTTCAATCACTCGATATTTTTTAAAATCTTTGACAAATCAATTTCAAATTCTGGCACAATTATCAATTTAAAAAGAAACAAATCGGGTCCTTTCTTATATCTTTAGGCATTTTAGATCGAAGGGCCAATTTTAAAAGCAAAATCTCGGTGCAGAACCGATTGAAAATAAATGCTTCTGAAGCTTGACCGATTCATACAAACAAAATGTTATAAAACAAAATGTATTCAAAGGAATTGCTGCTGTACGTTTTGTTGTCCCCCGTCGCACCACAGAGCGAAAGGGGGACTATGGTTTTCCCGTCCGTCCGTCCATCCATCCGTCCGGGCGTGCGTGCGTGCATGCGTGCGTACGTGCGTGCGTAAGCGAAGGACCGCATTCGAATTTGGTGTGTGGGTGCAACCCACGTCAAAATCCAAGATGGCCGCCGCCATGTATGTCTGACGCCATGTATGTCTGAACCTTGTGAGCGGAATATCTTGAAACATAAGCGAAGTACCAACTTCTAATCTGGTGTGTGGGTGTATCTTGGCATAAAGAAGAACGCTATTGAAAATCGGGTCGCCACGTCAAAATCCAAGATGGCCGCCTTGCGTCTTCCACTTTGTCAACTCGCATCACTTCACCGACCTAGGCGTAACGCTTGTTTGAATAAACTATGTTTGGGTTTAAGTTATCATCCGTAGAAGGAACAGGATTGGAGTAACTTGAGACTGGTTGGTATGAGCAATTTATTATCACACCTGTTGTACACCTATTCAGTTCTGTTTGGCGACTACTTTGGTTTGTTGTCATGTTCCTGTTTATCGTCATTCTCTCTTCTGTGAATTAGGAAGGGGATGGATGAGTATTAAAATGTAGGATGAACCTCTTGGAAAGGGGTGATGCAACCTCCTTATGCATAACTTTTTTTTTTTTTTAATTTAGAATCGTTCTTTTTCAGAATTATTTTACTTTTATTTAATTATTATTTATTACAATAATTTTCCTTTTTTTTTTTTTTTGTATACAACATCGAGGCTCGTGAAAGAGCTAACATTAATCACACAAAAAGACAAACCGACACACAAAACACAAAAAACAAGGGGAGCGGCAGACAAGATGGGGAGAGAGGGGGAAGGACACAAACACAACATTTGAGAGCAGGGACATCGGGAGGACTTGGGGGGAGGTGGGAGAGGAATAAAACATATGAACACTGCAAGGACTCTGGGGTGAATTACCGGGGGTAGAAAAGATCAAGGTTTTCGATGGGGGAAGATAAGAGATGGTGGTGAACAGCTGTTTTAAAGACCTGGAGGGAGGAGTGGGATTGAAGGGAGTGGGATTGAAGGGAGTGGGGGAGTTTGTTCCAGAGGTGGGAGAAAAGGGGAATGAAAGAGTGAAGGTGAGCAGAGAGCCTAGACTTTGGCAGTTTAACCATAAGAGGGTTGCAGGCAGATCTTGTGCGACCTGAAGGAATATTAGGGGGACAGAGCACAGAGAGAGCTGGGGGAGCAAGGCCGGGGAGGAGTCGGTAGAAGACAGAAAGACCACCAACCTGCCTGTGGTGAGTGAGTGAAAGGCCCTCGGAGTTGACTACATCGCAGGAGATTCCAATGATTCTGAAAGCTTTGGTTTCAACAGCGTGAAGCCGAGCAAGGTGTGAGGCAGGACCACCAGCCCAGAGGGGGGAACAGTATTCCATTGAGCTGCGGATGAAAGCCTTGTATGTGGTGAGGAGCTCAGGTGTGCCAAGGAAGGACTTCGCACGACGGAGGATGCCCAGTCGGCGACTGGCTTTGGAGGCCAGATTTGAAATGTGGTTTTTCCAGGAAAGATCTGTAGCGATCATTCTTGGATGGGTAATTTATTCCGTCATGGAAAGTAACAAACATCACTCAAAAATTCAAACAGAAGTTACAAAATTTATCCCCTCCTATCCATAAGAAAGGTTACCTCCTAGATCCTAGAAGCTAAAACAGGCTGAGAAAAGGGAAGGTGGAGGAGAGGACTGAGAGCAGCGGATAAGTACACATCTCGACCAGGTAAGTTAGCATTCCATAAATCGTATTCTTTTATTTCTAAAAATTCCAATCAAATAATCTGGAAGTGATGTATAAAGTATCTGCATGTAAACCGCAGGTGATGTGGCTTTAAGAGCTCTGCTCACCTGTCTAGCTTCTTTCCCAACTCGCCAAAGACTCTGCATCCTCCATCGATCTGTCTTTCCTTGGAAAGCAGGGTTACTCACAGTCTACAAGGCCTTTATCCATAGCTCAATGGAGTCCAGCTCTCCCCTATGGGCTGGTGCTCCAGTTTCACGTCTGTCTTTCCTGGATTCTGTGGCATCTAAAGCTCTCAAAATTATTGGAATCTCCCATGATGAGGCCGAAGCATGAGGTCTGTTGCTTTCACATCACAGGCAGCTTGGTGGTCTCTTTGTTTTCTACCGTCTATTTTCCAACATTGCTCCTTCTGCCCACTCAGTCCATTGACTCTCCCCCATCTACACCAGGCAAACTCCAGGCATTCTATTAGCAAACCCCTTCTGGTTCAACTTCCAAAATCCAGGCTGACTGCACACCTCAACTCCTTTGTTCCTCACTTCTCCCGTCTATGGAAGCACCTTCCAGAAGCTGTTCTTTTCCCACTGTTCTCTCCAGGACTTCAAGCAGGCTGTGCCACCTCAAGTCATCCCCCACCCAGGCCCTTGATCTGTATTCCACCATTAATCCTTCCTATTGAAACCCTTTTACTTGCTGGTTTCAGTATTTCCTCCTCTTCTTTCTCTACCTTTCCTGTTTATTTATTATCTTCCTTGTTGTATCCATTTGTTGCATTGCAAGAAGAAGAAGAATTACTCCTTTCAAATCTTCAGAAGCATATAGAGCTGCCAAAGCAGTTTTCCTTGGCTAGGGCACACAATCCTGGGCAGGTCGCCACTCCAACGCAGGATACTCGAATGGCTCATTCATCCCAGTAAGCTGCTACTCATTTTGCCGACGTCGGAAGGATGACAGGCCGAGTCAATCCACCTGCTGTAATTTTAATGACACGACGGGGGCTTCAACTCAGGACCCTAAGATCTTAAGCCAGCCACCTTATCCGCTAAGCCAACACCAGGCTTCGTTGCCCTGCTACGCCACTGTCAATTTAACCTTACTCTTCCATGAGCCTCGCTCTTGGAGAGAAATAAAACACCTGCGCATCTCACCAACCAAAACACCAACTCTATGTTAGGGATACAGTTGTTAAGAAGTAATTATTCCCAGCCCCGACTCCTGAAGCACTCTACAGATTGCTTTCATTGGGAGATTGTTTACTACATCTACCGCAGCTACCGTCGTGTTATTTTGTCATAAAACTCAACCAAGCGGTCGAAACATCATTTCAGTTTCCGAACTTTCCTGTGAACTTTTGTAAGCACCTTACCTGGGGAATTAAGTTTCACTTTCAATCGACCTGCGAAGTCCCTGATGGTGCCAATAGCCAATCCGAGCAAATCTTCATGCATTTGACAATATTTCATTTTTGGAAAATTAAATTTGCAAACACTGAATTAGCCTCCACTTTTGATGGACAGCTCTTACTATATCATCAAACTCATCTGGACTGGAAGGGGCCAGCACAGACTTCAGGAAGGCTAGTTTGTTAGTATCGCGAGAAACGTGACGTTAATGGCTTCTGTTCCAT
This sequence comes from Myxine glutinosa, assembly GCF_964187855.1. Classification (NCBI taxonomy): domain Eukaryota; kingdom Metazoa; phylum Chordata; class Myxini; order Myxiniformes; family Myxinidae; genus Myxine; species Myxine glutinosa. The sequence goes on from NC_136269.1 coordinate 123,276,943, forward strand.
GGGTGATGTGCTCTTTTAGTAGAGCATGCCATCTTCAGCACATATTTTGTGTAATGAGCATTTTTCAGGTGAAAACATCCAATGTAGTTCCCATCTATTGCGAGGGAAACTCGAGGCAGGCCTTGGGCACAGTCCCAGCAACAATGAAATGATTGGCCAAGATTTACATGGATGAATCACTTCGGTGTATAACTGGCTACACGCATTCTTTAAAAGTACAAATTATATGTCACTTTGTCCAAGTTCAAAGCCCAAATTTTCCAGCACCTTGTCCAAGTTCATAATTCCTACATTCGGCAATTCAGCAGCCACCATATAGTCACATGACCAAGAAATGATGCAGCCCGCAAGCCAAACTCGAAATTCACTTCGAGCCAAATATGGATATGATAGGATATGATGATTGTACACTATACATTGAAAACACAACTATATATATATATATATAACAGAAAAATTTAAATATTATGCTACATTAAATTAATTATTTTTAACAGCCGTGTTAGTGATGTCTGATGAGGTTTCTGGGTTTGAGTCCCGGATCGAGTCAGAATTTTTTCACACTAGCCCCATGCAGGAATTTACTTCCTGTTTCTTAAATATGTGTATATATATATATATACAGTATATATATATATATATATATATATATATATATATATATATATATATATATATATATATATATATATATATATATATATATATATATACATACACACACACAACAGAAAAATTGAAATATTATGCTACATTAAATTAATTATTTTAACAGCATAGTTTAACAATCAATTCGTAGATTAAAAGCAAAAATTAAATTTATAAGATAAAGAAACATTGCTATTCCAATGTTTCCATTTGTCAAATGGACACTTTTTGTGTTGAAGCAACGAGACATACAACCGAGGTCAGAACCAATTCACATCATCTGATTGGATAATAAATAGGCCAATCACACATTTGCACAAGTAAACTAGGGGGGGGGGGGGGGTTAACAGAAAATTAATTGGATAAAAGCTAATTTCTAAAGCAAGTAGGATATGTGAATTTCATCCCTGTTGGAAAAACCTAGCAGGTAGGATATGTGAATTTCATCCCTGTCAGAAAAACCTAGCAAGTAGGATATGTAAATTTTATTCCTGAAATTACCAGCACAGTGGATTGATGTCCGAAAAAGCCAGTGTCCTGGAGTATGATAAAATGCTTCTTCGAGATACTCGTCAAAATGTTTCTGTGGCTGTGAAATAGTAATTAAAATATTAAATTAAATAACTGTAGTTTGCAAAATCGTTTATACTCTGGGTACCCCACCTTTTGGTTGGTATGAGGAATAAGAACTGTGAAATATGAAAGCTAAATTCAAATTTTTTCACACCTGTTGTGCACCTATTCAGTTCTGTTTTGTCGAATACTTTGGCTTGTTGTCATACCTTACCTTCATGCTCCTGTTTATCATGATTCTCTCTTATGTGATTTAGGAAGGTGATGGGTGAGTATTAAAATGTAGGATGAACAACTTGGAAAGGGGTGATGCAACTTCCTTATGCTTAACTTGTTTTTTCTTTAGGAAACGTTATATACGAGCGATGGCTACGCTCGCCTCACCACACGTCGCTACAGAGGCACAGGCTTGTTTTAACTGAGGATGATGACCTGACTAAACTTGAGTTGCTGTGTGGTCATGATTTACACCAATCATAATACAAACATTTATTTTGTACAAATTCATTTGTAATATTGGTGATATTATTTAATTGTAATTTATTTGTAATCAAACAAGGTCCAAGGTCCCCTCTAACGCAGGGTTTGTCAACCTTTTTGACTCTGTGGCCCCCCTGTGTCCAATAAAATATTCCAGGAATCCCCAAGGCTCGGCCGAGATAAGATACCTGTCCCCTTTTTTCTACAATGATAACAAAATTGCTTACATTCAAAAAAAGTCTTTATTAAACTGCATGTGAAACCTGATACATATCATATGGCATTTCAAAACATAAATTCACCAATGCTGTGTAACACTAAACTGAAATAAATTTGGAGGAATCTGGACATCCGTAAGGAAATCTATGTTTATCATATCGACGAATAGAACTGAGTGAATATCTACTGTAGTCTATATACCCCACAAGGGTTAATAACACGACCCTTCCTGCCGCTAACGTGGCATTTTTCCAAGGCCACTTCTTCCAACAAAAGTAATAACAACACCAATGATAATAGCATAATATTAATGTTATTACAAAATAATATCCCCCCTCCCCAAAGGTTTTAGCGACGTGCGATATTGCACCCCTCCCCGATATGACTCCCCCTGCAGCTCCCATAATGAGCGGGCATACTCGTACTAAATATTAACCAATGGAAGCACTATATGGGAAATACTCGGCTGAGTCAATAATTTCCCCCTGCCATCTCGCGGACCCCCTGGCGGCACTTCGTGGCCCACTTTTTAGGGTTCCCGGACCAGCGGACCATTGATTGAGAAACCCAAGTCTAAGGCTCTAAATCGTCATGGGTTTAGAGTGCCACCAGGGGGTCTAATGGGTCTAAAGTGTCTTACTGATATTTGGGGTACTTAAGGGTCTTCAGGGTCTTTTGGGTCCTCTGGTTCTTTGGGGTCTTTTGGTTATTTTGGATCTTCTGGGTTTTTAAGGGTCTTGAATGTCTTTGGTTTTTGAAGTATTCAGGGTCTTTTGGGTTTGAGGGGTCTTGGTGGTCTTTAGGCTCTTGGGTGACTTAACACGTTAGGGGTCTCAGCAGGGGGTCTGAGGGGTCTCAGCAGTCTAAAGAGTTGAAAGGTATATTCCAACAGTACGTAATTTAATTAATAGATGTACGTAATTAATAGGCAGGATGCAACTGACGTTCAAACAGTATGTACTTACTAGATATAGAGTCTCACGGCTTCACGGACCATGTTTTTCAGTTTTATATTATTTGAAGAAGAAGACGTTTTGGTGATGAATATACATACTGTTATGTCGGTTAGGTAGGGGCATATATAGATTTAGGTAGATCTGCATAGGTAGGTGCTTCGATTGTCGTGCTAGAGAATCTCGATGTAATAAGTTCTGTTAGCCCGGTTTGTCAGATTAAGTGTATACCTGTGATCATTACTAGCGGCGGCGGTCGTTTGCCGCTGCATTTGCCGCTTTGCCTCCTCAACCTTGGCCTCGTGCTCGTCTCTTCACTCCTGTCTGCCCTCTGCTCGGTCCCGGCTCTGCTCCTGGCTTCACCTGCCCGGCTCCTTCGCTGTTTCCTCGGGTCTGCTCCCGTGGGTTGTGGCCATTGTTTCGCCTCCTCAACCTTGGCCTCGTGCTCGTCTCTTCGCTCCTGCCTGGCATGGCTCTGCGGTACTCCGCCGCAAGGCTTCTTCTGCTTAATACCCGCTCCACCCCATCATGCATCTCTGCAATCAAATCCAATGGACTCCTGCGACGACCCAGGTACATTCACCGTGGCTCCGGTCGTAAGTTTGTTCATTTACAATCAGGTCACTCCATCCCCGTCCTCTGGTCGGCTCAGCGCACTCCCACTCATCGTCCCAGCGCACCTGGTCACAGCAACGCACACAATCGCACCTCCTGTCTGCGAACCCTGGCCAAATCACCTGAGTTCATCCCCGCCGTACAAAACAACATCAAGCTCACCCTGTTCAATACCCGGTCCCTCAACAACAAATCCCTCATCCTCAACGACTACATCCTGGAAAATAAACTGGACTTTCTCTGTCTCACTGAAACCTGGCAACAACCTATGGACTACTTCGCACTCAACCTCACCACACCCAATGGATATTCCTACATCAATAAACCACGCTCGGAGGGCCGAGGTGGTGGAATTGCCGTTATTCACCGACAAGACATCAGGACCAGCCTCATCTCCATCGCATCTGCTCCATCATTTGAACACCTGGCTTTTAAACTCTCTGGTCACACACAGTCAGTCATGGCTGTTGTCTACCACCCTCCCAAACCACACCCATCATTCCTGTCTGACTTCTCCTACTTTCTGACCCAGCTATGTTCCCTCTCCCCCTCAATCCTCCTCCTTGGTGATTTCAATATCCACATGGACTCCACTGACTCCACGATAACCACTGACTTCACTGATTTACTCACCTGCTTTAACTTCACTCAACATGTCAACTTTCCTACCCATAACCGTGGTCACATTTTGGACCATGTCTGCTCTACTGGATTAACTTTGCACCATCTCTCTGGCTCCGACCTCACCCTCTCTGACCAATTAGCCATCACAATGACCATCAACATCCCCGCCCCAACACCAAGGCATTATCGCACTATCAACTTCCGTAAGCTAAACGCTCTTTCACCTACCTCATTCTCATCCACCCTCTCTGGAAAAATGTCCACTTCTCCCTTCGTTGACCTCCACAACCCTTCTGATCTCACTGACTACTACAACCACACTCTCTCCTCCTGCCTCGACCAACTTGCGCCTATAAAAACCAAAACAGTTTCTTTCACCCATTCTGCTCCCTGGTTTACCCCTGAACTCCGCCTTATGAAAACTCATGCTCGCCAACTTGAAAGACTCCGCAATAAAACAGGTCTCACAATTCACTCCCAAGCCTACAAGGACCACCTACAACACTACAAAGATGCCCTCTCCCGCGCCCGCTCCGCCTACTACTCTCAAATTATCCACTCTGGCTCCGGAAACCCAAAAGCACTCTTCTCTACAATAAACAAACTCCTCAGCCCCCTGAACACCACCACCCAGTCATTCACAGTAGACAACTGCATCTCCTTCCTTTCATTCTTCCAACGCAAAGTTGAAAACATCTACAACAGCTTGACCACCGCCGCACCCGCTCCCCCTCAAACCACCTGCCCCCCCCCCCCCTTATCCTGCCATCCCCTGTCTCAATTCTCCCCAATCTCCCCTACTGACCTCTCTGAACTCCTCATAGGAATTAAAACTGCCACCTGCACTCTTGACCCCATCCCCTCCAGCTTTGTCAAGGCCTCCCTTCCTGCTCTCTCTCCACTTATCATTGCAACAATAAACTCCTCCCTGTCTACAGGCATCGTCCCACCATCCCTCAAAATTGCTGCTGTTACCCCCATTCTGAAAAAACCTGGACCAAACCCTGACACCCTAAACAACTTCAGACCCATCTCCAACCTACCCTTTCTGTCGAAAGTTTTGGAACGCGCTGTAGCCGCTCAACTCAAACATCACCTCTCTGCCAATAACCTGTATGAAACATTCCAATCCGGATTCCGCTCCAACCACAGTACTGAAACTGCTCTCCTCAAAATCACCAACGACCTTCTCCTCTCCTCTGACGCTGGCAACCTCAACATTCTCATCCTCCTCGACCTCAGTGCCGCCTTTGACACCATCGATCACACCATCCTCCTCACCCGACTTGAAACCACCTTTAACGTTACTGGCACTGCCCTCTCTTGGATTAAATCATACCTCTCTGACAGACGCCAGTTCATCTCCATCAATAACTGCAAATCCCCCACTGCTCCCCTCTCCCAAGGTGTCCCCCAAGGTTCAGTTCTTGGCCCCCTCCTCTTCATCCTTTACCTGTCCCCCCTCGGTCACTTAATCCGCCGTCATGGCCTCCAATTCCACTGCTTCGCCAATGACATCCAGCTTTTCATCTCCACCAAGTCCATCTCCACCGCCACCCACTCTATCCTGACAAACTGCATCACTGAAATAAAATCCTGGCTTCAAATCAACTTCCTCAAACTTAACTATGATAAATCTGAAATAATCATCATTGGCCCAAAAACGCTCATAAAATCCACCAATAACTTTGCCCTCAACATCGACGGTATCCCAGTATCCACCTCCCCTCACATCCGGAATCTTGGCATCATCTTTGACCAAACCCTCTCCTTCGACAAATACACTAAACAGATCACAAAGACAGCCTTCTTTCACCTGAAAAACATCGCCCGTCTCCGTCCATCCCTCTCCTCCATGGCTGCAGAAACCCTCATCCATGCCTTCATCACCTCCCGTCTGGACTACTGCAATAGCCTCCTCTATGGTTCACCCTCAACAATCACCAATAAACTCCAATACATTCAGAACTCCGCTGCCCGTCTACTCACCCATTCCCGGACCCGTGACCACATCACCCCCGTCCTTTACAAGCTTCACTGGCTCCCCATCTCCCAGAGAATCCAGAACAAAATCCTCCTCTCGACCTAGAAAGCCCTCCATAACCTGGCCCCATCCTACCTGGCTGACCTCCTCTCCAGACACACTCCCAACCACAACCTCCGCTCTGCTGGTACCAACCTCCTGACCCCCCCTCCCCCCCCCCCATCCGGACCAAATTCAGATCCTGGGGGGACAGGGCCTTCTCCATCGCTGCTCCCACCCTCTGGAACTCACTACCTCACACCATCAGAGACTCCTCCTCACTCACCACATTCAAAACATCATTCAAGACCCACCTGTTCAACACTGCATTCAACATTTAACCCACAGCATTTAACCCCTGACTATCTCTTCTCCTTCTCCCTCCTTTTTGCTTTGAATATTTCCCTATTGATTCTTGTTTTTTTGCAATTGTTTTTATGTTTTGCTATGCATTATGTTTTGCACTCTGTCAAAGCGTCTTTGGGCTCCCTGAAAAGCGCTATATAAAATAAATGCATTATTATTATTATTATTATCATACGAGGATGATCGGGTGATAGGTAAAATAGGGATTAGGCGAACTCCCCGGTATGTGAAACCTGTAATCATCCCGGTGTCCCGTATGGCAACACACTCTCATACATTAGTTAGCCCGAATAGTGCACAACATTAATTAATCCCCCGCCACCACAATGACTGACCGGAAGAACAAACAGCGACCACGCACTTGGGCTGACAACACCGGCAGGGCAGCAAACATCGCACAGGCAGGCCGAGAGCCATGCCCAGGAGAACTTGTGATTAACAGGGGGGAGGGCGAGTTGGAGGCAGGTCGCTGATTAGAGGGTAGGGAAGATGAAGGACGTGCCACACTGATTGGCCACCGACAATGACGTGTCACACGATGACGTAACACCAAGGGCGCGGGACGCTCGGCCAATCAGTGAGGAAGGCGCGAAAGAGCCACAACAAGCTACGTACTGATTGAAGGAGAAGCGCCGGTGACGTGGGAAGGCAAGAAAGGTCACAAGGAAACGACGCACTGGTTGGGAGAGGGAGGGAGCTGACATCAGACGCCGAGCAGTAAAACCTCTCGCTCACCGGCATTTTCCTCTCTTCCCTTGGCCCTCTTGCTCTGAACTGTCCGTTTGCGTTGGTTCTTCTCGTTTTGGCTTCCTTCCCATTTGGACCCTTTCTGCCCTCGCTTTCTTTCCCGTTTGGACCTCTTCCCTTGCGATCCACAAATTGCCAGCTTGACGACGGACGTTGGAGCAACGTTGGAGTGCCGTCGATTCTCCTCCCTGGCGTTCACGTGCGAGCGAGGCTTGCCACTGGAGCGGGCGACACCGGGGCGAGCGAGTGGCTCGGTGGCCTAGCAGTGTGCAGAGGGGGCCTTATCGAGACCTAGTGGGCACAGGTGCATTGAGGCCTGCTTGGCGCCGACACCGGAGCCGCATCGGACGACTGTGCACGGAGCCGGACCATCCTTGACAACTGCAGACGACTGATCGAGCTAAGATGCATCACACACGAACACAACAAAACCTTTATTTTATTATCCATCCCATTTGTCCTGTTGTTTAAGTCTGGTGTGGGGACGTCCCAACCTAGGTTTAGTTTTTCCGGCGCGTTTTTGTTCTCGGGTTCCGTTGATAAATATTCCTTTTGTACATTTTACCTCCATGTCAGGTTGAATTGATTTGCAGCTTGAAGACTGAGCGGGGCCGTGAAGGTAAGCGGCATTCTCCCCCAAACCCCCCCTGCTCGCGTATCCTCCGCCATCAATTGGAAACGCCTCAAAGTAAGCTCGATTAGCGATCCGTGGACGCTCTGTTTTAATAGAGACGTCCACACGACAATACATAACCATATACGTACATGTACGTTTCCTTCAATATATATACAGTCACATGAAAAAGTAAGTACACCCCATGTAAAGTTTTGACTTTTTCAACATATTTCAACATACAGCTATTTGATCTTCATTTCAACAATATTGATAGATAAAGGTGATATAATACAACAAATATCATGAAACATTTACATTTTGTAGTCCATTGAAAAATTTAAATAAACATAAATGCAAATTTCGCATGTGAAAAAAGTAAGTACACCCTTGGCTCTAATAGGTGGTATTGCCCCCTTTGGCAGAAACGACCTCAAGTCGGCGTTTCTTATAACTGTCTACCAGTCTCTGACATCGACTGGGAGAATTTTTTCCCACTCCTCCATGCAGAATTCTTTCAGCTGTGCGATGATTGAGGGTTTCTTTCATGCACAGCTCGTTTCAAATATAACATCTCGATGGGATTTAGATCCAGGCTTTGACTTGGCCATACCAGAACCCTCCATTTCTTTCTTTTCAGCCATTCCTTGGTGGATTTACTGGTATGTTTAGGGTCATTGTCATGTTGCAAGGTCCATCTTCGGTTGAGCTTCAACTCTCCCACAGATTGCCTCACATTATCCTCAAGCACCCTCTGGTACAATGAAGAATTCATAGTGGATTCTATGATGGTGAGCTGCCCAGGCCCTGATGCAGCAAAGCTGCCCCAAACCATAATATTTCCACCACCATGCTTTACAGTTGGTATCAGGTTCTTGTGGTCAAATGCTATCTTTGGTTTTCGCCAAACATGTCTTCTGGTACTGTGGCCAAATAGCTCTATCTTTGACTCATCTGTCCAGAGCACATTGTTCCAGAAGTGCTGGTCTTTGCCGAGGTGTTCATTGGCAAACTTTAGTCTTGCCCTGATGTTCTTTCTGGACAGCAAAGGTTTCCACCTGGCACACCTCCCAAGTAGATCGAATTTGTGCAGCCTCTTTCTAATGGTAGACTCGTGCACTTTGACATCAACAGTGGCAAGAGCTACCTGTAGGTCCCGTGATGACATTCTGGAGTTCTTATAGACTTCTTTCAGCATCTTGCGGTCTGCTCTCGGGCTGACCTTGCTGGGGCGGCCTGGCCTGAACAAGTTGGCAGTTGTTTGGAATCTTCTCCACTGTTAGATGATCTTCCAGACAGTCAAATGATTGATTTCAAATTGTTTGGAGATCTTTTTAAATCCCTTCCCAGACTCGTCAGCATCTATAACCTTCTTTCTGAATGCCTCCGAGAGCTCTTTTGATCTAGGCATGGTGGTGACGCCGCACAATTCAACAACAAAGAGCAAACCAAACTAAATGTCTGAGGTTTAAATAAGACAGGTTCCTCCAAGATCCTCTCTAACGATGTTTAATCATTTGCACCTGAGCTGATGCACCTGATTCTAATTTTAGGTATTTGAAGTAGTGATAAATGTGGGGGTGTACTTACTTTTTCCACATGCGAAATTTGCATTTATGTTTATTTAAATTATACAATGGACTACAAAATGTAAATGTTTCATGATATTTGTTACACTATATCACCTTCATCTATCAATATTGTTGAAATGAAGATCAAATAGCTGTATGTTGAAATATGTTGAAAAATTCAAAACTTTCCATGGGGTGTACTTACTTTTTCACATGACATGTATGTACATATATATATATATATATATATATATATATATATATATATATATATATATATATATATATATATATATATATATATATGTATATATATATATATGTATGTATATATATATATATATATGTATATATATATATATGTATGTATATATATATATATGTATATATATATATATATATATATATATAAAACACAGTGTGTGTGTGTGTGTGTGTGTGTGTGTGTGTGTGTGTGTGTGTGTGTGTGTGTGTGTGTGTGTGTGTGTGTGTGTGTGTGTGTGTGTGTGTGTGTGTGTAATGTTACCGATAGACTCCTAAACGTAGAGGCTCACGTGCTTGATATTTGGCATACACATGGCCATTGAGCCTGGGAAGAACATGGCCTACCTCAAAATATTTGATGATCCATATTTTTTATTCATATTTACCTCAGCGCATTTCAGCGAGGAATATTATACACGGAATCTGAGCAGGTGGCAGAGCAGCGCGCTGATTCGCTCAGAGCGATCACGTGATGTTCCTTGCCGCCATAAACTCACAGTTACGCGTTCGCACGTAATTCAGAGTGAAAAGCGATTGCGTTTTTTCACATTTCAGCGAGGAACATTGCCATTCACACCACATAGGTTTTTTTTTCTTTCATCTTTACGAGATCCATATTTTTTATTCATATTTACCTCAGCGCATTTCAGCGAGAAATATTATACACGGAATCTGAGCAGGTGGCAGAGCAGCGCACTGATTCGCTCAGAGCGATCACGTGATGTTCCTTGCCACCATAAACTCACAGTTACGCGTTCGAACGTAATTCACATGTTCAAAACGAACGTGATCCGCGAAGCGAGTTGGTCGAGTCGTGCTAACCAAGATGGTGACACGGCGGCTTCACTTTTCACGGAGTATGAGCGTTCTATATATTTTCAATTCAGTGCGCCCGACTCGCTCACGTACTTGATTTGTGGCATAGACATGGCCATTGGGCCTTCACGGTGTAATTTGTGCGAGGCTTTTGTCCAAGTGAGCTTTGAGTCGAGAGGGCGAATGTACGGGTTGGGAATGTACGGGTCTCCCTTCCTCCGCCCGGCAACGCCGGTACTGGAGGGTGTCACAGGATCGGTGAGTCTCCAAAACCCGCTTCGTGCTGTTGCGAAGATGCAGGACGATGTCGCGATTGTTGTGCTGCTCTCCGACCATGAGAACTGCAACGTCATTGTTGACTGGCCCTCCCCTTCCCTCCCCTTTCCCCCTCCCCCCTCTGTCCTCCCCTCCCCCTCCACCCTACCCTCTCCCCTTCTCCCCTCCCCCTCCCCCTCCCTTTTCCCCCTCCCCCTCCCTTTTCCCCCTTCCCCTCCACCCTACCCCTTCCCCTTCCCCCCTTCCCCCTCCCCCTCCCACTCCCCCATCCCCCTCCCCCTCCCCCCTCCCCCTGGCCCGCCGCGCAGCTTCGTCTCTCTCAGCCAGACCCCACCAAGCGCCGTCTCCAACCCAAGCCGACTCTCTCAACCTTCTCACTCGACTCTCAACCGTACCTTCTCACCCGACTCTCAACCGTACCTTCTCACCCGACTGTTCAAGCACTCCCTTTTAGCCGCTTTTATCGTTCGTGTTGGAATCAAGCCGCCGGCTCTGATGACACGCCTACCGGTTGGCTCACCGCGGCGCTGGTTGGCCGGCAAAGGGCTCGCTGACTCCACCTCTGCCGATGCGTCGACGTGCCACACCTTGTTCTGGTGGCTCCGCCCCCTTCTTCCTCGGCTTGACCGCATGGCTAATGGCGGTTTGGGGCCAACAACCAAATCAAGGCAAGGAGCAGTGAACGCCGCTGTCAAACGAAGTACTGGGGCCTATCTTATTTGATTAATGCAACGCAGATTCAACTATTGGGAACAGATCCTTAACTGAAACACATAATAATGAAAGAACTACGGAGAGGTCCTATGGTTCGCGACGTGTTGTACATGGACTAACTAGGGTGCGATCTTTAACAAGCCAATTGATGGGGATATTTACAGGGGAACATTTATAAGGGAAACATTTACTAAAATTTACCCGTGAAGGTTCTAAAAACCGTAACATTATATATATATATATATTGTTGTGGATATGAGGATTGTGTTTTTTAAAAATTGCTTTATTCTGGACCCTCCTGCCTCCAGTTGTGTATAAAGGTCAAAGGTCGTTCCGTAGTTATTTCATAAACAATCACGTTAGCCAATCGTAGATTTCCCCCTTTGTTGACAGTTATTTCCTTATTCTGTGTAGTAGGGTAAGGCCTTGTCTTCCATTAATTGACACTCCATTGCACCGAATTCAAATAGATAGATCCCCTTTCATTCCCATTCCCAAAGCCGCAATTGCCAACTGTTCCCTCCGCGACTCCATTCGCCACGAGGTAGGCTTGGAGAAGAAGGGGGAGGAGCTGCCGAATACTGGGCGTGCCCGCCCATCGTCATCAAGGGTGAAGCCAGAGGGCCGTGCCGACCAATCAGGGCCGAGGCGAGCTCACCGATGGGCGTGTTCTAGAGGCCGGCGGCTTGATTTGCCCGCGGCGTTATAAAGAGCGCGCGCGGAAGCCGTTTGAGGAAAAGTGCGCGAGGAGGGAAGAGAAGCGAGAAGGAAGCCTTGAGACAAGTGCGACAGAAGCGCGGGGGAAGCCTTTAACACAAGTGCGCGAGAGAAGTGCGGGGGAAGCCTTGAGAGAAGTGCACGACGTCACCCTGCTCGCTCCCAGCCTGACGAGGCCCAGCTTGCTGTGCGCCCTGCCAAGCCTTCCAGCTTGTGGTCCGAGCTGAACCTTCCTCCCGGTCCAGCCAATCGTTCCTGCCTCCATTCCCCATTCGTGTGAGTCCGTCTTTGTTTGTTCTGTCCCTGGGTTAATTAAGACTGTAATAGATAAGCTAGCAATTTTCACTGTGTCACCTTTCCTCTTCTGTATTTTATTTTCTTATCCTTCCTTCTTCCTTGGTTTCTTTCAATTGTGTAAATAGTAAATAAATTATATTTGTATTTCTTACCCTTTGTCTTTCTTTCTTCTTTACATCCTTCGTTTTAGTCTTTTCCCCATTGAATATCTGTGGCGCGATTCGGCCAACGTTCAGGAATCGGGTTAGTCGGGGTAACTGTTCGGGCGCGGCGGCCATCCGCTCGGCAAACAACATCCTCGCCGCGGTCCCGTAACAATATATATTGTTACGGATCTCACCGTCGGCCCTTTTTCCCCTTACCAAGGGGGAATTAATCCCCTTGTCTGCGACTGACCGACGTGAGTCCTGAAGCTGCCCAGCTCCCTCCAGAGAGGCAGGTGAGCAACCTCGTTCAAGACCGCGGACAAGATGTTATTTGCCGAGCGGATTAGCAGCCGCGGCTCGAACCATTAACAGAAACTAGACCCGATTCTTATGCGTTGGCCAAATCGTGCCACAGGTATTCAATGATGGAAAAGACAAGGACGAACAGATGTGAAGGAAAGAAGGCAAGGTAGGAAGAACAGGGATTTATTATTAACTATTATGTACAAGACCAAAGAAACCAAGGAAGAAGGAAAAATACGAAAATAAAGACAGAAGCAGAAGGAGACACAGTGCAAATATTAACTTATACAAGCTTACTTATACCCAGGACAACACGAAGGACAGACGACAATCAGACTTACACGGGGAATGAAGCAGGAATGAATGGCAGGAGGTGGATGGCTGGACGGACGAGAAGGTGGGATCACAGGGCGGGAAGGATGCGGGCCCGGTTGGTGTGATGACGCGGCTCGAGGTGAGCAGCCGCCGACCCTCCTCAAGCGTGTTCGCACGGCGGCGTTGCTTCGCGGCTGCAACTGCCATCAAAGCTCAAAACTGCGGTGGTCTCAAAGCTGCGGTGGACTCAAAGCTCATCGGAGGTCCCTCGCTCATGTGTGTTTCATCTGCCGCATCTCCCGCATCTCACTCCGCAGTCCTTCCCCACCCCCTTTTTATCAGGCACGTCGTGATCAAGCCGCCGGCCTGTTGGAAACGCCCATCGGTGAGCTCGCCTCGGCCTTGATTGGTCGCGAGGGCTCACCGATCCCGCCCCTTGAGGAGGCGTTGGCAAAGCCACGCCTTGTTCCTGGCGCTTTGCTGACTCCTCCCACCTTCCGCTCCGAGATGACCTCGTGCGTAATGGAGTCTTGGGGTGAAGAAAACTGCCCAAAGTTACTGGCACTTTGAAGAGGCCATGGGGGTGTCGGAGGGATCTATCTTATTTCAATTCGGTGCAATGCAGGGTCAACTAGTGGGAAACAGAGCCTTAAACTACATAGAATAAGAAATAACTATTTAGAAGGGTATATGGTGGCCTACGTGCTTGCGATGGATTAACTAAGGGGACGACCTTTGACCTTTACACTTAATGGAGGTATTTACAAGGATCATTACACTATCTACAGAGGGTGATATTTAAAACAAAGGATTCTCAAATCCGCAACAATATATATATATATATATATATATTGTTATGGATCTCTCCGTCAGCCTTTTTCCCCTTAAGAAGGGGGGATCAATCCCCTTGTCCGTGACTGACCGACGTGAGTCCTGGGGGTCCCAACGCTCCTCCCGGTCGGGAGCAGCCAGGGTATTTGGTCTACAAAAAGTCCCAAGGACCTGAGTGCCACTCCTGACCGCGAGCAAGGGAGGGGCTCCCGCTCGAACCCCGGTTTTAGATGTTATAATTGCCGAGCGGTGTTAGCAACACGACGTTCGAGCTATTACCACAGACTAAACCCGATCCTGAAACGTTGGCCAAAATCGCGCCACAGGTATTCAATGAGGGAAAAGACAAGGACGAAACGGATGTGAATGAAGAAGAAGAACGAAGGTAGGAAATACAAATATAATTTATTACTACTATTTACAAGTCAAAAGAAACCAAGGAGGAGGAAGGATAATAAAATAAAGACAGAAAGAATGGAAGGAACAGAAGACACAGTGCAATTACTAGCTTACCTATTCAGTCTTACTTAACCCCAGGACAAGACAAAAGACAGACGACGAGCAGACTCACACGAATGGGGGATGAAGGCAGGAACGATTGGCTGGAAGGAGAGGAAGGTTCAACTGGAACCGGAGCACGGTCGGGCCGGGAGTGAGCAGCCGCCGCCCCTTCTCGATCGGTTTCGCCGGCGGCGTTCCTTCGCGGCCACGGTCGAAACTGCTGTCAAAGCCCAAAGCTGCGGTGGTCACAACTGCGGTGGACTCAAAGCTGCGATGGTTAAAGCTGCGGTGGTTCAAAGCTCATGGGACATCCCTCTCTCATCTCCTGGATCACGCAGCTCGTCTCAGGTGCGTCGCGTGCTCTCCAAGGGCTCATCTCCACTCTCGGTGGACTGCTCTTCCTCCACTGATGGACTTGAACTCAACTGGTGGACTGTGGTATTCAACAATTCTCTGACGCATCTGCCGTGGGGGCGTTGCGTGACGGGTTCTTCTCCCTCTTCAGTCCCTCCCAACTTCCTTTTATAAGGCGCCTGCCGATCAAGCTGCCGGCCTTTTTGAAACGCCCATCGGTGAGCTCGCCTCGGCCTGGATTGGTCGCGAGGGCTCACCGATCCCGCCCCCTTGATGAGGCGTTGGCAAAGGCACGCCTTGTTCCTGGCGCTTGGTTGACTCCTCCCACCTTCTTCTCCGAACCGACCGCGTGCTCAATGGAGGCAATTGCAGTTGGTAAATGTGGTTGGCAATGGTGATGCCACTAACCCCATCCAAAGTTACTGGCACTTTGAAGATGCCAAGGGGGCGTCGGAGGGGCCTATCTTATTTCACCTGATGCAATGCAGAGTCAACTAATGGGAAACACAGCCTTAAACTACATAGAATAAGGAGATAACTACTTAAGAGGGTATATGATTGGCTACGTGTATGTATATGGAGTAACTAGGAGGACGACCTGTGACCTTTACACACGGAGGGTGATATTTACAACAATTCTCATTACACTACAACAATAAAAAAACCACAGGATTCTCAAATCCGCAACAATATGTATATATATATATACACACACATACTTGCGCATATAATATGTAGACGTACATATACACAAACATCCACACACTCATTCATTCACCTTAGCCTCTTTTCAGTCCACTGCATTACAATGGCCTCTCTCAACTCACCTTGGTTGAATTAGCAATACTCGCCACGCTTCGTGATGCCTGGCAAGAAAGTCAGGATAGGAATTTGGAATCGGGGGCAGCAATGTCCCTTGGGTGGATGTTAATCTGGTTGTCCCATCTGCTGGCATAGCTCTAGGACATCAGAGATCCCAAGTGTCTTTCCCAAAGGGTAGGCAGGTTATCGCCGGTATCGTGATAAAATCACCTTCAGTCGAACCTCGGGTCTGGATGACAGATTTGGACCAAATACATTGCCTCGCCGACCCCACAAGAAGGTGAGCATTTGTTATTAATTGAACTGTTGTTTAATCCTGACTTTATCTATCCCAATTTTTTGGCCAATCCCCCATTTCCATTCATGATCTTTTCAAACTCCTGCTAACCTCTGCTACATCCCGCCTTTTCTTCCAGATCATATTTTTTGTATCTCCGTGGAATATGTCCGCTTGTTTCCTTCTACCCTTCTGTGTCGGTCAAGACCTGTGCTTATCTGAGATTGGCTTTAAGGATAAGGAGAGACAAACTGTTTCATTTATACCTCTCTCTATCATCCACCCTAATGGCTGCAATTTCACAGTTCATGGCTGGCTGGAGATTTGGCCCACCTGTTTCCTGGGCCTAAAACCCAAGCAGCTGGCTCCTTGGAGCTCCCCTCCTTTCTCACTTTTGCTTTTTTCCCTTTGACCCAACATCCAAAAAAACATCGAGCAAACGATAAAAGTCTCTTGACCAGGTTATGTTTGAGCGCAAAGGCCGAGGCTCACTTGCGGAGAGATTGCGCAGCGCAACAGAGGTGTCGGACATCCCTAAGTTGCAATTGAAGTTGTTAGGGTTAGGGCTCGTTGTTAGGGTTAGGGTTAGGGTTGTTAGGGTTAGGGTTAGTTGTTAGGGTTAGGGTTAGTATCTTCATTGAATGTCCAACCGATTGTCTTGTCTCATGCGCAAGCCGTCCCGCACAGGCAACTTCCGCAGAAAATATCCCATTCCAACTTCTACCTGATTCTCTGTTTACAGCAGCGTTTGTTTCCTACTCATTCACACTGTTTATCACAAAGCTCCGGCCGATTAAACATCTTGTAAACATTGTTTGCAGAGGTAGAATTTGTGAAAAAAAAAGAAGGTATGTTTGAAAATGTGTCCGCAAATTCTTGCCGGGGGCATTGCTCTGGCTTAAATGAGCAAGTTGCCGGTTGTTAGAGTCGCTAGCAATTCGAGTTGTAAGTCGCAGCGTAAGGCACCAGGCCTTCCCGTGCGCTGAGCTACGCCCTGGATCCCCGCTGCTCAGGGGTTGCTTTAATCAGGAGCAGGAGCACCGAGCGGCACCTACACAAACGAAAAACGATGACATTACAGAAAGTCTGAATTGGCTGCAATTGTGGAATTATTACTTAACGTGTATTGTTATCTATTTTTAAGACACTGTGTCTGCAGGAACGGTCCCGCAGGGGGCTCTGTTTACTGACAAGGCCTGGGCTTAGCCAGGAACTCCTGACACTGTTCCTGCAGGATTCGGTTTCACGGGCTGGCTCTGTTTACATCGACACAGCAGGACAGATGAATGTCCTTTTGAACCGGTGTAACGTGGGGAAACCGAGCTGCATTGTCTTACGCCAACACGGTTCATCCATGTACCCCGTTACCTGTCTGCCGTGTCTGCTGCGAGTGGCTACGATAGCTTGGCGGAACAGCATAGGCCACCCAGGAGAAAACAGGACTCATTTATCAGGTATGTAAAGTTTAATTGCCATCATGTGCCCTATGTAGGGTGTCGGTGCTGCCAGAGCGGTCTCTTGGTGAGGGATACACTGCGTTGTTCGCCATTACCTTCCAGCTATAGTCAGGGCAGGAAGTTGTAATTTGTTCAATGTACCAGAGATAAATTGCATCCTCTGGAATCTTTAACATCCACCGACAGTAGACACAAGTTACCGAATCACATTACAGAAGACTCCTTCATTTTGGTGCCAGAAGAAAGAAAAATCTTTGTTCATTTAGCCCTGGCAAGTTCGACTCACAAATTCAGAAACATATTTCCCTCCATATAATCTGTGGCACGATTGTCGAACGAGACACCTATCTTCGGAATTCCTTGTACGATACGTATATGCACTTCTTGGGAATGTCACGAGTATTTATTTTCATCTTCCGGCCAGCCTGTTTGCTCAGACGAGGGTGGGAAGATCTCAACGGGCCAGTGTAGTGAACCCACCACCAAGAAAGGTCATACAATAGTTAAAGGTAACTTAATTCGGACCTGAACCAACATCTCCTGGACTTGTTCTTGACACCTACCTGACTCATCCTCCAAGTTTCGTCCGAATCCGTCAATAACTTTTTGAGATATCCTGCTCACAGACAGACAAACAGGGGTGTAAACGTAACCTTCGGTGGGGAAGGTATTTCATTTCTAAATATTAACGGAATCCACCATATTGATTGCATCCTATATCCATAAGGTCATGCAAAAATGACCCAAAACACAATGCATTGTGGGAATCAGTGATAATATTCACGTGGGACCTTGATCTAACTTTCTGTGCCCCTTCCCCACCCCCCTTCCTCACCCTTCCCCTCTCCCTCACCCTGGCCCCCCTCCCTCACCCTGGCCTCCCTCCCTCACCCTGCCCCTCTCCCTCACCCTGGCCCCCTCCCGCACCCTGGTCCCCCTCCCTCACCCTGCCCCTCTCCCTCACCCTGCCCCCCTCCCTCACCCTGGTCCCCCTCCTTCCCCCCCCAACCAAAGTCCAACCCCATAGCTCAATTATTACCATTTGGAATCATGAAATTACTCTCGATCCCCACTCTCTCGGTTTCACTCTTCTCTCACAATGAAAACACAATGACGTTTAAATTCCTCCCTTTGCAGCTTTTAGTATTTATTTTGCACACTGCTGGACAGGTAATTAGATGAGGATCTAAGCTTCACCTTGACACTTTCCGAGCTCCAGTGGTGCAAATTACACGCCTCGTGTCGGAGCTTTAATGAGCGCCTGATGATTGCTTCTGCTCGGCCATTCTTACCCAGTGAGAAACAGAAACTTTGGCTTTTCCAGAAACGCGAAACCCGTCGCAGTGCTGACGTCACGATCGCATTGAAGCTTCAACTCGAATTGTAACAACTACTATGTAGCAGGAAGTCATCATAACTTGGATACTTGCAATCAAAATATTATTGTTATCAACGACAAAGTTTTGGAAAAATTATATGTGTTCAAAACCAATGCGTACATTTGTATCTTGTGTACTTTTCCCAGCCAACTTGTGTATGATTGTTCATTAGTGTACATACATTAATGTACATAGTTGATTGTTCATTAGTGTACATACATTGGTGTACATACATGATTGTTCATTAGTGTACATACATTAATGTACATACATGATTGTTCATTAGTGTACATACATTAGTGTACATACATGATTGTTCATTAGTGTACATACATGATTGTTCATTAGTGTACATACATTAGTGTACATACATAATTGTTCATTAGTGTACATACATTAGTGTACATACATGATTGTTCATAAGTGTACATACATTAGTGTACATACATGATTGTTCATTAGTATCCATACATTAGTGTACATACATGATTGTTCATTAGTGTACATACATTAGTGTACATACATGATTGTACATTAGTGTACATACATTAGTGTACATACATTAGTGTGCATACATGATTGTTCATAAGTGTACATACATTAGTGTACATACATGATTGTTCATTAGTGTCCATACATTAGTGTACATACATGATTGTTCATTAGTGTACATACATTAGTGTACATACATGATTGTTCATTAGTGTACATACATTAGTGTACATACATTAGTGTGCATACATGATTGTTCATTAGTGTACATACATTAGTGTACATACATGATTGTTCATTAGTGTACATACATTAGTGTACATACATGATTGTTCATTAGTGTCCATACATTAGTGTACATACATGATTGTTCATTAGTGTACATACATTAGTGTACATACATGATTGTACATTAGTGTACATACATTAGTGTACATACATTAGTGTGCATACATGATTGTTCATTAGTGTACATACATTAGTGTACATACATGATTGTTCATTAGTGTACATACATTAGTGTACATACATGATTGTTCATTAGTGTACATACATTAGTGTACATACATGATTGTTCATTAGTGTACATACATTAGTGTACATACATTAGTGTGCATACATGATTGTTCATTAGTGTACATACATTAGTGTACATACATGATTGTTCATTAGTGTACATACATTAGTGTACATACATGATTGTTCATTAGTGTACATACATTAGTGTACATACATGATTGTTCATTACTGTACATACATTAGTGTACATACATGATTGTTCATTACTGTACATACATTAGTGTACATACATGATTGTTCATTAGTGTACACTGTACATACATAATAGTGTACATACATGATTGTTCATTAGTGTACATACATAATAGTGTACATACATGATTGTTCATTAGTGTACATACATAGTGTACATACATGATTGTTCATTAGTGTACATACATAGGCCAACATATAAAGGATGATTAGTTATTTAAAGGCATGGCCTTGCATCATCGACTGCACCATCATTCGGAGGGACGTTAAACCGGGCTCCCCATCTACCAGCATTCCCTGGTGGACATTGAAGACCTTTCACAAAAATGTGTGTCGGCTTGTCCAAAAATTCCAAATTTCTGCCCAAACCTGTGACAGAGACATGGTTGTCCAGGGTTGGTTCTCTGCTATGAAAACGTTCACGACGTGTCATATGTATCCTGATGCTCCTTCAAAGAGTTTGACAGTTAAGCAAGATCCACTTTAAAAGGGTACTTGCACCGGTGATTAATGTGGTAAGATAGGTTTCTATCTACTTTGTATGTTTAGGGTACTTTTCACCACATGAGTGTCAACTAAATCATGACCCAATGTTTTGCCAACTATGTGGGTCATGTAACACTTCAGGGAGCAGAGATGCTCGCCCCTTTCATTTGTAGGTGACGTCATGGGGGGACCTTGGCATACCCAAGGTCGTAATGAGACAACATCACTGCATGGTATGCATGCGGTCGTTCAAATTCCATGCAAAAAAAAAAACAAAGAAAAAAGTTTTCTTCTTGGCTCCTGCAAACCAACCAAACCGGAGCGGAATGCTGGAAAAATGCATCCATGATGATCACTGAGACCCGACATATGTTGACATGTGTGACACATGACATTTATATATATATATATATATATATATATACGAGGGCATATATAAAATATGGATGTATGGATGGATGTATGTGCAGGCAGATTTTTTGGTGCCATGAGACCAAGGTAAAGTTAAAACACGATATTGCAACTGCAACACTTGGCCTTAGACATTATAGACAAAATGATAGTTGCCTGTAATCGGAAGTTTACAAGAAACAACGCCCTTGAAGACAACGATATCCTTCCTAAGTTTGTGAAAAGGTAAACACAACAACTTTGGAAAAGGTTTACTGCATACATTTTGAAAGTCTAAGACCAGGACAAATACAGTTCAGTTCATTTCAAACAGGTTTGTGTCCTCACATCGAGAAACAAAAGTTCTTGCGTTTCTTGTTAATTTTTAGGTCTGAAAAAGTATTTTGCTGTCATATGTACATACGGGTGTGTGTGTGTATGTATATATATATACACAAAGAATTAAGTTAAGCACCCCTACACAACGAATTAAGGTAAGCACCCCCTAATATATATTCTTTGTGTATATGTATACATTGGCATATATTCTAAGGTATGTGAGATCAAATAATGATTGGTATGACATTAGCAATTATCCATTGATGAAATTGAGTGATCAAAGTGAAAAAAAGTGATTGGTTGAGTCAGTGCTCCGATCACGTGGGTCCTACACACGTTATTGACGCAAAGATCGCTAGAGGTCTTCTCAGAACAATGACTGTACGTTAGAAAACATAAACGTCATCCACACTGTCCGTGATGGACCTATAGCTCCATACTTAAATTGAGGTGAAAATATGCCTAAAATTCCCAAAAAATTTCACCTTAAATTATTCAGAATAAAATATTGAAAACGGCATGATTGTTATGTTTTTATGTGACCATAATATCACTTCTCCAGAAAATATAGCAATATCATGGGTATATTACACTGTTTTGACGACAACAAACTTGTAATGTGCGAGGTTGTAAAAAAACGGGGGGGGTGCTTAACTTAATTCTTTGTGTATATATATATATATATATATTGTTGCCTTTCGTCGTGGACTTTTTTGAATTTCAAAATTGTACTCGGCGTGCTGACCCAACGCTTCATTGACAGGTTTAATGAAAAGACAGGATATTGTAGTTCACAAACATATTGCATGTCTGTCTGTGAATCTCAATGGAGATGTAAAATGCCGTAAAACACACAAATAAAGGATATCGCCATGGTTGTTGTTCTTTGTGCGCTCCTTCCATGTACTTTTATATATTAATGTGCTGCTTTGAGTAATATTATTATATTTCCTTTTGTTTTCTCCTCCCGTGGCCTTATAAAGGGTTCCTGCTGTCGTAAAATAATAAATGTTATCTTTGGAACCGCTACATTAAAGCTCAAGACCTCGCATCTTCTTCTTCAAATCTGGAAACACGGGCATTTAAAAGAGGCAAGATTGAGATTCAAGGAACTAATTTTTGCTCCAAGTAATTGGCGTGTTAGCTTTCCAATGGTACAACTTACATATTCTACAACAGTAGAAACTCTTTAGAATAAAGCGATACGGATGGAGAACCTCGGCTCCTTTTACAGTCACGTGGAAAAGTAAGGACACCCCATGTAAAGTTTTGACTTTTTCAACATATTTCAACATACAGCTATTTGATCTTCATTTCAACAATATTGATAGATAAAGGCGATATAATACAACAAATATCATGAAACATTTACATTTTGTAGTCCATTGTATAATTTAAATAAAGATAAATGCAAATTTCGCATGTGGAAAAAGTAAGTACACCCCTACATTTATCACGACTTCAAATACCTAAAATTAGAATGAGGTGCACCAGCTCAGGTGCAAATGATTAGAACATCGCGAGAGAGGATCTTGGAGGAACCTGCCTTCTTTAAACCTCAGACATATAGTTTGGTTTGCTCTTTGTTTTTGAAGTGTGCAGCATCACCATGCATATATCAAAAGAGCTCTCTGAGGCCTTCAGGAAGAAGGTTATAGATGCCTACGAGTCTGGGAAGGGATTTAAAAAGATCTCCAAACAATTTGAAATCAATCATTCGACTGTCCGGAAGATCATCTACAAGTGGAGAAGATTCCAAACAACTGCCAACTTGTTCAGGCCAGGCCGCCCCAGCTAGTTCAGCCCGAGAGCAGACCGCAAGATGCTGAAAGAAGTCTCGAAGAACCCCAGAATGTCATCACGGGACCTACAGGTAGCTCTTGCCACTGTTGATGTCAAAGTGCACGAGTCTACCATTAGAAAGAGGCTGCACAAATTTGACCTACATGGGAGGTGTGCCAGGAGGAAACCTTTGCTGTCCAGAAAGAACATCAGGGCAAGACTAAAGTTTGCCAATGAACACCGAGGCAAAGACCAGCACTTCTGGAACAATGTCCTCTGGACAGATGAGGCAAAGGTAGAGCTATTTGGCCACAGTACCAGAAGAAATGTTTGGCGAAAACCAAAGACAGCATTTGACCACAAGAACCTGATGCCAACTGTAAAGCATGGTGGTGGAAATATTATGGTTTGGGGCAGCTTTGCTGCATCAGGGCCTGGGCTGCTCACCATCATATAATCCACTATGAATTCTTCATTGTACCAGAGGGTGCTTGAGGATAATGTGAGGCCATATGTCGGAAAGTTGAAGCCCAACCGAAGGTGGACCTTGCAACATGACAATGACCCTAAACATACCAGTAAATCCACCAAGGAATGGCTGAAAAGAAAGAGATGGAGGGTTCTGGAATGGCCAAGTCAAAGCCCGGATCTAAATCCCAACGAGATGTTGTGGGTGGATTTGAAACGAGCTGTGCATGCAAGAAACCCCTCAAACATCGCACAGCTGAAAGAATTCTGCATGGAGGAGTGGGAAACAATTTCTCCCAGTCGATGTCAGAGACTAGTAGACAGTGATAAGAAACGCCTACTTGAGGTTGTTTCTGCCAAAGGGGGCAATACCACCTATTAGAGCCAAGGGTGTACTTACTTTTTCCATAGAAGGAAATGGCATCTCTGTTAATTTTTTTGTTGAATAAATTATTGCAAAGTCAATTGTTCATTGTTTTTTGTTCAATTAGATCACCTTTATCTCTAGGTACTGTTTCAATGAAGATCAAATATTGATATGTCCACATATGTTAAAAAGATTTTTTTTAAACATTTCATGGGGTGTACTTACTTTTTCACGTAACTGTATGTATATGTGTATACCCTTGCACCTTTTTCAAATAACGCACCATTTTCTCTAAAAAGTAAGTTCAAATTGACAAAAGTATTTCGTCTCCACAATTCTTTATTTCACTGTTAATATTACAGAACCTTTGTTTTTGATTCAGAACTTAATATATCCTTTTAAATCAGGAAATAAAAAGAAATGGCATTGTCAAAATTATTGACACCCGAGACTTAATATTTGGTAGCACATCATTTGGACAAAATAACTGCAGACAAAGCGCTTCGTATAGCCATGAATGAACTTCCTACACCTCTCTACTGGCAGTTTGGCCCACTCTTCTTGTACAAACTGCTCCAGTTCTCCCAGATTTGAAGTGTGCATTCTCCCAACTGCTGTTTTCAGATCTCCTCACAGGTGTTCAATGGGATTTAGATCTGGACTCATTTCTGGCCACTTCAGAACAGTCCAGTGTTTTGTCTTGAACCATTCCTGGGTGCCTTTTGAAGTGTGTTTGGGGCCATTGTCCTGCTGGAAGACCCATGACCTTCGACGGAGACCCAGCTTTCTGACTGGTTTTAACATTGTGCTCCAAAATGCCTTGGTAATCTCCTGATTTAATGATGTCGTGCATACATTCAAGGCATCCAGTGCCAAAGGCAGCACAGCATCCACAAAACATCACTGAACCTCCTCCATGTTTGACTGCAGGGAAGGTGTTATTTTCTTTGAAGGCTTCATTTTGTTTTCTGTAAACATAGAGATGATGTGCTTTACCAAAAAGCTCTAATTTGGTCTCATCTGTTTACAGGACATTCTTCCAGAAGGATTTTGGCTTGTTCAGGTGTGTTTTTGGAAAACTACATTTGGGCTTTCTTATGTCTCTCTCAGCAGTGGGGTCCTCCCGGGTCTCCAACCCTAGAATCCCCTTTCGTTGAGTTGATGACAGATGGTGCGAGTTGAAACTGTCGTACCTTGTGTCTGAAGGTGAGCTTGAATCTGTTTGGTACTTACTCGAGGTGCTTCTCCACCATTCGAACAATCCTTCGCTGCAATCTTTGATCAAGATTTCTCTTGCGGCCACATCCAGGGAAGTTGGCTACAGTGTCATGGGCCTTAACCTTCCTGATAGCATTGCATATGGTGGACACAGGAACATCAAGGTCTCTGGAGATGGACTTGTAGCCTTGAGATTGTCCATGCTTGGCTACAATTTTGTGTCTGACCTCAGACAATTCTCTGGTTTTCTTTCTTTTCTCCATGCTCATTGTGGTACACACATGACACACAATAGCAGAATAACTCCTTTTCTCCATTGAAACTGGTTGAATGAGTGATTTTTTTTTTATTGCAGGCACCTGCAACTCACCATAGGTGAGTTAAATTCCAAAGTAAAGGAGAATCACCTCCTTGAAATCTAATTATTTCTTACAACTTTTAAAAGGTGCCAATAATATTTTCACGTCAGCCCGGCGGTTAACACCGCTGGATGACGGAAAGCCGTAATGGTCCCCAATTCCGAGGTGCGCAGCCGAACCGGGTGGTTGGTCTGTCGCATGCGGGTGAGGGAACCAAAGTTCTTTCCTGGACAGAAGCCACACGGGTTTATTCTCGTACCCGCAAACAAAGAAACACAACACAACAAATAAAATGCAGCACAATAATTTGATGAAAACAAATGCAATACAAAAGTGGGGAAACAAAACTAAGATTCTACTTTGAGACGTCTCTACTCAGACACAAATGTACAATAGGGGAATGATACAATATAATAAATTGTTTTCACTCAGCTCTGGTTCAAAATGTGTTGAAGGGCTTGTCGGTCGTCGCCGCCGGCCCAGCCACTCGCGCGGGAAGTGCTCTGACAATGGCGCCGAAACCCCGCATCAAAAACGCCCAGGCGCGAAGCAAACAGTCAAACGGCCCTTCCTCGCTTCCACCACCGAGTGCTACGTGCCCCAGCTTCCCCAAAAAGCACCACAGTCCAACAACACCCCCTCCTTCAACGTTGCAAAAAGTTTGCACGAGCTCCGAAAAGTTCTCCTCACGCTCGAACACGAGCCAGGAACATACAAACCAGAGATAAAAAGCGATTGCCTCAGACGAAAACCAGACCGAGAGAGACTCTTTCCTCCCTCCTCTCGAACTTTCCCACTCTCACGTCACGCTGACAAGTCGCCGAGCTCTCGAAACACCCCCTGTCCTCTCGACCAATGACGAAGCTCGGGGCGTGGCCTTCCCGCTCTGCTCTTTCTAGATGCGGGGCTTATTTGTCGATCGAGAATGTTCGGGCTTCTGTTGGCAATTACCCTGTTATCGTTGGTTAATGGACGGTTGTTGTTGTTGTTGTTGTAATATTGTTGTTGTTGGTTTTTATAGCCGACCTTGTGGTAATTGTAAAAACATAAGGAAAAAACACCGAGGGCAATCACACACTGGGGAAAAACAGGTCTTAACCCCCTATCTAATTACCATAGCTTCACCCCTCGTGTGAAGACACATAATCAACTTAAGCTCCAGTTTCCCTACTTAAATTTCATCGAGAGGTCTCCTACTTGTCCACGAACCATACTACACCTATACGATCCTACCTGTACGATGATATTTCATCATCTACCCCCACAAACGTAACAATATTGTCTGGGCCATTTTAGCATTTCTGTGTGGAATAAGCTAAGATTTAGCAATTTTTTCAGCTTTTTTTGTTTTGTTCCACTGCAAAGAAAGAAATACACATGTGGATGTGAAAAGATTTTTTAATTTCAACAATTTTCTGGAAGAACAGTGCATTATTTGAAAAAAGTGCAAGGGTGCCAATGTTTTTGGCCACAACTGTATGGGTAAGAAACCAGGACAATGATTAAACCGCTCTGCACCTTCACCTCTGTAACGACATCATTAAGCAACCAAGTGTTGAAGAGGTGGTCTTAGACATCTGAAAGCCAAAGTTTCCGGTGCAATCTTGCCACATAAAAGGCTACCAGCAGGCTACCAGCTGGCAAAAACATGCAATTACAGTCCAGGTCACAGACTTTACAAAATTAGCAACATTGCGAACACAAAGGCACAATCAACTCGGACAGCAGTTTGTCAAAAGTACAAAGAACCTGAAGGGCTCGCGCGTTTCAGGTAGTCGGTGGTA
The DNA here is from genome assembly GCF_964187855.1 of Myxine glutinosa. NCBI lineage: Eukaryota > Metazoa > Chordata > Myxini > Myxiniformes > Myxinidae > Myxine > Myxine glutinosa. The sequence goes on from NC_136269.1 coordinate 123,304,300, forward strand.
TTCACCTATACAGGTTGTGTGTGACCTGAAGGTAGCAGAGGGATTCTCTGGGTGTCGTTGTCCACTGCAGACCTTTGAGGTGAGCATTAGGGCTTTTTGATAAATACTTTCTTAGTTGATTGGTTCTGAACAAAATGCTCCTAAAATTTTAGTGGACGAAGTCAACCAACTACAATTATTGGATCTCACCTACTCTTGATGAAGGACGTGGTGGGATCTTTAACGTCCAACAACCAATGCCGACAGATGGGACCCCTAGTTTTAGCGTCCATCCAAGGTCCAGAATGATATTTTATAACTGGGTTGGTATTTGAACCCAGGTGAGTCAGCTCAGAAGTGAGTGTGTATACCTCCAGGCTCTCCTGCCAGCTCCCTAACACCTATGGAGGTAACATGAAGTTGATGTTTCGGGCGTTAACCATTTGTTGGAGAAAAAAACAAACATTTCCTTTCCCTCCGCTCCTCCTACTCCTATCACTTCCAACCCTCCCTTTTCGCTCCGACGAAGGGTTAACGCCCAAAACGCAAGCTTCTCCTTTATTCCCACGGCGGTTAACACACTTGGATGAACGTGCTGTTGATCCCATCCAATGTTCGACCCCTTGGGCTGATGCAGACCGACATTGGCCTTCACAAACAACACGAGTTCTTCATTTAATGACGAGTTTCTCTTGGATCCTTTGGCCCCGACTGAGGTCAACGCACCCACAGCAGTCATACCAGAAACTGCTGATTTGGGGAATTTTTACATTCCATCGGTTCCTATAATGTGGGAAATTGAGAAGTCCAAAACGAGGTTACAGTGTGCCAAAAAGAAATGTTATCATAAAGAACCATCTCTTCATTCCATAAAAAAATGTGGTGGAAATTTTCACTACCCCCCAAACCCCGTCCTACTTGTCTCGTACATTCCCTTTCCCTTCCTCCTTTCACTTCCCAACATCCTTTCCCTCCTCTTTACACTCCTCCATCCCACACTTCATTACACTCTCCTCCTCATTGGCTCTTAATCTCTTCCTTTTCTCACTTGTATTTTTCACAATCGAAGCCTCTGCCTCCCCTTGCATCCTCATCCGTTACCGTACGTAACAAATAGACATGGCCTAGCGAGGTTCCATTCAAGGAAAATACATCATCATCCGTTACCGTACGTAATAAATAGACATGGCCGAGCGAGGTTCCATTCAAGGAAAATACATCATCATCCGTTACCGTACGTAATAAATAGACTTGACCGAGCGAAGTTCCATTCAAGGGAAATACATCATCATCCGTTACCGTACATAATAAATACACATGCCCTGCCATCGCTGCCATCTAATTGCTTAGCGATTAGGATAGGATTTTAGGATAGGATATCCTATTAGGATATCCTATTAGGATAGGATAGGATTAGGATAGGATTAGGATTAGGATATCGCTTAGGATAGCGTAATAAATACACATGGCTTAGCGAGGTTCCATTCAAGGAAAATGCATCATCATCCGTTACCATACGTAATAAATAGACATGGCCTGGCGAGGTTCCATTCAAGGAAAATACATCATCATCCGTTACCGTACGTAATAAATAGACATGGCCTAGCGAGGTTCCATTCAAGGAATATACATCCTCATCCGTTACCGTACGTAATAAATAGACATGGCCTAGCGAGGTTCCATTCAAGGAATATACATCCTCATCCGTTACCGTATGTAATAAATAGACATGGCCTAGCGAGGTTCCATTCAAGGAAAATACATCATCATCCGTTACCGTACCTAATAAATAGATGGCCTAGCGAGGTTCCATTCAAGGAAAATACATCCTCATCCGTTACCGTACGTAATAAATAGACATGGCCGAGTGAGGTTCCATTCAAGAAAAACATCATCATCCGTTACCGTACCTAATAAATAGACGGCCTAGCGAGGTTCCATTCAAGGAAAATACATCATCATCCGTTACCGTACGTAATAAATAGACATGGCCTAGCAAGGTTCCATTCAAGGAAAATACATCATCATCCGTTACCGTACGTAATAAATAGACATGGCCGAGAGAGGTTCCAATCAAGGAAAATACATCGTCATCAGTGACCGTATGTAATAAATAGACATGGCCTAGCGAGGTTCCAATCAAGGAAAATACATCATCATCCGTAACCGTACGTAATAAATAGACATGGCCTAGCGAGGTTCCATTCAAGGAAAATACATCATCATCCGTAACCGTACGTAATAAATAGACATGGCCTAGCGAGGTTCCATTCAAGGAAAATACATCATCCGTAACCGTACGTAATAAATAGACATGGCTGAGCGAGGTTCCATTCAAGGAAAATACATCATCATCCGTTACCGTACGTAATAAATAGACATGTCCTAGCGAGGTTCCATTCAAGGAAAATACATCATCATCCGTTACCGTACATAATAAATAGACATAGCCTAGCAAGGTTCCATTCAAGGAAAATACATCATCATCCGTTACCGTACGTAATAAATAGACATGTCCTAGCGAGGTTCCATTCAAGGAAAATACATCATCATCCGTTACCGTACGTAATAAATAGACATGTCCTAGCGAGGTTCCATTCAAGGAATATACATCCTCATCCGTTACCGTACATAATAAATAGATATGGCCGAGCGAGGTTCCATTCAAGGAATATACATCCTCATCCGTTACCGTACGTAATGTTTCTTGCTCTTTTCTCTGAAACTACAAACACAATTTCAATGAAACTTCACCACAACCTTAATCACCCGTGATGTAACAATGTTTGTTGTCGCCATTAGAATAATTCGGAGAGCCTTTCACTCCGAAGCCTATCGGATTCGGAGAGCCTATCTCCGAGGGCCTTTCACTCACTCATCGCAGACAGGTAGGTGGTCTTTCTGTCTTCTACCGACTCCTCTCCGGCCTTGCTCCCCCAGCTCTCTCTGTGCTTTGTCCCCCAAATATTCCTACAGGTCGCACAAGATCTGCCAGCAACCCTCTTATGGTTAAACTGCCGAAATCTCGGCTCTGCTCACCTTCACTCTTTCATTCCTCTTTCCTCCCGCCTCTGAAACAAACACCCTCACTCCCTTCAATCCCACTCCTCCCTCCAGGTCTTTAAAACAGCTGTTCACCACCATCTCTTATCTTCCCCCATCCAAAACCTTGATCTTTTCTACCCCCACTAATTCACCCCAGATCCACCTTGTTTGAAATTCCAACTTCTTTCCTGGAAGTCCTGGCAGTGTCCATGTGTTTTATACCTCTCCCACCCCCCTTCCCATGCCCCCCCCCCCCAAAGCCATCTCCCTCCCACAGATCTCTCGATGTCCCTGCCCTCAGATGTTGTGTTTGTGTTCCTCCCCCTCTCGCCCCATCTTGTCTACCGCTCCCCATGTTATATGTTTTATGTGTCGGTTTGTCTTTCTGTGTGATTAATGTTAGCTCTTTCACGAGCCTCGATGTTGTATACAAAAAAAAAAAATTGGGGTCTGAGGAAGTATACGGGGCGTGGGGGGAGGGGGTAGAGGGTTTGACCCCCAAAATAGGTATTTTTTGTTTGTTTGTTTGTTTAAACAAAGTCTTATGATTATGTTAGTATGATTCTCGATGCTTCTCTGTCTTCTAGAAACCATTGAAATTGGTTTAAAATACCCTTCGTCGGTGCAGTATACTGTTTATTCTACCAGGTGAGCGCCAGGTGTATTGCCCCCATGTTTCTTTTTCTTTTACAATAATGAATGTCGCCAATAATTTCTAATAATGTTTATTTTTCACAGGAGGTGGGGGAGAAACAGAGAGGAGTGGGGGGAGACCATGTGTGTGTCCATATCCGTGACGTGTGTGTCCATGTACGCACCTGGTGTGTGTCCATACGGTGTGTGCGTGTGCATGTACATACCGTCTGCGTGTCCATGTGCATACCGTCTGCATGTCCATGTACATACCGTGTGTGTGTCCATGTGCATACCGTGTGTGTGTCCATGTGCATACCGTGTGTGTGTGTGTCCATGTACATACCGTCTGTGTGTCCATGTGCATACCGTCTGCGTGTCCATGTACATACCGTGTGTGTGTCCATGTGCATACTGTGTGTGTGTCCATGTGCATACCGTGTGTGTGTGTGTCCATGTGCATACCGTGTGCGTGTGCATGTACATACTGTGTGCGTGTGCATGTACATACTGTGTGTGTGTCCATGTGCATACCGTCTGCGTGTCCGTGTACATACCGTGTGCGTGTCCATGTACATACTGTGTGTGTGTCCATCTGCATACCGTGTGTGTCCATGTTCATGCCATGTGTGTGTCCATATCCGTAAAGTGTGTGTGTCCATGTCAGTATACTGTATCTATGTACATACCATGTTTACAATGTGTGTTTCTATGTACATACCAGTCATACCATGTTTACCATGCGTGTGTCCATATCTATAACATGTGTGTGTCCATGTCCATAGTGTGTGTGCATCCATGTCAGTATACAGTGTGTCTATGTACATACCATGTGTGTGTCCATGTCCATAGTGTGTGTGTGTGTGTGTGTGTGTCCATATCGTGTATGTGTGTCCCTGTCCGTACCGTGTGTGTGTGTCTTTGTCAGTACCGTGTGTGTGTCCATGTCCATAGTGTGTGTGTCCATGTCCATAGTGTGTGTGTCCATGTCCAGAGTGTGTGTCCGTACCGTGTGTATGTGTCCGTACCGTGTGTCTTTGTCCAGTGTGTGTGTGTGTGTGTGTCCATAGTGTGTGTGTGTGTGTGTGTGTGTGTGTGTGTGTGTGTGTGTGTGTGTGTGTGTGTGTCTCCATACCGTGTGTCTTTGTCCATAGTGTGTGTGTGTGTGTGTGTCCATACCATGTGTGTGTCCATGTCCATAGTGTGTGTGTGTGTGTCCATACCATATGTGTGTGTGTCCATACCGTGTGTGTCCATGTCCATAGTGTGTGTGTGTGTGTGTGTGTGTGTGTGTGTCCATACCGTGTGTCTGTCCATAGTGTGTGTGTGTGTGTGTGTGTCCATAGTGTGTGTGTCCATGTCCATAGTATGTGTCCATAGTGTGTGTGTGTCCATGTCCATAGTGTGTGTGTCCATGTCCATAGTGTGTGTGTGTGTGTGTGTGTGTGTGTGTCCGTACCGTGTGTATATATGTGTGTGTGTCCATACCGTGTATGTGTATCTATGTCCGTACCGTGTGTGTTTGTGTGTGTGTCCATACCGTGTGTGCATGTCCATAGTGTGTGTGTGTGTGTGTGTGTCCATGTCCATGTCCATAGTGTGTGTGTGTGTGTGTCCATAGTGAGTGTGTGTGTCCGTACCATGTGTGTGTCCATGTCCGTACAAATACGTAAGCTTTTTCGTTTTGTGGTTTTGAACTTCAAATCTGTTCCATGAACCTCAAATGATGTTTGCAAAATTTCAAATACATCGTCAACATCGTTACTTTATCAACATCATCACCACCGTCAGCATCACCATCATCAAAGGATTATTTTTCTCCACAAAATCATCATCATCGTCATTTTACGGGGACGCTATTTGTCAGCATAAAATTTCCCCCTATTATGTCCTACCTGTGTGTAATTCCTGCTTGTCAGGTTTGCGTGAAACGATTACACATTTAGCATGTCCCAGTGAAATGGACTTACCAAATGCTCGGATAACCTGACGGGGCAAGTCAGCTAATTATATATCTCTTCTTTTTTTCTTTTTAACCTCACTCGCTCTACTAAGAAAGGCCTCATAGGTCCTCTTACCTTCAACCCTCTTAACCCCCCGCCCCCAACCCCCCCCCCCGCCCCCCAAGCTCTCAACATCTCCAGCAGAAGACCCGTTTCCCAATCTACCACTCATCCCATCAAAGTATTCCTAAATTAATGTTTGCCATGTCCTTATTGTCGCCAGATGAGAATTGCATTGATCGCAAATAAAATTTTCTTCAATAAAATTGAATACAATAAAATTCCTTCTTCTTTATATTTTTATATACATATATATATATTGTCGTGTGCCTGCCCTATGGTGAACACCGCAGGGCGACACGGATGACCAATGAGCTTTAACTCCGAGGCGTTCAATTCAATGGCGGACCTTCGTTGAAGCCGAAGGGGAGAAGCCGTGAGCGCTTACCTGCACGGGTCCACCCGACGTCTTCGACCCTGCAATAATCAAATCAAACTCGACACAGAATTAAAATGTACAAAAATGCCGGCTTTATTGAAGAATGACGGTAACAAAATAACGCATGATAAAATAAAGTCCTAACAGGAGTGCCCCCATACAGACTCAAATACAAACAATGGGAAAAATAATTGGAAAATAAATATTGTGATTTGTGGCACTTAGCTCTAATCGGCTCTTGAACCTCGTCAGGAATCGTCCCGGCCCCGTGTCCTTGCGCACGAAAACCGCAGGCTGCACTCCGGTGGGCACGAACTAGGCCTCGCCACGTGGTCTGCTCACTCCTGGCTTTGTGCGCGAAGCGAACAGGCCTTGGCGCGCAGCTCGCTCTTTCAGCCGCGATTGTCCTCACAATCTCATTCACCAACACCAAAGCCAGACGATGCGAGCCAGCCACGAGAAGACAAAGAGGAGCGATGTCGGGACACGACCGTACATCGTCAAAGCCAGGACACGAGGACGAATAAGAGGAGAGCGGAAACCAAGAGGAGAGAATGAAGCCAAGAGCACAAAATGTCGGGAAGACGACCGCTTGCCACCAAACCCAGAACATGCGAGGAAATCAAGGGAAAGAGAAAATCGTGGTATCTCAAGGAATGTCCTTCGCTCAAGAGGAAGAAAATGTCGGTCAGAGTGCTCCTTTATAGTCAAGGTTCTGACATCATCCTACGACGTCTTCACCAATCTTATCGTCCCTTAGGGTTAGGGTCCTTTGTGGCCTTTGCCTTTTGTGTCCTGGACCAGTCCTTTGCGCCAATCAATCCCGGACCAATCACTGCTCTTCAAAGCGTGGCCTCACGGCCCTCCTGCGCCTGTGTCCTCACCAGGTCGATGTTATTCGTGGTAGTGCTCAATGTCCTGCTTCCGGTTGGTTTTTATTTAGTGTCATAAATGGGTGATTTCTTACTATGTGTGTGTGCTGCTGTTTTCATAAGGAACAGAGGAAAAATAACAGAAGCCATTACATACAGGGGATTATTATTAATCCCTAAGTAATTAACATAACCCCACCCCTCGTGATGGGAATGAAGATGTGCTCTTCCACGACATACGGTCTGACTCATGTACATCAAGATGCCTACACGACATTCGGAGCACACTACCTATGCAATTCTACCTGGACTAAGATATTGCTTACCCCCCACAAACATAACAATATATATATATATATATATATATATATATGTGTGTGTGTGTGTGTGTGTGTGTGTGTGTGTGTGTGTGTGTGTGTGTGTGTGTGTGTGTGTGTGTGTGTGTGTGTGTGTGTACATATATAATAAAAGCCAGTTCATTGTTATGTTTTAATGTATGGATGGATTGCCTTCTTGGTCGCCCCATTGGTTGAACAGCTTGCCTAACTCCACCCACAATTGTAACCTGAAAAAAAACTCATGCAACAGCCATTTTGTGAAGGCACATAGGCCTCAGGCCTCTGGTATCAGCCCATTGGCTTGTGCAATTGTAATTATGTACGTATGTTTTTGCTTCATGTATGTAACCCGGGTTATTTTTATTATTTTTGGGAGTGATCACAGCAGCGGTCTGTCACCTATACACTGCATAAATAAAGGGATGAGCATTTCTTACTATAATTCACGAACCAGTGTGTGTGTGCGAGTGTGTTTGTCGCGTTGCTCCTCCTGCAGTTCTGGGCCGTTTTTGTCCAGGCGTGCTACGTAGGATCAGCATGACCCCAATTAGTGCATACGGGTGTTTTTATCTTTGCCGGTGGTGTTGGGGTGACGAGAGGGGGAATGATGCAAATTCTCTATGTAAATGTGTGCCGTGTAGCGCCGCCTCTAGGTGGGAGAGGGTATTACAAGTGCACACCCTTCACTGTACAGTATTCCTGTCCGCACATTTTCCAGTGCAGTGAGGTGTTTTGAATTATGCAGCGAGCGGTATTTTGTGGAGGTATTGTGAATTACACGTTTGAATTATGATAATAAATTAACCGCCCTGGCCACTCCCGTGGGAGTGTGTGCTTCTAGTTTGTATAATAAATGAAGGTTTTTGTACATAATTTCGGTTTTAGCCTGAACTTTCAAGGCTGAATAGTGTGAAAATATAGAAGGGTCTTCCGTCGTTTTGTGCTCGTAAGGAATTTAATGTAGATTGTTTTTGGTGGGATATATGTCTCGTGAAGGTGGTATCTCATGCGTAGAGGATGGTGGACATGGTTCTCCATGAACGGTGGTCTTTTTAGGTTTATGGAACTGTTTTTAGATGGAAGCTCATGACAAACGACCTGAACTACTAGAGCTGTTTATTCAACAAATGCATCTAAAATGGTTTTGACCACAGACGTAACATCGCTTCCTGACCATATATTATGTCTGCAACTAGGGACTGGGTCATTTGTTATATCAACCATTTTGCTATAGTACATGGACAGACTGAAACAGCCCTTTGATGGTACATTGTGCCCTGGGTGAAATAATTTTCACCCGATAATGTTATTTTCCCAAATTTTGACTACATTCTGACAATATATAAACTATTTTGACTTTTTCGAGTTATAACGAGAACTTTGTTCTCAATCGGTTGCCAAATGTAGCTGTTGTAATCACACAGAAAGTTCACCCTGTTATTCCGGGTTGAGGTCCTGAGATTCCATTTCTCTTCGTATGAACTAAACGTTGATATAATTGTGTTTATGTGGCTGTCCGTAATCACACGATGAGTGATAGAAACACATTGTGAGTTGGGAGAGGTCGTACATCATCAATTGACCGATTTCACTCCATGGTTAACTTGGGTCAAGGAACCAGAGAAAAAGCATCAGTTTGACCTTAAACTTAACCCCGGCACATTTCAGGCACTGCTTTCATTCCGGCCGCAGAGAAGAGACTGCAACATCTGCTCCGAGCAGCTTCCCCTCACCCACTGGTAGAGCTGCTGCTCCTTGCGGAGAACGCACGCTCCGGAGCAGCGAGCCAGAGCCTCGGCTCGCTTTAATCAGCAGCTCGGGAAAAACAGTCCCCCCACACATCCCCACCTCGCTCTCAACATTATACATAGGCCTTCGTCCCAAGCTTTGCTTCAATACTTGGCATAATTCCATATGCACTCCAGCCATGTATTATAAACGGTGTTTCACCTGGAAGATCCAGCTGTTTCAAAGCTGCAGACGTTGCAAAGAAACCTTCAAAATGTAACATGAGACTCAGCGTTTTCAGAAGATTGTGAAACTTAGTAATTTGTAGTTTGTAGACATAATTTGAGGCGTTACTTCAATATTCCAGGAAGAATGTGAGAACAGATTTTATAAAGAATGATCAACATACATGTCAGGTTACCACCCTGAACCGTCCACCCCCACTAAATGTGTGGTAATGTTTTATTATATCTCTTGCCTCGTTGCTAGATTCCTACGGTTGGTTTACGCTGCATGAAATGAAAACAGTAATACATGCATGTCATAAAAATTTAATAATTGTCATTTTTAATATCAAGTATTAGCAGCATAGGATGCATGCGTGAGTGGTAGAGTACAACTTATGGCTTGGTTGCAGTGTGTGAAACATACAGGACCACACACTAATAAGTACATCGTCTGCTGCAACAACTGCTCACAGCAGTATCAGTCATCCTCCAGACTATTGGAGCCTTTGTGGCAATGCCAGCCTCACCTCTCCCTCATGGCTAGGGAATCAATCCACGGACGCGTTTCTGCCTCACCGGCCGCCATCAGCCCAGAGTGGCCCCCGATAGTTGAGCTGGCCAAATATATTCTGTGCCGTGGCTAATAATCTCCCCTTTCTGCGGCAGGGGTCAGTAAACCACTTGCATTGTGGCGCGTGCATGGGTGAAAATCATAAATCATCGTCCCTCGTCCCTCCTCACGTGTTTTCCTTGTGCATTTGACCTGCCACTGTGTACTACAAACATGTGTGCAACATTTGGTGGGGATCGACATCACCCAGTCTTTTTCTATGATTTTCAGACATACATATGCACACACATACAGAGAATTGCCTTATTTATTATCGTAGGATGGGATGATGAATAAACAGAAGTGCAGATTTTGTGTATTTGAAAAGACGCTAGAACATGAAGAGGCAAAACTTCACTCTGAAAATCACCTTCTCTTGTGGATTGAGTGCATCACCAATTTACGTTCGGAATTTGTTTGAACACCCTCATACCGAAACGGCAGTAACTGTGACATCAGATATTTATATTCGTATGCTGAAGTCTTACCTATGGAACAGGTAGCCATGTCCTGCATCTCCAATGAATGTCTCGCTTGGTTGAGGGAAATTTTTCTTAATCACCTTATCATTCACAGAATTGAATTCCCATCCCGGATAGCCTGGTTTGGGTTAACGGTTAGGGTGCGGGCTTGGGATCCTAGGATCCTGGTGTTCGAATCCCGGTCGATCGTTGAATTGACGCCAGGAGGGTTCACTCAGCCTGTCATCCTTCCGAGGTCGGCAAATTGAGTACCAGTTCACTGATAAATTGGTGCACTGCATCAGTGGCAAAAACGTGCTTCCAGAAAAATGATGCAACCAGCAGCCACAGCATGCATACGAAAACAACAACAACATCCCAGAACCCTTGATTTGTCATCACTGGATTATCTTTTTTCAGGGACTCGTCAAAGAGAGAATGTTTCTGTTGAAACAAACCACAATTACTGATTTGAAAGATGCAGTTATTCAGATTATCTCAGGAGTTACGCAAGACTCCCATCAGAAAGTGATGTATAAACCTGTTGTGCGCATACAAAATGTACAGAGCGGGAGGGGATGTCATATGGAACCACCTTTAGAGGCCATTTTTCCCCCACAGAGGAGGGGTTGGCCTTTTTTGGGCACCGTGGTCCCCTTTTTGGAGCAATGTTTTATGGCCGGATGCCCTTCCTGCCACCAAACCTGTTAGTCGCCTCTTGCAACACACAGGGAATTACCAGTGAGCTGGTACTCAATTTGCCGACTTCGGAAGGATGCACAGGTTGAGTCAACCCCCTGGTGTTAATTCTGCGATCGACCGGGATTCGAGCACCAGGATCTTAGGATCACCAAGCCGGCACCCTAACCGCTAATCCAACACCAGGCTTAGGAGAGGTCATATGGACACTTCGTTTATTATTTTAATCCTCCAGTCTGTGTGTGCATGTGAGCATGTGTGTGGTATGCGTGTATATTACAAATAAGTAACACGTGGGGGTGGATACTTGGAGATCTGGGAGGTCTCCGTTCCACATTCTGAAACCCACATTTGGAGATGACAACCAATAATACACGCACTACATTTGCACATTTTCCTACAAATGATTGAAAAATAAAAGAATAAAACCTTCAGGTGTCTTACACTAGTATGAGCATCTTGTTCGTGCGACTTTTTGAACTCCCTCTTGTACAGGGACCACCCTGTACCCCTATAATGACATATACTTTCCGCGCCAACTTTCCATGCTTGCGCAACTGCTGCCGTTTGCCCGGTGGCCGGTTAAACACGGTGAGGTGCTCTGCTTCGATTTATTTCACTGCTTCACCCACCACCTGCTCGTCTCTTCATGTAATTGACACTTCACTTGGGTAGAACAATGCGCCATGCGTAGTAACCAGTTGGATGTTCAAAAGGGAGCTGCGCGGACTTTTCAATATTCTGAGCAGGTGGAGAAGCTCAACCACCAGGTCTTCAATCGCATGAAACAGCAAGGTTTTATTTTTTTTATTTTTTGTATACAAGATCGAGGCTAGTGTAAGAGCTAACATTAATCACCCCAAAAAAAAACCGATACACAAAACATGCAATGAAGGGAGCGGGAGAGAAGATGGGGAGAGAGAGGGAAGCACACAAGCACAACAGTGGAGAACAGGGGACATCGGGAGATCTGTGGGAGGGAGAGGGCTTGGGGGGAGGAGGCATGGGGAGGGTTTGGGGGTGGGAGAGGTATAAAACACATGGACACAGCTAGGACCCGGAAAGAAGTCGGAATTTCAGAAAAGTGTATCTGGGGTGAATTAACAGGGGTAGAAGATATCAAGGTTTTGGATGGGGGAAGATATGGGATGGTGGTGAACAGCTGTTTTCAAGACCTGTAGGGAGGAGTGGGATTGAAGAGAGTGAGGGAGTTTGTTCCAGAGGCGGGAGAAAAGAGGAATGAAGGAGTGAAGGTGAGTAGAGAGTCTTGATTTTGGCAATTTCGTTTGCGGCAGAAGGTGATGATCCCAGAAGGTGATTGCGCCTGGAATGTGGAAGCCCTCGGATAATACACAACAAACTTCGGAGTAACTCAGTGCGCGACCTGAAATTCCAGGACGTTTTGTCCTGATCACGCCAGGTCATCATTAAGCTAAGACAAGTCTGCTCTCGCCCCGCACGGCCTCACATTGCCCGTCGATGCTATTTTGGACATTCAGATTACAGGTTTCACATCTGCGCAGGTCTCTCATCGCCTCCGTACGCATCAGCTGCGACAACGGTGCGATTTGCCGAGGGAGTGCCCAGAGATTTAACGCATCATTCTAATCACAGGGAAACCGTGACCACATATGTCTCTACGCATGACAGTGGGCTCGGGTATAAGGGCTGCCCTGGGTCACCTTAGGGGGTGAAAGGGTTTGGTGTTGAAATGTTTCTGTCACACACACTCATTGCTCTCCTTTTAGTGTGAGAATGGTGGGTACTCTACTTATTTAATACAGCTGCAAGTTGTTATGGGTTATGTGATCACCTTTGCTTTACAGAAGTGGTGACCACTGATCACATAAGATAGAGCAGCCACATTAATAACTAGAACGGCACTCAGTGGAGAGCATTCCTACCTCCACCTGGTTGGCCATATCACTCAATGGTGAAGAATCACTTAAGAAATTCTACTAGCTGGATCCGGATCTTCACCAAAATTGAATCGATTCTTCCTTGTCAGACACACAACCTGTCCAACAAGTTTCGTCCAAGTCCATCCATAACTTTTTTAAGATATCCTGCTATGTATCGTTTTTGTCCCTATCTCCCAATGGTGAAGAATCGCTTAAAAAATCAAATAATCCTCACATCCGAATCCATATTCAGAGCTTCACCAAAATAGAATCGTCCTTGTCAAACACCCAACCTGTCCACAAAGTTTCGTCCAAATCCGTCCACAACTTTTTGAGATATCATGCTATGTATCGTTTTTGGCCCTTTCCCCTAATGGTGAAGAATCACTTAAAAAATTCTAGTAGCCGGATCAGAATCCGAATCTTCACCAAAATCTAATCATTTCGTCCTTGTCGCATACCCAACCTCTCCACCAAATTTTGTCCAAATCGGTCCACGACTTCTTGAGATATCTTGTTCACAAACAGACAGACAGGAAGGATGAAAACATAACATGTGCTCACCTTCGTGGCATAGGTAATAATAATAGTATTAACCCCACTTTCCCCACATCCACACCTTCCCTTTGTGTGTACTTAATAGATGGATGTGAGCAATAGACACGTGTGCTTCTTGTAATTTCTGTAAACAATGTCTAACTCGATTTTCCACTTTTTGAGTGTCTTGAGATTAGCACGAGTGCATTGGAATTTTACAAAATAAGTAAGGAAAAGATAAAAGATTTCCAGTTCTAGCAAACTGTTTCGTATGCTGTTTCCAACTGAGCACAAAGCTCGTGATGCTGGGATCCCAGGTTTAGCTCTCATATGCCATGTTGAAATATGGATTCCATACTAGGAGAGCCGTAAGAGTGTAAGCTGGCATACGTTGGCAGGATATATTCAACACACACACATAATAAATAAAAAAACATTAAATTTAACCTAGAGCAATGCGACTATGTCGCCAATATGCCTCCTCAAAGTCCCACAACGGGTAGATGCCCTCGTTCACCGTCCTAAAAATAAACAAGTTTGATTTAAATCCCTTCAGCTGTTTTTAAGTATCACATTTTCACCAGCCATGACAGGTTTCGCATCAATCGGTGAAGCGGTTTCAGAGAAGGGATTTTCTTTAAATATCGGCTTTCAAGATAATATGGCTGCCACACCACGTGACATATGACCTTAAAATGTGCACTCTGCATATGTATGGGTAGGAGATCACGTTTGTGAAGTTTGGCGTTGATCGGAGAAGGTTTGTTTTTCTATCCAAGATGGCTGTCAAACCACGTGACCTACGATGTCATCATTTTCAAACTATATGCAACAATGGTGTTAGATGATATTTGTAAAATTTCGCATCCATAGGGTAAGCGGTTTCAGAGATACAATTATTTTATATTTTCCTTCAATCCAATATGGCTGCCAAACCATGTGACTAATGATGTTTTCGTAATCTTCTTTTAATCGCCATGCCTATTCAATGACACACGTAAAGTGGTGAGTCAATCGATTTGGTGATTTGGGAGAAGTTTTTTTTTTTTTCAAAGGTTTTCGGTGAAATCCAATTTGACTACCAAACCATGTGACCTATGATGTCATAAATTTAATATTTCAATACAATTGGGTCATAGATCATGTGCATGCTATTTCAGATTTTTAGGATAAGGAATTCGATTAAAACATTTTTGGCTGATATACCACTTCACCTATGATGTCATCATCATCATGCTTTTGTTCCCCATTGGGAGTAATGTGCCATTGGGAGTAATTTCAAATTTTTTCATTCAACGGTTTCTGAGAAATACATTTTGCAAATGCCATCAAACACCATTATTACATATAGTTTGAAAATGATGACGTCGTAGGTCACGTTGTTTGGCAGCCATCTTGGATAGAAAACAAACCTTATCTGATCAACGCGAAACTTCACAAATGTAATCCCCTACCTATACTCATGCAGAGTGTACATTTTTGATATCATATGTCACGTTGTTTGGCAGCAATATTAGCTTAAAAGCCGATACTTTAAAAAATCACTTCTCCGAAAACGCTTCACCGATCGATGTGAAACCTGTCATGTCTGATGAAAATGTGATGCTCGAGAACAGGTGAAAGGATTTTAATCAAACTTGTTTATTGTTAGGGCAGTCAGTGAGGGCATCTACCCATTGTCACGGGCAGAGACGAGGCAAAGGCATATTGGCGACACGGTCGCATTACTCTATTTATTTATTTATTTTTTTACAAATTTTCACCTGTTTTTTAAATCACTGTATGGGAGCTAAGCCTTTGTACGTATGTGAAAAGTAATATTAAATGATTCTCCGACCCCATTCTGGGTGTAAGGAAGTGTTTTAGCCCCCCCCCCCCCAAAAAACTCACCCCCCAAATAAATGCGAAAGAAAATCAAAATTTGATTTCCTCAAAATGCCAACAGGATTAGAACAGCACTGGGCAACACCGGGTACCCCAGCTAGAAAAAAAGAAGATATATATATATATATATATGTGTGTATGTATGTATGTATGTATATATATATATATATATATTGTTACTGTTCTACGCCGCCCTTCTTCCCCATACCAAGTGGGGATTAATCGCCTTGTTCTTGCTGGGCTTGGCGGAACCGAGGCTTGATACGTCCCTTCCTGGCAAACGCAAGGTAGGGTTTCGGGACCAAGTCTCGCACGTACCTAAATACCTGCGCTGCCATGGAAGCAAGCCTCGCACGAGCCATGTGTGGTTTGAGTATGCCGAGCGGATTGAGTACCACGTGGTCCGTGCAGTCTTAATTAGTGGAACCCGATTTGAGCGGTTCTATTCGTACCACGCTTAGCCAATGAAGAAACCACAGAAACGATAGAATGGAAGAAAGGAAGAACACAGGGTTAATTATTCCCACACGTATTTACAATGATCGGGGATGCAGAGACACAGAGCAGCCTTAATCAGTCTTAGCTTAAGTCCCAGACAATGGGCCCGTCACACTCACACAGGGAATTGCAGATGGGTAGGTGGTCAGCCAACGCGTCGACGTGGTCGTCCAGAGATGGCCTCCGTCCGGCTCTCCACGGTCCTAGCACGTCCCGCAAAGATGGTAGCAGGCGATGGCAGGAACCCGTAGCGCGTCTCCCGAACAAGGCAGATAACGAGGTGGAACAGCAAAGGGCGGGACTCTCAGCGCGGCTGGCGATTACACAGCCGTTTTCCTCACTCGCGCGTCTTCAATGCACTGTATAGTGATCGGCCTAAAACTCAACCGAGCGTCACTCATAAAAGCGCGTCTTTCAGTTCATGCGCATCGGCTTCGCTCGCGTATCTGGTACAGTTCTCGGACACTCACAACTCTTCTTCCTCGATCCTTCCAGGCTGGCCACTGCGCGTGAGTTCTTTGCATCGAGTCCTTCGTTCATCTGCGAGTCCTTTCGAGGGCTTTGCGCAGCGGGTTTTATAGCTACGGCCCCGAACCTTCTGGATCCCTCTCGAACCTTCTCACCACGCCCTGTGACGCAAACGCCACTGCTACCACCTCTGAGCCCTGATTGGCGGCTCGTGCTTACCGTCAGCGCTTCTGCCGCTCCGCCCTCGGCTCCGCCCTGGTCCTCCTAGCCTGCCTCGTGTTAACTCGCCCAAAATGAACCAACGTTAGCGCAAAAGGGCATGAGGCTACGGACGCTGTATAGTCGGTGGCAGTAGGGCCTATTCTCCTGACTCTACTTCAATGCAGAACTAACAATGGAAAGGAACTAAGCTCACAAATACTAAGACATAACTATACGATCACGAGGCTACATGTTGCTTGTGTGACTAACTATGAGGGGGTAATTTTAACCTTTATTAAAACTCACTGTACAAACTCAAAACCGCAACAATATATATATATATATATATATATATATATATATATATGCAATTTAACAAACAGGAATAAATTCCCACATGGAGCTCGTGTGAAAAAATTCTGACTCAACTCGGCACTCAAATCTAAAGACCTCATCACTTACGCGGTGACAGCGCACTGAGCTATTGAGTCTCCGGGATATCCACAGAACTTTCTCACACTAACACTGCAAGCCTTTTAATGGCCGATGCCTTATGTGCCTGCTCGGCAGACCCCGGATGTGAGTGTGTGTATGTGTAAGTGCATGTGAGATGAACTCATCGAGAAATTTAACAACTCAATCTGGGATCATGTATAAATATATGTATATACACAGACACCTCTTCTCCAACTTCATCACCTCCATCCCCTGCCCACCTTTCCCTTGCACTCTACACACTATCTATGTATCATGTATTAATTGTGGTAACCTATCATCCTGCAGCCCTGAACCATTTTTCAGGTGACCTTGAATGCCCTCCTACTGACTTGTTTTCTCTTAATTTTGTCACTCAGTATGACAGCCAAACAAAAGCAGACACAACCCTTAGTTTCAGGTGAGAAATGATCTGGTGTTCGTCACCGTACTGATTTCCACATCATGAAAACATTTTTACTCCACCTGTACATGGTTTTGGATCTTCCATCCGGTTTTCCTGTGAACTTGGAGATTGCCATACTCGCTGAATTCCAAGCTACTGGACAAATCATTACAATGGGAATGATGAGTTTTTCTTCGTCTGCAATTGAAAATAACATCAGCATGAACACCAATGAGGCTTACAGCTCTCATACCTATGCTATTATACACAGGTATGAACGAGTCGACAATTCCCCGGCGCCGCCACACACACCTGTTCTAGTGGGCGCCACTGCATTCCACTTGTATTTCAAAACAGGCAGTCCAGCATATCAGGTGCAACAAAAATCTATACGTGTGTTCTTCAGTGCAAGAGCTGAAAGTGGCAATATTATTAATTTATTTACTGGGTATTATTTATTTATTTATTTTCACTTGTGGGTGGGCAAAGTGGGCAAATGAGGTGATTAGGACAAGGTATAAGTGATGAGGGTAAAGGAAGGTTAGCTAGGATGACGTATACTTGCATTGGGTGACCTATTCATTTTGAAATGTACATACTGTGGGATTTTCAACATCAATGTGAAAGTTCTGGTGCACAGGATAGCAGCATTTAATTATATATATATATCTGCTTCCTGTTCTTTTCAAAGGTTTATGGAGGAGCTCTGACGTGCATTCCTTCCGGGATGAAGACATGAGAACACATCAAGGTACTTTTCTAACAACTGGAACATAAGACCGTCACTTCGCTGACGAGAATATCACTTTTTTTTTTCTTTTTCTTTTTTGGGGGGGGATACAAGCTCGAGGCTCGTGTAAGAGCTAACATCAATCACAAAAAAACGGACACACAAAACGTACAATAAAGGGAGCGGGAGACACGATGGGGGGAGAGAGAGGGAAGCACACAAGTACAACAGCAGAGAACAGGGACATCGGGAGATCTGTGGGAGGGAGGCATGGGAAGGCGGTGGTGGGGGCTGGGATTGGGAGAGGTTAAAAAACACATGGACACTGCTAGAACGTCCAGGAAAGAAGTCGGTATTTCAAAAAAAATTGGATTTGGGGTGAATTAACGGGGGTAGAAGAGATCAAAGTTTTGGATGGGGCAAGATAAGAGATGGTGGTGAACAGCTGTTTTAAAGACCTGGAGGGAGGAGTGGGATTGAAGAGAGTGAGGGAGTTTGTTCCAGAGGCGGGAGAAAAGAGGAATGAAAGAGTGAAGGTGAGCAGAGAGTCTTGATTTTGGCAGTTTCACCATAAGAAGGTTGCTGGCAGATCTTTTGCGACCTGTAGGAATATTTGGGGGGGGCAGCACAGATAGAGCTGGGGGAGCAAGGCCAGAGAGGAGTCGGTAGAAGACAGAAAGACCACCAACCTGCCTGTGGTGACTGTAATTGCATAAAAAAAGATTTAATTAAAAGTTAATGGGGAAAAAAATAAAATTAGGTGGTGTATAAATACCGGGCTAGCCATAAACTCAGAGAGCGAGGAGATTGTTAATAGGATATTCATCACAGAATTTTTAGATTTTGATTTGCAATTAATATACAACACGAAGAGGAAGGTCAAAATAAAAATGATTTCTCCCTCTCCCCCTCGCCCTCTCTTCTTTCTTTTGTATTGATCAAATTGTCTGGGTTACGTATATTAGGCACAGGCCATGGTAAGATACAAACTCTGAGGTCTCCTCATCCCTGCCTTTGCATAAATGCTACAAAAATGGGGCTTTCCCTTTCCTCGGCATAGTTGTGATGACTAATCTATGGAACAAAAATAGGACCTCGGGTCCTGAAGCTCACCTGGATCAGGCGCAACAGTCACTCAAACCCCCAGCAGACCTCCTTAGACGTTGATATTTTTCTGCCGTGAGCAAACTTTGATACATCGCGGTTGATGAAGGCTGTAGTCACGTTTCGTCACAATCATGTGTGTAGTTTCTGAGAGGAGAGAAAATACCTCTTTTGGGGGTCAATGCATGAGCCCCCAGTAGACCCTCATAATGAGC
This sequence comes from Myxine glutinosa, assembly GCF_964187855.1. Taxonomy (NCBI): domain Eukaryota; kingdom Metazoa; phylum Chordata; class Myxini; order Myxiniformes; family Myxinidae; genus Myxine; species Myxine glutinosa. The sequence goes on from NC_136269.1 coordinate 123,323,752, forward strand.
GCAGATTTTGATGTGGCCAATAAACCTTCGTTCGGCATCAGATACAAAGTTTGTGGCCAAGTTTCATCAAAATCGTGTTTGGTTCAAGCGATAATGACTGAAGTGTTTACGCACTCACTCACTCAATCATTGACTGACTTACCTATGGACACTGCTCAATCACATAAGCTCACCGGACTAAAGTCCAGGTGAGCTAAAAAGGAAATCCTGGGAGATCCTGCCCTCTGTGCAGTGATAACCAGCATCGCCAGTTGGCGTTTGCAGTTTCGCCACGCGTGCCCATGTACCCAATTAAAATAAATAAATAATAATTAGGTGTCGCAAACCTTCCCGAGAATTCCCTGAATCCACTGTAGTTGGATTTATTGAAATCCGATGATCCGTTCACAAGTTATAACATGACAAACAGACAGACAGACAGACAGACAGCTCCTTTTATGATACTAGTGCACCCACTCACTACGGGAGCGGCACGTGGAGTCATGTTGTTATCCTTAGTATTATTATTGGCAATTATTATTACTATAACTTATGTTAAATCAGGTCATTGAAAAGATCATACCGTGCCTCACCATTCTAAATTCCTGATAATAAAATGTACTTCCGTTAGGGTGTCATGGGAGGGAGGTGGCAATATCGCAAGTCACAAAAGCCCTTGGGGAGGGAGGAATTTGTTTTCTAATAACATTAATATTTTGCTATTATCAAATAGTGTTGTTATTACTTTTGTTATTAGAAGCCGCCTTGGAAAAACGCCACCGAAGCGGCAGGAAGGGTCATGTTATTAACCCTTGTGGGGTATATAGACGACAGTAGATCTACGATCAGATGCGGATTCCTCCAAATTTCTTTCACTTTAGTGTTAAACAGCAGTAGCAACTGTTTCAAAAAGGTAATCATACGTGTTTGTGGTTTATAACATTTTTACTTCTGGCAGAGGCCGTTGCTCCCATGAAACACCACGATAAGCTATTTATACACGTTAACACCTCGTTTGCTCAAGGTGGAAACGCCCCTTGGAGAGGGGGGGATATTATTATTATTATTATTAATATTGATTTGTAATAACATTAGTATTATGCTATTATCATTGGCATTGTTAATACCTCCGCCACCAAAGGTGGATGGAGGTTATGTTTTCACCCCTGTCTGTCCGTTTGTGAACAAGATATCTCACAAAGTTGTGGACGGACTCGGCCGAAATTTGGCAGAGATGTAGTGTATGTGACAACGACGAAATGATTAGATTTTGGTGAAGATCCGGATTCGGATCCGGCTACTTAAATTTTAAAAGTGATTCTTCACTATTGGGAGATTGGGACAAAAACGACACATAGCAGGATATCTCAAAAAGTTATGGATGGATTTGGTCGAAATTTGTTGGACAGGTTGTGTGTGTGTGACAAGGACGATTTGATTTCATTTTGGAGAAGATCTGAATATTGATTCGGATATGAGAATTATTTAATTTTTTAAGTGATTCTTCACCATTGGGAGATAGGGCCAAAACGATACATAGCAGGATCTCTAAAAAGGTTATGGATGGATTTGGACGAAACTTGGTGGACAGGTTGGGTGTGTGTGACAAGGACGATTCGATTCGATTTTGGTGAAGATCTGAATATGGATTCGGATATGAGAATTATTTAATTTTTTTAGTGATTCTTCACCATTGGGAGATAGGGCCAAAACGATACATAGCAGGGTCTCTAAAAAGGTTGTGGATGGATTTGGACGAAACTTGGTGGACAGGTTGGGTGTCTGACAAGGACGATTCGATTCGATTTTGGTGAAGATCTGAATATGGATTCGGATATGAGAATTATTTAATTTTTTAAGTGATTCTTCACCAATGGGAGATAGGGCCAAAAATGATACATAGCGGGATATATCAAAAAGTTATGGACGGATTTGGACGAAACTTGCTGGACAGGTTGTGTGTGTGTGACAAGGACGATTCGATTTAATTTTGGTGAAGACCCACATCCGGATCCAGCTTGTACAATTTTTTAAGTGATTCTTCACCATTGAGTGAGATGGCCAACCAGGCGGAGGTATGCTCTCCACTGAGTTGCGTTCTAGTTACTTTTGTTATTAGAAGCGGTTTTGAAAAAACACCACGATAAAGCTAAAAAAAATCGTCAGACAGACAGACACCCAATTGTGTATTTTAGTATGATAGATTACCAGACATCAGCAGACATCAGCAGACTATGCGCAAACCAATACTTGGAATATGTCTTTCAATCCTGACAAATCCCACACACTCACCCTGACTCTCCAAAAGGACCATCTGACAACCCACCCTTCTACTTCTTAAACAAACCAATTGAAGATGTTAAGTCACTCAAAACCTTAGGGCCTCACCATCATCCATGATATTTCTTGGGCAGACCATATTTCCAAGATGGCCTACAAATTGTCATGGAAAGGTCTTTCCTTTGGCAGTCTGAACTTTTGACAACCTACAGTATAAGACCTTCATTTACAGTTTGATGGAGTACTGCTCCACCCTTTGGGCTGGTGTCCCTGCCTCACACCTTGCCGTTATTAGTGTCACACAATGCAACACCCTCAAAATCATTGGGATCTCCCACGACGAAGCTGAGCATCTAGGCCTGTTACTCTCGCATCGCAGACAGGTTGTGGCCTCTCTATTTTCCCACCTCCTTTTTGGTCTTGCACCATAACTGCCCTCTCTTGGCTCCGTCCATCCCGGATTTCCACAGGGCACACATGGTCTGCCAGTAACCTTCTTATTGTTAAACTCCCTAAGTCCAGGCTGACTGCTCATCTCTGTTCCTCTTTTCTCTCACCTGTGGAACCAACTTCCCCAGTCTGTTCAGTCCCATTCTTCCCTCCACGGATCCAAGACAGCTGTCCACCTCTGCCTCAGGTCATCCCCCATCCATACTCATGATCGCTTCTACCTCATTCTACCTCCATTCCCAAGCACTCCCTTTTCCAGGTTATTGTGACTCTTCTACCAAACTCCTATTCCCTCCCCCTCCCCTTGATCTCACTCTCACCTCTACTCTGCTGTTGGTGATTCCCCCTTTCCATTTTGTGCCCTTCCATTCAGCTCTCACTCTTCCACGAGCCTCGATCATGTATACAAAAAAACCATATAGCATTTGTAATTTGAACCTGAGATCCCAGCCTCATGAGCTCTGTCCTCAAACAGTTCACCAAGCAGGCCAACCCAGAGTTTTCAGTTTTCTTTTTGAACGAATTCTCCATCCAGTCTGCCAGTCTCCTTACTAGGCCGGAGGCAATCATCTTTGCCGAAAACCTCGTACGTAGAATGCTAAATAATAAAAGGTTTCTGAGTAATCCCAACATGGCCAATATAATCTATCTATCGAGCAAACTTGTTACCCCTTCAAAAACAAAAATCAGTAAATTCATTAAGCAAGATACACCTTTCATGAACCCACACTGGCTGTATCTAATAATATCAAACCTGTTCCAGATGTTGCTTTACTGAATGCCTAATTACAGTTCTGAATACCTTTCCCCACTTCCTTTGAATCCTCCCTTAATGTAGGTAATATGTTCGCTACCTAGAAATCCCTTGATATCTGTCCCGTCTTAATCAGTCCATTCAATATATCTGCTGGGACTTCAGTTACTGCCTTCAGCAGACTTGCATTAGGAACTATCATATCCTGGAGTTTTGCTTATCTTGAACTTTTGATATTTAGTAATACAAACTCTAGGATCGTGGACACAACAGGCAAGGGAATGACCGAACAGGAAAAGAGAGAGAGAGAGAGAGAGAGAGAGAGAGAGAGAGAGAGAGAGAGAGAGAGAGAGAGAGAGAGAAAGAAAAAGAAAAAGAGAAAGAAAAAGATAAAGATAAAGAAAAAGAAAAAGAAAAAGATAAAGAGAAAGAAAAAGATAAAGAGAAAGAAAAAGAGAAAGAGAAAGAAAAAGAGAAAGAAAAAGAGAAAGAGAAAGAGAAAGTGAAAGAAAAAGAGAAAGAAAAAGAGAAAGAAAAAGAGAAAGAGAAAGAAAAAGAGAAAGAAAAAGAAAAAGAGAAAGAAAAAGAGAAAGAAAAAGAGAAAGAGAAAGAAAAAGAGAAAGAGAAAGAAAAAGAAAAAGAGAAAGAGAAAGAGAAAGAGAAAGAAAAAGAGTGCCTCTTGGAATATGTCTTGAGAGAAAAAGAAAAAGAGAAAGAAAAAGAAAAAGAGAAAGAGAAAGACAAAGAAAAAGAAAAAGAAAAAGAGAAAGAAAAAGAGAAAGAGAAAGAAAAAGAGAAAGAGAAAGAAAAAGAGAAAGAGAAAGAGAAAGAAAAAGAGAAAGAAAAAGAGAAAGAGAAAAACAAAAAGAGAAAGAGAAAGAAAAAGAGAAAGAAAAAGAAAAAGAGAAAGAGAAAGAAAAAGAAAAAGAAAAAGAAAAAGAGAAAGAAAAAGAGAAAGAGAAAGAAAAAGAGAAAGAAAAAGAAAAAGAAAAAGAAAAAGAGAAAGAAAAAGAGAAAGAGAAAGAAAAAGAGAAAGAAAAAGAAAAAGAGAAAGAAAAAGAGAAAGAAAAAGAAAAAGAAAAAGAAAAAGAAAAAGAGAAAGAAAAAGAGAAAGAAAGAGAAAGAGAAAGAAAAAGAGAAAGACAAAGAAAAAGAGAAAGACAAAGAAAAAGAAAAAGAGAAAGAAAAAGAAAAAGAGAAAGAAAAAGAAAAAGAGAAAGAGAAAGAGAAAGGAAAAGAGAGAAAGAGTAAGAGAAAGAAAAAGAGAAAGAGAAAGAAAAAGAGAAAGAGAAAGAAAAAGAGAAAGAAAAAGAAAAAGAGAAAGAGAAAGAAAAAGAGAAAGAGAAAGGAAAAGAGAAAGAAAAAGAAAAAGAGAAAGAGAAAGAAAAAGAGAAAGAGAAAGGAAAAGAGAGAAAGAGTAAGAGAAAGAACACAGAGAGAACACAGTCACCTGCAAGTAAATACAAGGAAGTTAAACACAGGAGACCATCAGACCCAGCATGGATACGTATATCTACCAATATCCATGTACCGCTCTATTCCCAATTCTTCTAGATACCTATAACTAATTCCATTTGGGTGATGGTTTCTGGGGTCGGTGTATCACATGCATGATGGGACAACTGGCTTCCTCCTTGCGCCAAAGTTCCTTTCCTCCTGCCACTACCTTTGGAGGAAGACACTTCCACGTATTAACAACTCTCCTAGTGATTGACCCTCACCTTGATGTCATCCTAAGTCTCCGCTTTACTCTCAAGCTGCGACCATTATCAATTTTTATGAAAAACCTTTCCACACTTATTTTGTCTTTACCCTTCATCATGTTAAACATCTCGATCAGATCCCCAAGTAATCACCTCCTTTCTAATGAATAAAGTCTTTCCTCCTTCAGCCGCTGAGTGTGGAATAAACTAGAACGACACTCAGTAGAGAGCATACCTCCGCCTTGTGAACAGTTTACGTTTTGTATCCCAGAGTAGACCAAAAAATCACAATACAGAATCGCATTTAATCAAAATCATCCGTCCACAACTTTTTGAGATATTCTGCTTTGTATCGTTTTTGGCCCCATCTTCCAATGGTGAAGAATCACTTAAAAATTATACTAGCCGGATCCGGATCTTCACCAAAATTGAATCTATTCTTCCTTGTCACACACACAACCTGTCCACCAGGTTTCGGCCAAATCCGTCCATAACCTTTTGAGATACCCTGCTATATGTTGGTTTTAGCCCTATTACTCAATGGTGAAGAATCACTTAAAAAATTAAATAATTATCATATCCAAATCCATATTCCGATCTTCACCAAAATCGAATCGAATCGTCCTTGTCAGACACTCAACCGGTCCACAAATTTTCGTCCAAATCCGTCCATAACTTTTCGAGATATTCCGCTATGTATCGTTTTTGGCCCGATCTCCCAATGGTGAAGAATCACTTTAAAAATTCTAGTAGCCGGATCCGAATCCGGATCTTCACCAAAATCTAATCATTTCATCCTTGTCATATACACTATCCTTCTGCCAAATTTCGTCCGAATCCGTCCACAACTTTTTGAGATATTTTGTTCACAAACATATTTGAGATATCTCCTTTGAAAGCTCCACAATTGCACCGTGTGATACAATAAACCTACTAGGTATTTCCCTAACATCACATTTATCCTGGAATCCACACATGACACAAATGGATAAATGGACAAACAGACAGGGGTGAAAACATAACCTCCATCCACCTTTGGTGGCGGAGGTAATAAGAACGGTGGGTTAAAAGTGTTGATAGAATAACTGACGAGCACGCACCTAACTAAGGTCTAGACGAACACAAACTCAACATCGATACAAAATGGATCAGGTAAAAACACACAAGATGGGACACAGATTTACGATGTGACTAACAACACAAACGACAGCAATTAGACGAGATAGATCCAGTGTAGTAAGCTCACAAATTGCTTTGTGACGTCATCATTCAAAAACCTCCTCGAGAAACTGTTTTTCCCTTTAGGAAAGGCAATCGGTGATCCTGGTATATTTCGGACAAACTTTTCAGTTTAGAAAGATGTGAAATGGAGTAAAGAAGGGGCAAGATGTCCTACAAGGAAATTATATTTCCCCCACTCCCATGATGACGTCACAATTGCTTTGTGACGTCATCACTCAAAAACCTCCTCGAGAAACTGTTTTTCCCTTTCGGAAAGGCAATCGGTGATCCTGGTATATTTCGGACAAACTTTTCTGTTTAGAAAGATGTGAAATGGAGTAAAGAAGGGGCAAGGTGTCCTACAAGGAAATGATATTTCCCCCACTCCTCACCGCTTGCTTAACCTCATTGATCCTGATTTACCATGTTTAGCATCCTGAACGTCCACAGCAGAGGACTCTGACTAAAGCTGCAAGTGCGTTATTACCTCTGCTGATGAAGGTGGATGAAGGTTAGCTTTTCAATCTTGTCTGTCTGTCCGTTTGCTTATCTGTAAGCAGGATATCTCAAAACGTTATGGACAGATTCAGACTAACGAAATTTGGTGGAGAGGTTGGGTGTGTGACGAGGACGAAATGATTTGATTTTGGTGAAGATCCGGATCAGGATATGTGATTTTTATTTAATTTTTCAAGTCACAAAGGACACAAACAACAGGCACTAATAACTAATGTAATGTGTTTGATATGGTGGTGTAAAAGACGGTGCATCAACAGCGGTAAAGTTCCCAAAAATTTTTTTTTTTATTCCAGTTGAATTACCTGTGCACTGAAGAACACAAATCACCTTTTTGGCACTTTCAAAAACTGTCAGTTTTGCAGCACTTGGACCAAATATCGGACCATTTTGCGCCGTCTCGACCAATCAAGTTTGCCGCCCGTGCTCCCAGAGTTCGCGAACATAGAGATTTGGCTCTTCGGAAATCTAGATGGTGCTCGGAAACGCAGAGGAAGACTTTTGGAAAGACCATATCATTTGTCTCAAGATTATCCGGGGTAAGATGTTCTATGAACTCTATAAAAATTACAATGTGAATTTTGTGTCATAAAATTGAAGTTAAATGAAATGTGTGGATTAAGTTACTTTTGATAGGTGTGTGATGCGCGTGCTGCTCGGGATCGAATGAGAACTTGTGAAACATCATTTCATAACAGTTCATGTAATAATGTATTCTATCATCAATGGAAAACAAACGTCATGGTTAAGATTTATTAGAGTGCTATTAATATATAATGATATATTATTAATATATATATATATATATATATTAATTATTAAATAATGTGCTCACGCATCATTCGTTTGCAAACCTTTATTTATTTATTTTTTGTTCTCATCTATTTAAACAGTGAATCACACAAAGTGATGGCGGTACAATTGTACAGAGGCCTAATTAGGCCATTGACCTGGAGTTCGCGGGCTTCCTGACAGACAGAGTCGCTGCTATGAGCTCCAGGTCCCTGGCTCGGCTTGAAGCTGCGCAGACAGGTACGGGGCTGTACCTGGGCTGCTCTGCAACGGAGCAATTATGAACAATTAGCACGACAGCAATAATGACGTCGTCGGGTGAAATTACCGGCGCAGTTCGTCGTGTTGTGACGTGGATGCAGTAACAGGGTTTGACAGCCCAACGTCAGCCCTCGGGGTCGAGTCTCACATCGAACTTCGTCACGTTTGCATTCGCCTCCCCCACCTGCAATAGGTGCATTTGATTTACAAAACCTGGCGTCATCAGGTCCGTCCGTGCAGTGCGTGTCCGTTAGTTATCAGGTCTGTCAGGTCTGTCCGTGCGGTGCGTGTCCGTTAGTCATCAGGTCTGTCCGTGCAGTGCGTGTCCGTTAGTTGTCAGGTCTGTCCGTGCGGTGCGTGTCCGTTAGTCATCAGGTCTGTCCGTGCAGTGCGTGTCCGTTAGTTATCAGTTATCAGGGGTCTGTCCGTGCAGTGCGTGTCCGTTAGTCATCAGGTCTGTCCGTGCAGTGCGTGTCCGTTAGTTATCAGTTATCAGGGGTCTGTCCGTGCAGTGCGTGTCCGTTAGTCATCAGGTCTGTCCGTGCAGTGCGTGTCCGTTAGTTATCAGGTCTGTCCGTGCAATGCGTGTCCATTAGTTATCAGGTCTGTCCGTGCAGTGCGTGTCCGTTAGTTATCAGGTCTGTCCGTGCAGTGCGTCGTTAGTTATCAGGTCTGTCCATGCAGTGCGTGTCCGTTAGTTATCAGGTCTGTCCGTGCAGTGCGTGTCCGTTAGTTATCAGGTCTGTCCGTGCAGTGCGTGTCCGTTAGTTATCAGGTCTGTCCGTGCAGTGCGTGTCCGTTAGTTATCAGGTCTGTCCGTGCAGTGCGTGTCCGTTAGTTATCAGTTATCAGGTCTGTCCATGCAGTGCGTGTCCGTTAGTTATCAGGTCTGTCCGTGCAGTGCGTCCGTCCGTGCGTGCGTGCGTCCGTCCGTGCATGAGTGCGGACGTGCGTGCGTGCGTAAGCGAAGGACCGAATTCGAATTTGGTGTGTGGGTGCCACCCACCCACGTCAAAATCCAAGATGGCCACCGCCATGTATCTCTGAACCTTGTGAGCGGATTATCTTGAAAAATAAGCGAAGTACCAACTTCTAATCTGGTTTGTGGGTGTATCTAGGCATAAGGAAGAACGCTATTGAAAATTCGGTCGCCACGTCAAAATCCAAGATGGCCGCCTTGCGTCTTCCACTTTGTCAGCTCACATCACTTCACCAACGGGGGACCTAGGCGTAACGCTTGTTACATATTGAGTGTACCACACACATATCCATTACTCCGTATCCGTTCCAATCGGGATTTATGTACACAGGATACTCTTTATTGCTTATTTTGTTTTCAAAGTCGAGGCTCATGGAGGAGCTCCAACATAAAACGGATCAACACAAAACAAAACTAGAAGTTTTAGGTTTTGTGTCCCACTGACATGTCGGATCAGGATTCGGATCTGAACCAAAACCTGATCGACTTGTCCTTGTCACTTACCCAACCTGTCCACCAAATTTCGTCTGAATCTGTTGTTACATATTTATGTGAAAGTATGTGAATTACCATTCAGGTCTTTGCTTATCCATGTGTAATAGATTAAGGGTTGTTGTGGTTGGAGGGTCAGGAGCCCTTCTGAAAAGTGTCCGGAAACGGAAGTGACCGGAAACGGAAGAGGAAAAGACACGAGGAAGAAAAGCGACGAGTATTCTTCTTCCTCGCCCCGCTCCGACGAGAGGTGGGATCGACCTTGCGCCGCGTGGAAAAGCGGCGTTCCGAAGCCCGTCTGGCGAGAGGAGTTACCGGGACGTGTACCTACCCGGTGGAGACGTCAAGTTGACGTGGGGCCGTGCATCGACCCCGCGTCTGGCACCGTTCGCGGCACCGTCTAAACAGACGCGTATGGGTCGCACGTTGGGGCCTAACACGCCTTGCAAGCGGCGTGGGGCTTTTGGCTTGCTTTACCGTACCCGCTTCGCGTGGCCACGAGGGGCTGCAGCCGCGGTGCCTGGTACGATACCTGCCCGGTGGAAACACGTCCACCCGGGGTTCGTTCAACCGCCCGAGTGCGGCGACGCCGACCAGCATCTCGGTCAGGAGGGGCCCAGAGACATTGTGAGGGGCAGAGACCAAAAGGGGGTCGTGAGTACAGAAGTGGACACACATATATAAGATGGCCATCTTAATCACATAGGGAATTGATTGTGGATTGGGAATTGTCGATGGTTGTTTGTTGTTGATTGCTCGGGGAATATCCGTGATTGTATCATTGAAATCGTATGATATCCTTACCCTGGAAATATATCCTTGCACATCAGTTTCTCTTGGGTGGAATTCATAGGGATTGCGTTGCGAAAGCGCATATATATAATACTACTTTCTGGCGAAGGTCCTCTCACGGTCCGGGGGTCACCGAGACCAGGTAGTCACCGAGGGGACCACGTAACAGAATTGGGGGCTCGTCCAAATTACGATTTGCGGTTTCGCAATTGGGTCTACGTCCGGGATTTAAAATTGTATAACATAATAAAATAATAGTTTTTTATTAATTAAAATTTATTAATTAATTATTAGTTGGTAAATTTTTTTGAGAAATTGGGGTAAAGTCTTGGGTGAAGGTTAACAGGTGTTAACGATAGGCACCATGGCGTTTGTGGCACAGAACTTTGTGGTAACCCCGAGTGAGGCACAGTTCCGAGCGTTACTAAAGTCGGACCTCTTGAAATTGGCCAAACATTTTAACTTGGAGGTCCGAACTAATTTGAGGAAGGCAGAGTTGCAGGCCACGGTGATACAATCTATGGTGGGATTAGGAACATGGGACGAGTTAGCCTGGGAGTGGCTACCCGAAGAACCAGAAGATGTTGAGCTCCGGAAACTGGAGTTGCAATTACGGAGCCAGGAACGGATTAAAGAAGAAGAAAGGAAAGCAGAAAAGGAAAGAGCAGAAGAAGAAAGGAAAGCAGAAAAGGAAAGAGCAGAAGAAGAAAGGAAAGCAGAAAAGGAAAGAGCAGAAGAAGAAAGGAAAGCAGAAAAGGAAAGATCAGAAGAGGAAAGGAAAGCAGAAGAGAGGAGAGAAGAGAAGCAAGCAGAGGAAAGGAGAGTGGAACGAGAACTCCAGGAAAGGTTAAAAGAAGAAGAAAGGAAAGCAGAAGCGAGGAGAGAAGAGAAACAAGCAGAGGAAAGGAGAGTGGAACGAGAACTCCAGGAAAGGTTAAAAGAAGAAGAAAGGAAAGCAGAAGCGAGGAGAGAAGAGAAACAAGCAGAGGAAAGGAGAGTGGAACGAGAACTCCAGGAAAGGTTAGAAGGGAGAAAAGCAGAGGAGAGGAGAGCTGCAAGGGACCTCGAAGCAGAGGAGAGAAAAGCGGAAAGGGAATTAAAGGAACGTGACATGGAGCTTCAGCAAGAAATCAAATTCAAGGAGCTGGAGTTAATGAGAGAACGGGGAGAGGCACCACCCTTGCTGACGGGGTCGACACCTAACCAGAAAACCTGGGATGTGGGCAGACATGTGAGGCTGGTTCCACCGTTCAGTGAAAAGGAAGTCGCGAAATTTTTTCCACACTTTGAGAAAGTGGCTCGACAATTAAACTGGCCGGAGGAGGCCTGGACCATACTCGTGCAAAGTGTGCTGGTGGGGAAAGCTCAGGAAATTTATTCGGCGCTACCAATGGACCAATGTGCAGATTATGAGGTACTGAAGAAGCACATCCTCAAAGCCTATGAGTTGGTTCCGGAAGCTTACAGGCAAAAATTCAGGAATGCCAGGAAGAGGGAGAGTGAGACCCATGTGGAGTTTGCCAGAGTGAAAGAAAACATGTTTGATCGGTGGTGTGAGTCAAAAGGAGTCGGGAAAGACTTCGAAACATTGCGGGACTTGATCCTGGTGGAGGAATTCCAGCAGTGTGTCCACGAGGACATCAAAGTGTACCTGCAGGAAAAGAAAGTACCAAAGTTGTGGGACGCAGCCACCATGGCAGATGATTATGCCTTAACCCACCGAATAGGGGTCCACAAACCTAACTCCTCGCCTAGACTTCAGCAGGGGAGTTATGGAACACCCGGTGCGGAGAACGACCTTACATGGCGGCGGCCTCGAGATGATTATGGGGACAACTATGATACCCCACCTGTTCGAAATCAGAGGGATGCGGGCCCAAGACAAACTTATAGTTCGGGGGGCCCGAGGCAGACCACGAGTTTTTCCTCCGGGCCTACTTGCGCTTTTTGCAAGAAACCTGGACACTTGATGTCCAGTTGTTACCGCATGAAAAGGGAAGACCCAGAGCGGAGTCCGACTATTACGACTCCAAATGCAATGGTCATTGTGAGAAATCGCCATCAAAAGGGTTACCAACCATTTATTTCAGAGGGGTTTGTGTCACGGGATGGAGCCTCGACTAACCGGAAACCGGTTAGGATATTGAGGGACACAGGGGCACATCAATCTTTAATGCTTGAAGGCATTTTGCCATGGTCCGAGGAAACGGCAACGGGGGATAGTGTTCGTTTACAGGGGATCGGGGGCGGTGTTAGTGCTCCCCTTCATGTCATCCATTTGGAGTCCGATTTGGTGTCAGGACCGGTCACCGTCGGTTTACAAGCCACGCTTCCTGTAGAGGGTGTATCTGTGGTTATCGGGAATGATTTGGCCGGGGGTCAAGTTTATGGTAACCTGAGGGTTGGTAAAGAGCCCAGCAGGGAAAATAACACCACACCAGCTCGGGATGGCGACAAAAGTGCCAAGTTATTTGTAGGGGGACTGAACTTCAAAACAGAGGAAGAAGTTCTGACCTCTGTCTTCAACAGATATGGGCCGCTGGTGGAAGTGCGGTTGGTAAGAGACTGGGAAACGCAACAGTCCAGAGGGTTCGGCTTTGTCACGTTTGCCAGCACAAAAGACGCCAGAGAGGCAGAGAAGAATTGGAATGGCAAGGATTTGGAGGGTCGGACCATAACAGTAGGGAAGGCATTTCGTAGGCGTCGAGAGGTCTACAGGAGAGGACAACTGGGCGGTAGTTTTGGTGGTGGCCGCAGTCAATATTATTATGGAGGCTCCCTGAGTTACGGCCGCTCCCGAAGGAAGGATGGGCAAAGTAGTGGCCGAGAAGGAGACCGCTATTCATGGGACTACAGGGACAAGTGGTCCCACCCTAATTATTAGGGAAGTTCTGAGAAGTTGAAGCACTGAATGCGGCGGAGCCGCCGAGCCAAGATTCCTACACGGATTAACCGTGAACGCCGTTCCTAAAGGCGTCCATGTAGTGAACTTTCATGCACGGACTAACCGTGAACTCCACGTTCCTCAAGGTGCCCATGTAGAGAACTTTCCTGCATGGACTAACCGTGAACTCCACGTTCCTAAAGGCATCCATGTAGTGAATACTCGGCTTGGCCTCCCGGAAAAAGTGCTATCGAGTTGCTTAACTTTGGATCTTTGATCAACCCCTTAACCTTCATTCACAAGAAACTGACGGTCAAAGTCAGAGGGTCATGAGATGGAGTTTGATTTGGCAGGGACAATGTCGTTGCTGGTGCTTAGTCCAGAGGGAGTAATCTGGAGGGGTTGTGGTGAAATTTTGGTTGCTTTATTTTTAAGTGATAACTGTGCCCGGGGGGAACTGATAATGTGGGGGGGTTGAGTTATCTGGTTTGTTTCTCCAAATTGGCCGGCAAAGAAAGTTTTCGCTGGGTTCAAACTTTCTTTCTTGAAGGGGGGGAGTGTTACATATTTATGTGAAGGTATGTGAATTACCATTCAGGTCTTTGCTTATCCATGTGTAATAGATTAAGGGTTGTTGTGGTTGGAGGGTCAGGAGCCCTTCTGAAAAGTGTCCGGAAACGGAAGTGACCGGAAACAGAAGAGGAAAAGACACGAGGAAGAAAAGCGACGAGTATTCTTCTTCCTCGCCCCGCTCCGACGAGAGGTGGGATCGACCTTGCGCCGCGTGGAAAAGCGGCGTTCCGAAGCCCGTCTGGCGAGAGGAGTTACCGGGACGTGTACCTACCCGGTGGAGACGTCAAGTTGACGTGGGGCCGTGCATCGACCCCGCGTCTGGCACCGTTCGCGGCACCGTCTAAACAGACGCGTACGGGTCGCACGTTGGGGCCTAACACGCCTTGCAAGCGGCGTGGGGCTTTTGGCTTGCTTTACCGTACCCGCTTCGCGTGGCCACGAGGGGCTGCAGCCGCGGTGCCTGGTACGATACCTGCCCGGTGGAAACACGTCCACCCGGGGTTCGTTCAACCGCCCGAGTGCGGCGACGCCGACCAGCATCTCGGTCAGGAGGGGCCCAGAGACATTGTGAAGGGCAGAGACCAAAAGGGGGTCGTGAGTACAGAAGTGGACACACATATATAAGATGGCCATCTTAATCACATAGGGAATTGATTGTGGATTGGGAATTGTCGATGGTTGTTTGTTGTTGATTGCTCGGGGAATATCCGTGATTGTATCATTGAAATCGTATGATATCCTTACCCTGGAAATATATCCTTGCACATCAGTTTCTCTTGGGTGGAATTCATAGGGATTGCGTTGCGAAAGCGCATATATATAATACTACTTTCTGGCGAAGGTCCTCTCACGGTCCGGGGGTCACCGAGACCAGGTAGTCACCGAGGGGACCACGTAACACTGTCCACAACCTTTTGAGATATGCTGTTCACAAACAGACAGATAAATAGACAACCAAAGAAGCAAGAAATATGTCATGCATAGCAAGATACTTGCGAAATCCATAAAATACATTGTTGACCTTTGACCTATGTTCACCTCGAAAGGATTACCTGACATGCAAATGGTTGGTTGAATTCCCTTACCTGACATGCAAATCCTCTTCAAATTTCAAGTCAATCGAATAAAAATTGACAATTTTACAAAACACGGCCTATGTTGACCTTTTGCCCCCCTTATTGGGCCCTAGTCGTTCGAACTATCTCGAATGAAAAATTTCCAGGTATCGTTGACAACAAAAGTTGGCCGGGTCTTTTTGGAACACCCTGTAGAACCGAAATCTTCCCCTGTGAAGAACTCCTTGGGCTATTTTACCTTTCCTTATGAAAGATACCATATCGGGTGATTGTTTACATCCCCATGAGAGAAACTCAGGATTGTTTCTTGATGATTATTTTTTTGTATTAGTGACTGTCCCTATTCACCCGTAAAACGGGTAAAACGGGGTGAATAGGGACAGCCATAAAAATCCTATTTATTCCTGTTTAACCCATATATGGGGTTAATAGGGACTATAAGTTGCTTTTTAAAAAAACAAGAGAACACTTTCAACCCAAATATCAACAAATCAGTATGGTTATCAATTTTCAGCGAAAAAAGTTTCCGAACTTTTTTTCCAGTTTGTGTCCCAATTCACCTTGCTGTCCCTATTCACCCCATTTTACGGTATTGCATTTGAGTCCGTTTGTTTGTTTGTTTGTCTGTTTGTTTGTTTGTCCGCACAGAATAAATATGATTTTCTCTACAACCGTTGGTCCGATTGACAGGAAAGTTTCACCGTAGGTGCAACTCCACCTGTAGAATTTTCAAATGAGAATTATGACGTCAGAGGTCGTCACGTGGTATGGGCGCCATCTTGGGGAAAAAAACGAAAAACTTTGCACCTCTATATCTTGGAAAGCGCTGCATAGAAAAAAAATTTGAGGCATGGCTCATTGTAAAGAACTCTCCATGTGGAATAACATATGTTAATGATGATGACATAGGTGCCTCCATGCCATGGCCCATGGCTGCCCTCGAAATAGCATTATGCAAGTTCTTACTAATTACCGAGAGAGAGGAAGAATAATTGGCAATATGAGTCACATGTCAGCAATTAATGTCAGTTGAGCTTGTGCAACGGTTGTTGCAATTCTTTGGCAGGTGAAAAGCAAGAACAGCTAAACGAAGACAAAATAACAAAGGCCAGGACCATCATGGCCTCATATGAACAGACTCTAAAATTTCAAAATGGAGTTTTGCCTTTACTACCGCTTGGGTTTTTAGCTTCGAAACCGTACGTCCTTGGTTCAACTGAAATTATAGGTCAAATTGGTGAATTTTGTTTTAGGAACTCTCACCTGAGCCAAGTGTAATTGCTCTCTATTTGCCAAAGATTGTAGCACAGTCTTGCAGACATATGGAGCAATGTGTGGAGGATCAACAGAGGCCACAGTCAGTCAGACGGGGCCTGCGATAAGACCGTGAACGCCAATTGCCAGAGCCTGGAGGAAAGAGGAAATGTGGGTGGGAAAATGACAAGACAAAAAGTTATGGGAATGAGTCAAGACAGGGAAATGCACTAGAAACCACAGTGAGCCAAACTTCTCAACAATAACTTCCAACAAGCTCAAAAAGACTTGAATAATTGCTGAGTTTTGGGGTGCAGGTTCGCGGAGGAGGATAAATACTTTTTGTAAACAGCCTCAAATTGTCTGAAAATGAGCAAACTGGAAACAAATTGTGTAATGAGCTTCCTACTAATAGTGAGCCTGACGCACATGGGTTAGCACAGGCCCCAGGGGTCGCTGCTCAAATGGGATTGAAGGACCGGAGCCTCGTGGCCTGCCATTTCCTGCAGTCCTCCTGCCTGCCATTCCTGGTTAGGATAGATGGGAAGCTGATGTAGAGTTTGGGGGGCAGGTATTGGGCGCCAGCATTGGACACAGGTAGAGGCCAGGGTCGCTTACACCAGGCATTGTTTATCTTAGGGTCGTCTGCTTAGACGTTGGGTGAAAGAAAGAGAATGAATAACGATAGATGAAGCTTGAATGAGAAGCCATGGCAGCAATTTGCTTCAATATTACACAGAAACAAACACTTGCTTTGCTTTATATTCTATTGGACTTTAGACTTCTAAACTTCAGGAATATGAGGACAAAACCATTGGAGAGAAAATGAGAGTGACAGACAGAGACAAATACAGAGGGAGACACAGAGTCAAAAACAGAGACACAGAGAAGAAGACACTGAGAGACAGAGAATGAGAGAATGTCCAGTAAAGTAACCATAACCATAACTCTAGGGGGAATTATTCAATCCACAGGGGGATTGATGGCCCCATCCATCCATATTCAATCCACAGGGGGAAGTATTCAATCCACAGGGGGAGGTATTCAATCCATAGGGGGGAAGTATTCAATCCATAGGGGGCAGTATTCAGTCCATAGGGGGCAGTATTCAATCCATAGGGGGCAGTATTCAGTCCATAGGGGGTAGTATTCAGTCCATAGGGGGAAGTATTCAGTCCATAGGGGGCAGTATTCAATCCATAGGGGGAAGTATTCAATCAATAGGGGGAAGTATTCAATCCATAGGGGGAAGTATTCAATCCATAGAGGGAAGTATTCAATCAATAGGGGGAAGTATTCAATCCATAGGGGGCAGTATTCAGTCCATAGGGGGCAGTATTCAATCCATAGGGGGCAGTATTCAGTCCATAGGGGGTAGTATTCAGTCCATAGGGGGAAGTATTCAGTCCATAGGGGGCAGTATTCAATCCATAGGGGGAAGTATTCAATCAATAGGGGGAAGTATTCAATCCATAGGGGGAAGTATTCAATCCATAGGGGGCAGTATTCAATCCACAGGCGGAAGTATTCAGTCCATAGGGGGCAGTATTCAGTCCATAGGGGGCAGTGTTCAGTCCATAGGGGGCAGTATTCAGTCCATAGGGGGAAGTATTCAGTCCATAGGGGGAAGTATTCAGTCCATAGGGGGAAGTATTCAGTCCACAGGGGGAAGTATTCAGTCCATAGGGGGAAGTATTCAGTCCATAGGGGGCAGTATTCAGTCAATAGGGGGAAGTATTCAGTCCATAGGGGGAAGTATTCAGTCCATAGGGGGCAGTATTCAATCCATAGGGGGCAGTATTCAGTCCATACGAGGAAGTATTCAGTCCATAGTGGGCAGTATTCAGTCCGTAGGGGGAAGTATTCAGTCCGTAGGGGAAAGTATTCAGTCCATAGGGGGAAGTATTCAGTCCATAGGGGGCAGTGTTCAGTCCATAGGGGGCAGTATTCAGTCCATAGGGGGAAGTATTCAGTCCATAGGGGGAAGTATTCAGTCCATAGGGGGTAGTATTCAGTCCACAGGGGGAAGTATTCAGTCCATAGGGGGAAGTATTCAGTCCATAGGGGGCAGTATTCAGTCCATAGGGGGAAGTATTCAGTCCATAGGGGGCAGTATTCAGTCCATAGGGGGGAAGTATTCAGTCCATAGGGGGAAGTATTCAGTCCATAGGGGGAAGTATTCAGTCCATAGGGGGCAGTATTCAGTCAATAGGGGGAAGTATTCAGTCCATAGGGGGAAGTATTCAGTCCATAGGGGGCAGTATTCAATCCATAGGGGGCAGTATTCAGTTCATACGAGGAAGTATTCAGTCCATAGGGGGCAGTATTCAGTCCGTAGGGGGAAGTATTCAGTCCATAGGGGAAAGTATTCAGTCCATAGGGGGAAGTATTCAGTCCATAGGGGGCAGTATTCAGTCCATAGGGGGCAGTATTCAGTCCATAGGGGGAAGTATTCAGTCCATAGGGGGCAGTATTCAGTCCATTGGGGGCAGTATTCAGTCCATAGGGGGCAGTATTCAGTCCATAGGGGGCAGTATTCAGTCCATAGGGGGCAGTATTCAGTCCATAGGGGGCAGTATTCAGTCCATAGGGGGAAGTATTCAGTCAATAGGGGGCAGTATTCAGTCCATAGGGGGCAGTATTCAGTCCATAGGGGGCAGTATTCAGTCCATAGGGGTAAGTATTCAGTCCATAGGGGGCAGTATTCAGTCCATAGGGGGAAGTATTCAGTCCATAGGGGGCAGTATTCAGTCCATAGGGGGCAGTATTCAGTCCATAGGGGGCAGTATTCAGTCCATAGGGGGCAGTATTCAGTCCATAGGGGAAATATTCAGTCCATAGGGGGAAGTATTCAGTCCATAGGGGGAAGTATTCAGTCCATAGTGTTACGGATTCGTCACTTCCGCTGTGGTGGCTTTCATCCACTTGACATTTCTGGTTCCATGTATTATTATTATTGATGTTTGAGGGAAATAGCAATTATTATTGTCAAAAGGTAAAAGGAATGTTTTAAAATGAAACAGGAACCGGACGGCGATGAAGAGGAAGAAGAGAAAAAGGGCGGAGCGAGTGAAGTCGGACAAGAAGCGAGTCGTTTCAACGTCTGGGGAGAACGTTGTCGAAAGAAAGTCGTTAGTGAACTTTCGGGGTTCCTGGGAAAGGAATTCCTGCGACTGAGTTGTTGTCGCTGTGACTGATCCACCTGCGTGTCAGGGTTGGCGTTGGATTCCGAGGAATCATCGTCGTGTCGTTTCGACCCGAGTACGGGCCGTCGGCCATTTTGACTTGCGCAGGACTTGTGCTTCGCCCGCGGTTTCGTTTCTTTTCGACAATTCTCACCGCATTCAGACGTCGATCTGGGGCATGTGTGTGACGTGGCTTTTTGAAGGCTAATTCGTCCATACCCGAGGGTGTGATCTCTCAGTCGCGTGTAGGGCGCCTTTGGATTTCCCAGTCACATTGAGGGCGCCTTTGTACAGCTTCGGCTGTGTGACTTCCCTTGCCATCCGCACGGGATTCTGGTCTCGATTGAACATTGTTCTAGCGATCGCTGGAGCGAATCAACTTCGTCTTGAAGCCGGGAATAAGAGACATTGGAGAATGTTCTTGTTACGCTCACTTGGAGCACAGTGAGTTACTTTATACTAGCTGATGGTACCATCATAAGATATACATTGATTGTACTTTTGATTGCTATTATTGTTGTACTGTTATTCTTGTGTGATTTTTAATACAATATTTGTTTGTTGGTAACAATTGGTGTGGTTTCACCATTGATTTTTGACACAGAATAACACATTTTTCTGCCGTGACTCTTCTCGGGGCTCGGCGGTACACCATGACCAGGGGGTCGGGGAAGAGCACGTAACAATAGGGGGAAGTGTTCAATCCATAGGGGGCAGTATTCAGTCCACCGGGGGCAGTATTCAGTCCATAGGGGGAAGTATTCAGTCCGGAGGGGAGAGTATTCAGTCCATAGGGGGAAGTATTCAGTCCATAGGGGGGCAGTATTCAGTCCATAGGGGGCAGTATTCTGTCCATTGGGGGCAGTATTCAGTCCATAGGGGGCAGTATTCAGTCCATAGGGGACAGTATTCAGTCCATAGGGGGAAGTATTCAGTCCATTGAGGGCAGTATTCAGTCCATAGGGGGCAGTATTCAGTCCATAGGGGGAAGTATTCAGTCCATAGGGGGAAGTATTCAGTCCATAGGGGGCAGTATTCAGTCCATAGGGGGCAGTATTCAGTCCATAGGGGGCAGTATTCAGTCCATAGGGGGGCAGTATTCAGCCCATAGGGGGCAGTATTCAGTCCATAGGGGGAAGTATTCAGTCCATAGGGGGACTGTCCATTTGGGGCAGTATTCAGTCCATAGGGGGCAGTATTCAGTCCATAGGGGGCAGTATTCAGTCCAGAATTTTAAAGCTTCAGTATCAGATACTTTTCTTTAATGTGAAACACCTTTTGACACAAAAAGATATCTTAAAAACAAATAATTATTAGTCTCACCCTGAAGGGGGTGAGACTATTGCAACGCAATGTGTGTGTGTGTGTGTGTGTGTGTGTGTGTGTGTGTGTGTGTGTGTGTGTGTGTGTGTGTGTGTGTGTGTGTGTGTGTGTGTGTGTGTATATGTGTGTGTCTGTCTGGGTGTGTGTGTGTGTGTGTGTGTGTGTATGTATGTGTGTGTGTGTGTGTGTATGTAATCTATATCATAAAAGGAGCCTGATTGTTACTTGCCGGAAAAAATTCCAGCAAGTATGGTGGTTGGTTGGTTGTCTGTCTGTCTGTCTGTTTGTCTGTCTGTTTGTGCGCAGTACTACGTCTACATCGTTGCACAGAGCATCGCCATACTTTACACACATATTTGCCTTGCCCTGGAATAGACTGTGCCCAATTTTTAACTCTCTAGGCCCAAGGTCAAGCTCAAAGTCACCTAATCAAGGTCACCCAATCATTTGCACCTCCCAATTGAAACCCTGCCCTTAGGGCGGGTACCGTTGCTAGAATATATTGTTGCGGATCTCGGGTTCGTCGACGTACTAAGGGGTGGTTAAGCCATGCTCCCCCTCGATCTCCGAGTCCACGAGGCCGCCAACCACACTACACTCGTGGTGGACGGATTGCTAAGCAATTCCAGCCACCGAGCCCGCAGCTACGCGCAGAAGGGTTAACGGTCACGACCCGAGTACCTTCAACACACGCAGCTGTGAGAACGGGGACTGAACCCTGCACGAGTCACGCTGATACTGGACGCCAGAGCGGTTGTGTGTCGCGTAACTCGTGCCGTTAACACTATTGAACCCGATCGAGCGGTTTTAATTTGGGGCGATGCTAGGCCAATGTGGAAAGGATGATGACGGCCAGGTTGGAAGCCAAACCACAGGATTTATTCACAATGTACAGTATTCACAGAAAAGGGACAAAGCGGAGAATCTTACCGGCCTTACCTAGGTTCCCAGACAAGGGCCCTCATTCGTTCGGGGAAGGGAAGGAAGAGGGTAATGCGCAAAAAGTGCGGCCGCTTCGTGCAGTTTGCCTGGACGGGCTCGTTGGACAGAAACCCCCAAGGATCGCTCCACCCCAGGACACCACAGCCGGAGATGTTCGCGGCCGGGGCGTTTATCAAGGACGTGCACGTAGCAGGAATCCGAGGAGCGTATCTCAGGGTCAGCGAGGCAGAGAGAGTGAGGCAGAGAGAGTGTCAGCCAGCATCTGCAAGAGAACGTCAGCCTGCCAGAGAGTCTATATGCAGGAGCCTGGCGCGAATCAGAGAGAGAGAGCGGGGAGTCCGGGCCGGGTTTTATAGCCCCCCGGAACCCCACTCGAATGTTCCACGGGCCTCCATTGGACGCCTGGGGTCACGTGTCGTGACAGCCCCTTATTGGTCACCCTCGGCCACTCCCTTCAGCTCCCATTGGCTGTTCGCTGCTCACTGGCCACTCCCTCCAGCTCCTCCCTCGGGCCTGCAAGGCCTGGCCGAAGGCCCATGACGAGGCACTTTAGGCTGCAATGAGGCCTACCATTATCCTTCCTGCCTCAACGCATACTAACACCGGGAAGGAGACTATACTTCACATTTAATAAGAAATAACTAACTATGCGAGGCTACATGTTGTTAACTATGGTGGGGGGGGGGGGGGGGGGTTGCCTTTATTTATAAAACCGCAACAATATCATGGCGATACAACAATTTTTACCGCTTTGCGTTGAAGAACAGGAATGAAGGGGGAGGAGCGTGTTAATATGTTTGGTTGAAGGGTTTAGGTGGTGAGGGGGCTTAAAGCCAGATTTTAATCTTACAGCCGCCATGTTGGTGCTCGCTGTCACTGCGATGCGAAGCAAAAGACTCCTCAGAGCTGTCACATTCACAATCGCTATGTCGTATGTACTCCCGATACGTGTTTCCTTCATTGTAAAAACTACCAAGTCAACAGTTAAAAGGATTTTGAGCCGAAAGGTGTTACGGCCTTGGCAAGATCGATGGAGACAGCAATCTGTTAGCTTATACACCGCCCAAATAGCTATGTGGAATTCTCTCATATAGAGATTAAACCCACGTCATTTGAACTTTGGCAGAGGTCATTATTTACTTTTAATGATCCAACATGGCCGATAAAAAGTACATTCCGGCAAGTCCTCGGTCTCTGACCGATTTTTCATCTGTATGTTTGTCTGTCTGTTTGTGCGCAGTACTACGTCTACATCGTTGCACATAGCATTGCCATACTTCACACACATATTTGCCTTGCCCTGGAATAGACTGTGCCCAATTTTTAACTCTCGAGGCCCAAGGTCAAACTCAAGGTCACCCAAAACGTGAAAATCGTTTTTTGCTAACTAGCATTGGTACCCGCCCTATGGGCGGGGCTTCAATGGGGAGGCCCAAATGAAAAGGCAAAATATCAGAAATTGAAGGCTTTTTTATTTTAAACGATTTATATAAACATCCGTTAAATCATGCCACATGTAAATCATCAAAATCTAAACAGTATCTTTAGAATTTCAATAATAATCTTACAGCAGCCATGTTGGTGCTCACCGTCACTGCGATGCGAAGTGAAAGACACCTCAGAGCTGTCACATTCACAATCGCTATGTCGTATGTACTCCCGATACGTGTTTCCTTCATTGTAAAAACTACCAAGTCAACAGTTAAAAGGATTTTGAGCCGATAGGTGTTACGGCCTTGGCAAGATCGATGGAGACAGCGATCTGTTAGCTTATACACCGCCCAAATAGCTATGTGGAATTCTCTCATGTTGAGATTAAACCCACGTCGTTTAAACTTTGGCAGAGGTCATTATTTACTTTTAATGATCCAAAATGGCCGATAAAAAGTACATTCCGACAAGTCCTCGGGCTCTGACGGATTTTTCATTTGTCTGTCTGTTTGTTTGTCTGTTTGTTTGTCGTGTTATAACTTGAGAACGGATTAACGGATGTCAATAAATCCAACTATGGTGGATTCGGGTAACTCACCAAAGTGTTTGTGATCCAAAAAAAAGTTTTGTTTTTTGGGGGGCTAATTTTTTATTTGGGGGATTTGGGGTTCACATATGTGAAAATTGCAAATGCCAACACTGCACGGAGAGCAGGATCTCCCAGGAATCCTTCCCCCCCCCCCCCTCCCCACCCCACCCCCTCCGCCCCATAGATTAGCCATCGCAGCAAAGATTGGTATTGCCATCAACGAAGTGACGGGTCTTCTATTCTAGTGTATATTATAAGTGCTGTCTGTCTGTTTGTTTGTCATGTTATAACTTGTGAACAGATCAATTGATTTCAATAAATCCAACTATGGTGGATTCAGGGAGCTCCGGGAAGGTTTGTGACATTTGTACAGTTTGTTTTTGAACTACACTTTCCATATCTAAAAGAACGTCCAAGTACTTAAGGCCTTCTAATTGCCTCATAAGCTAGGCTGGAAGATATGTCAATAGCTTTTATAAATGAGCTACCCACAAAGCCTGCCTCTTAGGCATGTTGACCACTGCAGAATAAACTTTATAAAAACGGTCCAAACTCTCCACAACAATAACCACCAATATGGAGTTGTTCCATCTACGCCAACAATCATCAGCATAAGCAGATGTTAAACTATTCTCTCTTTCTATACTTTTCTATCAATGCAGCTCTTTCATTTAAGGCCTGGTCTTGATGAGGACTATTTCTTCCATGACTGGAGCCTTCAACATAAAAATAGAATAAATACTTGCAGAGGCAGATCTGGTGAAATCCCAAACCTACTAACTTTCTCTTTTAACCTAACCAGTAACACTTTTCTAGAATATCGATGATCCATAAGGAACCCCAGAAGTTGGACGATGTGTCAAATCCTTTTCCCAACGTTACTCAGGTGGGTTTAGCTCATTGTCTATCTTAATCAAAATAAATAGATTATTATATAATTATTTAATAAAATTCATGTACCTAGCCCTTACACCCAAAGTATCCAAATTTAAATATATATATACGTCACAAACCCTACCAAAGCTTTGCTCTAGAGCACACCTAGATCAGATCTAAGAAAATTAAACCAAGTTCCTCCTTATTCAAACAAGTCCAACAGATCCGGAATTAGAAAAAGATTTATCATGAATCTATCACCCTGAAACGTTGTAAGATTGATCTGGATGTATCATGTTCCCTAAAAATGGTGTGATGTGCTTCACAATAACTGTTGAACATATTCTGTAATCCACCGTAAGGAGAGACACAAGACCCCAAATGTAAGCAGTTGAGGGTCTCCTTTTTGGGGCATGAGAGTAACTATTGGTCTTTGACAGCTCGGTGGTGGTTCCTCACACCTCACACTTTCTTACAGCACACCTAGATCAGATCCTATGAGAAACTAAAAAGCCTTGTGGAATCCCATTGGAATTCCATCCAGTCCAGGTGCTGCTCCCAAAGCTAGAGTTTCAAATAATTGTCCAATTTCTTCCAGGGATAAAGGAACTGCCAATGTATCCTTTTTTCTCGCATGTCAGACAAGGCCGACCTTATGTGAACACATGTAGTATTGCATCATCCTGCATATTCTCACAGGCCAACAAACTTGAATGGAATTCGCAACAACAGTCATAATTTCCTTTTGGCCTACACAGATACCACGAGCTGAGATTCTTAGATACTTAATCTGCTTTTGAGATACCATGTGATTTTCAAAGTCAAAAATATCGACTTGGAGCATCCATTTTATAAATGTGATTCATCCATAGCCGATCCATTGCACTCCTGGTGTTATTATCTGTTATTTCATTTAAAAAAAAAGACTTTTTCCAAACTGAAATGTTGTTTTTCTCAGTGCTTTCCCTGAAATGTTGATCCTTTTGCAACTTCATTATTCCATTTTCGAAAACATTCCTTTGAATACTCTTGCGCTTTGAGAATGACATCTGGAATTGTTGACAACATTTTGAGGACAGCATCTAGGATTGCAAACAATCCTCTTGAGGACGTTCAGTCAGTCAAACTCTGAGGTCTCACCATCGGCCATGATCTTTCTTGGACAAACCACATTTCAACATTGGCCTCCAAAGCCAGCCACCATCTGGGCATCCTCCGTCGTACAAAGTCCTTCCTTGGCACTCCTAAACTCCTATCCACTGACGAGGCCTTCATCCACAGCTTGATGGAGTACTGCTCTCTTCTCTGGGCTATCTCCCCTGACTTCCATCTTGCTCAGCTTGACGCCATGTCTACGAATAAATGAAATTATTTAAATAATTATTTAATTATTAATTAATTTAAAATCACAAGATTATTGAAGTTTCCTCCAATATATATAATATAATAACCACCTTTAGAGGCCATTTTTCCCCGCAAAGCGGGGGTTGGCCTTTTTCGGGAACCGTGGTTGTTGTTGTTTTTCGGTCCCCTTTTTGAAGCAATGTTTTACGGCCGGATGCCCTTCCTGACGCCAACCCTTTTTGCCGCCTTTAACGACAAACAGGGAATTACCAGTGAACTGGTACTCAATTAGCCGACCTCGGAAGGATGACAGGCTGAGTCAACCCCCCTGGCGTTAATTCAGCGATCGACCGGGATTCAGAACCCAGGATCCTAGGATCCTAAGCCGGCACCCTAGCCGCTAGCCCAACACCAGGGTTTCCTCCAATGAAGCTGAGTAATGGGTCTATCACTTTTCAATCGCAGACAGATCTGTCGTGTCTCTGTCTTCTACCGCATCCTTTCTGGACTTGCACCCTCTGCTCTTTCCGTGCATTGTTCCTTTCAGTATTTGTCCAGATAGCTTCCAATGAGTATTTGTCAATCAATTTGTCAATTGTTTGGAATATTCATGATGAGGCTCAGCTCTATTCTGGTCTAAACTGGCGTTTTAACCTCAAATTAGCACCACGAGCAATTATCATAAAATTCTGAGAACCAATCTGATTGGTCATTTTGACTAAATGTAAATAAAACTAGAAAGCATCTGAAGATGCAAAGCCCGTCCGCGTCTGTTTGTATTCAGACGTCTTCTTCCATATGATCAAATTACAAAAACAGTTAAAAACAAAACAAAATGAAAATTGCTGATTTTATGCAGCCTTGACCCTTGAACTTTAGATCTTAAAAATAATAATAATCTTCTAGCTTTTGATTGGTGAACCAATGCAGTAACCCGATATATGCAAATTCTTTAAATTTCAGGTCAATTGGGTGAAAATTGATGATTTTATACAACCTTGACTTTTGACCTTTTTATCTAAAAAAACAAACAATCGTCTTGTACATTTTGATTGGTGAACCAATTCAGTGACCCACTATGCAAATTCTTAAAATTTCAGGTCAATCGGATGAAAATTGACGATTGTATGTGATGCTGACCTTTGACATTTTGACCTTTTGATCAAATGGTTAATTTGCCTTCTCCATATTCTCATAATGGAGCTTTGATGAAAATTTGATGACAAAACTCTAATGGTAAATTAAAATTTCAGGTCAATCGGATGAAAATTGACGATTGTATGTGATGCTGACCTTTGACATTTTGACCTTTTGATCAAATGGTTAATTTGCCTTCTCCATATTCTCATAATGGAGCTTTGATGAAAATTTGATGACAAAACTCTAATGGTAAATTAAACTCTAATGGGAACGGGGGGGGGGGGGGGAGGGGGAGGGGAGGAGGGGGGAAGGGGGAGGGAGGAGGGGGGAGGGGGAGGAGAGGGGGGAGGGGGAGGGATGGGAGGGGGAGAGGAGTGGGAGGGATGGGAGGGGGAGAGGAGTGGGAGGGTGGGGGGAGGGAGGAGTGGGAGGGTGGGGGGAGGGAGGAGTGGGAGGGTGGGGGAGGGAGGAGTGGGAGGGTGGGGGGAGGGAGGAGTGGGAGGGTGGGGGGAGGGAGGAGTGGGAGGGTGGGGGGAGCGAGGAGTGGGAGGGTGGGGGGAGCGAGGAGTGGGAGGGTGGGGGGAGGGGGAGGTGGAGGTGGAGGGGGAGGGGAGGTGGAGGGGGAGGGCGAGGGGGTGGGGGAGGTGGAGGTGGAGGGGGTGGGGGAGGTGGAGGGCGAGGGGAGGGGGAGGGGGAGAAGAGGAGAGGGGTGGGGAAGGGGTAGGGGGGAAAGGAAGGGGGTAGGGGGGAAAGGGAGGAGCATGAGGGAAAGGGAGGGGATGGGGAGGGGGAGAGGAGGGGAGGGGGGAAGGGGAGAGGGTAGGGTGGAGGGAGAAGGGAGGGGGAGGGGGGAAAGGGAGGGGGAGCGGGAGGGAGGGGGAGGGAGGGGGGAGGGGGGATGGGGAAGGGGTAGGGCAGAAAGGAAGGGGTAGGGGGGAAAGGGAGGGGCATGGGGGAAAGAGGGGGGGAGGGGAGAGGGGAAGGGGAGGGGCATGGGGGAAAGAGAGGGGGAGGGGAGGGGGGAAGGGGAGAGGGTAGGGTGGAGGGGAAGGGAGGGGGAGGGGGAGGGGGGAAAGGGAGGGGGAGGAGGGAAGGGGAGGGGGAGGAGGGAAGGGGAGGGGAGGGATATAGATGGTTCCTGGCAATTGATCACATCCAGAAATGATGTAATCCACACAATTTATGTACTTTACATAACGTTAATAGGAATACATGGCCGTGTAGATGGGAAATAGAGTTTGTTTGAAATAAATCACAAATATCAGATGAAAGTGAAAAAAAACCTATGTGGTGTGAATGGCAATGTTCCTCGCTGAAATGTGGAAAAACTGAATTACGTGCGAACGCATAACTGTGAGATTATGGCGGCAAAGTTGGAACATCACGTGATCCTAGCAGAAGTACCCGGCATTGCCGGGTGGGGGAGGGGAGACCCGTACATTCCCAACCCGGACATTCGCCCTCTCGACTCAAGCTCGTATTAGATTCGTATTCGAAATCGAAAGGGGAAAGGGGAAATCCTTCGTATTCGAATTCGTAAACACGAAATATGAATTAAAATTTAATTCATATCGCACAAAATCGACACAAAACACGGTCGCAGTGAAAAACGCAATGGCTTTTCGCCCTGAATCACGTGCAAACGTGTGACGGACGTGTGACGGCATCACGTGATCGCTCTGAGCGAATCAGCGAGCTGCTCGCACTGGCTGAGATTAGCGGGTACCTCGCTGAGTCGCTGAGGTAAATATGAATAAAAAATATGGATCTCGTCAAATATGGTCTCAGCCATGTTCGTCCCAGGCTCAATGGCCATGTCTATGCCAAATATCAAGCATGTGAGCCTCTCCGTTTCGGAGTCTATCGGTAACATTACACACACACACAAACTGTGTTTTATATATATAGATAGCAAAAGTACCCAGCATTACCGGGTAACAATGACTCGCTTCCTGACGGGAATATTGAGAGAGGTGGAGGAGAGGAGAGGAGGGAGGGGGACGGGTTATTATATTATATCGCACAAAAATGTTAGCCAATAAAAAATGAGTACATAAAAACAAAAACGGAGCTCTGTCTACTGTAACGCCATGGCTTGCAAAAGCAGCCTGAATAGCGTTCACCGAGTGGTCGTTAATCATATTCAAAACGAGTGTTATAACACAACCAAACGTCCCCCAGCCTTGTGACTAATTAATTCAGTGCACAGATATTTGATATTTTTGACTTATTTTGTAGAGCCCTCGCCAAGCGACTTAAGCACTCTAGCAAGCACTCCAACAAAATGGGTGATAAGGAACGGCAGGCTTGGCAAGCGGTAGCAAGCTGATTGGTTCTGGTTGAAATGGCCGAGGAATTAGAAAAACAGATCACAGGTACAGTGGAGTGACACCCTATCCCATGGAAGTATGAATTAAGTTAACATTTATTATTAAGTCAAATAAAAAAACTAACCCCAGAAGGAGAATGACAGCCTCACTTAATAAATGAATATATACACTTAGTTATATAAATCGCTCGATATGGTAAATTTTGTCAGATTTCACTCCAGATACCAGATTTGAACATTTATTTAGGCTACAGCATCCAATCCTCATATCCGAATCTATATTTTGATAATATGCTTCAATTACCGTATGTAATGATAATTAATCGATCGTGTTTCCAAGGCAAGGCACGTTTGAATAGGCCGAAACAAAATTATGCCTTAAGAACCCAGCAAGTGGCAGTGGGCTGACCAATATGGTGGGCCACCATATTGGTAAGGCTTTTTCAGGTTTTTTCTTATGAGCACCTCGTTATTCATCTTCAAAAAGGGTGTTATAACTTATAAGTTTATAACACACCCAAACAACCAGTTTTCATCCTTGCAATCTGTTGGAGGTCCAGGTGTATGCATGCAAAGTTTGGGGCCATTAGGTTTCATGGTTTTGGAGTTATGGTGGAGAAAGTCAAACGGACGGACACTGCCTTTTATTATTATAGATATCTGAGAAGGTACTTCTGCAATGTCATTTATTGCTGAATCCTCAGATACTGACTCAACTCTTCCATATCTCTTTGCGTTCAAGTTTCCTGATTTTACTGCATTTATTCACTTAACCTCATCATCAATAGCATGAAGAAGCTCCTTCCCATGACTATCTTTATTTACATCTACCAATTTTGATTTTTCTGCTGGACTATTCATCATCACCATCACCAATGTCTTCTGATGATTTAAATGCAGGTGTTCTGAGTGTTTCCTCCACCTCTTCACCTTTTTAATGTCCATCTGAGGGACGGAGAGATAAAATCTGAATGAATATTGTGGATTTACCACAAATAATATGACAGGTTAACGGGAGATAACACTAACATAAACCCATTGATTATATTAAACGTGAACAAATCATTCCGCTTAATGACTCCCTGAATCATCAGCTGGGACCCATCCATCAAAGACAGAGAAATGAAGAGAAAATTCTGCCCAAAAACCAGAGAAACAAAAAGAAAGAATTTTTCAAAAATTCCTTCATACAAGAATTCCCACATTTTAGTGCCAAGAAAACAAGGGCATTATTACACTATCTTTCAAAATTAATACCATGTGTTGAATTGTGTTAATAACTTTTATTTTTACACTCTTCTTCAGTGAGCAACATCTTCCATTTGTGAATTGAACCTGTCCACAATGTGCACGTGCACTTTAGCTTTAAGGCAGTTATTTCATATTTGGCAATTCATTCCATCGTGTTCATCTATATCATTAAAACGCTTATTTCTGAAGTTTGTAATCGGAACTTCTCTCCAGCTATTGCTCCTGTCGCCCTAAGATATGTGTGATACTATGTAGTTATGACTAACCCTTCCATGTAAGCATACCTATGTCTCCAAATGTCTATAAGTGTGGAATAAAAGCTGAAAATCAGTGAAAAGTTTTGAATAATCCGTGCCATTTTGTTTTACGCACAGTGAGACTCTGCACTTGATACCGAGAAGAAGAAGACGTCCCGATGTGTGCCGGACGCGCAGCGACTCGAGAGGCATGCTACGCCTTTTAATACAAATATAAATGCGATCAGAAATGTAAAGGGGATACTTACCAGTAACCACACTATAAGAGACAATACTGCAGTTGAATACAAAGCGATATTCAGGAGATCCGCCAGAATGAATGTTGGTGCCAACTGACACAATCATTTTGAAAGGAAGCGAGACGGCGGCAGG
Source organism: Myxine glutinosa (assembly GCF_964187855.1). Taxonomy (NCBI): domain Eukaryota; kingdom Metazoa; phylum Chordata; class Myxini; order Myxiniformes; family Myxinidae; genus Myxine; species Myxine glutinosa. The sequence goes on from NC_136269.1 coordinate 123,354,797, forward strand.
CAATGCGCATGCGTGGCCGCCATGTGACATCAGATCAGCCTGGATATTTATCAATACCGCAAGGTGGAAGCACACCGAGCCAGGGAGCTGCGGCTTTTGTCCAGCCAGTTATCACTGGTTATGTTATCACTTATCAGTACCGCAAGCGGATATGCAGTCTATACAACAACAACAACCGCAAGGTGGAAGCATGCCTGTGTGCTGATGCCAGCGAGCTGCGGCTTTTGTCCAGCCAGTTATCACTGGTTATGTTATCAGTACCGCAAGCGGATATGCAGTCTATACAACAACAACAACCGCAAGGTGGAAGCATGCCTGTGTGCTGATGCCAGCGAGCTGTGGCTTTTGGCCAGCCAGTTATCGATCGTTGACCCGACAGCAGTGCAGCATCTCACTGTGCGTAAAACAAAATGGCGCGAGTTATTCAAAACTTTTCACTGATTTTCAGCCCGTGATTTTCACGGGTTACTGCTAGTTGATATATATTTCTGTCATATATACGTTCGTTCTACAGGCAGGAAAGGAACGAATGAGCGAAGGTGAGCAGTTATTCTGTATTTTGAGAGTTTCACCAGTAGGAGGTTAATGGTGGACTACGTGCGTCCTTCAGAAACCGTGAGGGGGCACTGAGAGAGCAGACAGTGCAAGACAAGAAAAGAGAGAGACAGAGACCTGTCGCCGATGTGAAAATGAGAGTCCCAGAGACTCCGTTCAATTGTAGACGATTCGATCGATCTTGAAGGCCTTGGTTTTGTCGTGGAAGTGTGTAGGGAGACTCAACACTCCAATGATGTCACAGGTTTACAAAAGGTCATGACTTTATTAACTGGTTGTTCACTTTCATTCCAATACCAAATTACTACCGTTTAACTCAATGGACCAGGTCACTCTATCCGCATGGTCCTTCTTGTTCGGCCGATGTTTCTCCGTAGCGCCGTACTCGTTCATTCCATTGGGCAGGGCTTCTGATGGCAAGTGATCCTGACTCATAGTTTGCTCTGGCTTATATGGGCCTTGTCGCGCTAATCCCTTCTCCGCAAATGCCCCGAGGTCATGCATGCTCGCCCCCCTGCTGGGGAGTTCCTTCACCCTCTTTGCATCCCGATGTCCCAAGTCAATAGTGAAGGCTTGGGAATGTGTGTTAGCCCGGGGCCGTGCTAAAGCTACACAACAGGACCCCCAGCTTCGACAGGGCGAGATGCATTCCTGACATTCTTACGACCACCTGCTCGTACCTTGGTTCGTTACCAGTTCCAACCAATGAGTTACACTGAGTTACACTTCCACAATTCCCTCATCTTTTTGTTTTTGTTTATATTAACCATTAATCTAAACATCAATATAAGTAAACAATCAATCACTACAAGTAAACATCAATACAAGTACTCAATCAATCACTACAAGTAAACATCATTACAAGTATAAGTAAATAATCAATATCTACAAGTAAACATCAATACAAGTACTCAATCAATCACTACAAGTAAACATCATTACAAGTATAAGTAAATAATCAATATCTACAAGTAAATATCAATACAAGTATTCAAACCATAACTTTGGTAATCAAATTCCCTTAGGCATACACCGTCATCCTGCAAGAATCACAAAACATTTCGTTGGTCATTGACTCCTTCCATATTGTTCAATCTATTGCATTTGCATCACAAATATCTTTCCAAAACAACACTTCACCATCACCAAGATACAACAATTTCACTTCATTTTCAAGTTTTGTAAAGCATCTGCACCATCTGGCAAAAACGTTTGCCTCCACACAAATGTTGACTTTGTTTGAAAGGAAGGGCTGATCACTTGTGTTTGAATCCAGGTATGAAACATTTTCTCCTAATGTCTTCATAGCACCTGCACTACTTCATGTAGGATTTCGCTGTTGTGGTAACATTGCGGAGTCATAGACTGACCCTGCTCTCCATGTAGCATTCTTGCCACTTTTTGCTGTAAACCATAGTAATTCCTGAACAAGGCCTTCGCCCAGTTGTAGTCGACTTGCCTCCTCCCTCATTATGAGTGGGCAGCAAGTGTTGGTGTAATGTTGATTGGCCAGCAAGATGTGGAACAGGGATGCCGGATGCATCCACAATGATGTTGGGACCATGGTGTTCAGGTCATCCATGGTCCATACCAGGAGTGGCCCGCAGAATCGTGCACAGCTGTTGTGAAAAGGCACAGCCATTGGTTTGCAGCTCCATGCTGGCTCCCCGGAAGTTGGTGAAGTAATAACATATGTCCCCGCATTTCACAGAGGTTGCAGGTAAGGTGTCGTTGTCCTGCAACTTCTGATGTGATGAATGTTCCAAGCCTTCGAACAAGAGTAAGTGATCGCCTTTCTTTCATATGTTGCAGTGTGATCCAGGCAAATGGTCACATAAATTTCCTTGGTGAAGGTAAGCATCCATCTCCAAGTTACACGGGAGAATGTCTTCATCATTCTTTGAGAAAGAGGGTGTATGCCACGTTTAACTTCATTTTTTAGCCACAAATTTTCTTTCTCGAACTTCTTCCCAATTCCGTTAGCACCCCCTTCAAATGTGATCTCGTCTTATCCTTATGCTCAGTCACATCTGAATCTGCTTTCCACACACACTGAATCAGATAGGGTACATCTTACCATGAAATCAGCATAATCATGTATATCTTCCGACAGTTTCACATTCAACAATTTGTTGTTTTTCCTTAACACAAAAAAGTTATATTCATTTATATGCGTCACACAAATAATATTCAATCAGGTATGTATTTCACTACTAAACTAAGAATAGCATCCACAATTGCTTTCAGGTTAATATAGTTCAAAAATTAACTCATGCAGGTATTTTAGCACTACTCTAAGAAAATAAATTGTATATGATTACAATCACAAACGGGAATATCTAATTCCCAACAACAATTTTCCCAAACCAACAAATTAAGCATTATGTATTATTACCATAATTCCTCTCCACTTTTTCTTTTCCCTTTTTTTTTTTTTTTTCTAACAGTGTGTCACTCGTGGTGATATGAGTTCACTGATATTGTAATTGACACAACTCATAACATTGTCGTTATGCCATTATCTTAATTCTACTGTATTCATTTGCAACATCACTTGATTTAATCTTTTAATCTCAGTATTTATGTCGCCATAAAAGTCTTCCTTTTCTGGTTCCACATTTCTTTCCTCATTTGTCACTTCATGCGTTATCATCGTGTTGTTGGTTACCTTATTCAAACACACCGTCACTAAGGCTTTCAAGCAAGCCACCACTAAAACAATTGCCAATATAACTACTAAACCAACAAACAAGTCTGCTACTCCTTGTATATATTCATACCTATGACATAATTATATGTCGATGACATTCAACATTATATACCAAACTAACAAGCTTCCTAAAAGGTAAATAAAGAAAATCCCTTAATATGTAACATAAATCAGATTATTTGTCTTACCCTGATCCCCCTATCTCCCGGGGTTGAACTCAATCCCCTGATCATGAGTGTAGTTGTGATACATTTTTTTCACTCATGTTGTATTAATATCAGCAGGTAATTGTATGTCATGTAGGCAAATAAATGTCCCTATCCCAAGTAGGAATATCACATGTTGAAAATGTAATGTTTATCAATGCAAGGGGTGTTAAAATGTAATTCAAATGACTGTAAATCATGACTATCATTTATCTGCCACTGAATGTTCTGCTGGGCTGCTAGGTGCAGCCTCATTTTCTGTGGGATCGTCCACCTTAGCCCCATGTGCTTGCTTGCAATGAGAGGCATGAATCCAACTTTCTATTTTGGGTCCATATTTGTTTCTATTCTTATCAATCTCCTATGGTTTATCAATTCGTTCCAAGATACCGCAACGAAAGGTTTTAACCAAAGCTCTACCAAACTATTTCCAATGTGAACAACAAATGCCAGTGAAACAATGATTCGAGGAATTAACTTCAAGGGGTCAATAAATTTATTCTATAACCAGATCTAATTTTCCCATCCAATAGTTTGCCTTGCCACATGTCATATTATAACACTTTAATAAACCTTCGAAAAATGTTTCCCATCTCAACAAATTTCCTTTTTTACAAATAGCCATGTGTAACTTACGTATTTAACTACAATTTCCTCTCAATTTGTTTGGCCTAACTGGCCGCAAAAGTGGCTGCCAGCATGCAGTACCGTTTTTTATCTACCAAGGAAGTGCTCGTCCACACAAGACCTCTACCAAAATGTTGTTTGTAAAAACAAATCTGGGATTTCTGATTACATGGATGCACACTCTCAGGACATTTTCAGGCTGCTGTTAACAATCCACTACGATAAATTAATTCCTTTACCCACAATCAAATAATTAGTACAAATTGAGGATATTATCCCTATCACATTCTTTTATAGATTCATTATGTTGGATCTAATTTTTTCCAATAATTTTCCACTGCTATAAGGAAGAACAATAGCTCTCATAAGTCTTAGTAATATCGTACTTAATTTGCCCAGCATTGAATAATTTATTTACTATCCTTTCTCATCTGTTAACCAGTGACTTTGTTTGAACTCCAGAACTGAAAACCCACAATAGTTCAAACCAGCAAAATTTTCTTTACTATTTTCCCATATCATCTATGCCTAAAACACATCCATACATACAGCACAATTTATATGCTGATAAAATTCAAGTTTATATATATAAAAATCCATGAGCAGAGTACTCTGGGAAGTCAGTGTAAGACCTCTCCAAAATTTGGCTAATTTTGTACTCCCACATTTTTATGAAGCTCATATCCATAAATAGCTTTGATTCTCATATAAATTCGATCACAATGGAATCCCAAGATTACTCCCAATTTTTACTATTAATGAATAGCTGCTCATAACTCAGCAAATCAAATCTTTATTCTCCATCTCCCTTGACAAAAGTGATAATTTTCATAATCAAATTATATTTCTATTTTTTTTAATTTTATTTTACGAATTATCTCGATATGCGATCCCATCCCCATGGAACTATCTATTTTCCAGACAAGGCACACTGTCGGTGTCAACAATCTTGTAAGATTGATACACAAAAACACTAACATTGACACACAAAATACCCACACACACATACATTATGCGTATTTGTTTGCGTTGGAACCCTTATTTACAGATCCGGATGGGTGTCAACTTTATTTCAATTTCTCAAAATTTGTCCTTCAATTTTATAAGCGCTAATACACAAATGGACCAAAAAGTTTATTCTTAGAAAACCCCTATGACGTCACATTGACATTACCCTTTCAGTTCCCACAATAATTTATCCAAATTTGACTACCCACCCATTTGTATGTCAGTCGACCACTGACCTATCAATCGTGTGGAACAATAGTCCGAAATTCCCACCTGATCATGATGTGACTCTTGTCACTTGGTTTGCCAAAAAAATTGCAAAGCAATTGTTCCAAACTTTGTAAATTTAAAATTTTGTGCCCAACATAAAAGATCCAATTTTGGCATTTGATCAATTAATTATCAATTTGCTTATAAGCAAAAGAAAAATGAATAATCCTTGCTCTGAAAACTTTTCAGACCCAAGAATCATCGACAGTTATTCATGTTTGTCCAGTAATCTAATTTGTTGAGGCCAATCGTCATTTGGGATTTGTCGCAATGAAGGCCTAATCATTGTCTGAGGTATCGGTCAGCACTGGTACCCTTGATCTTGGTTTACCCTATGAACTTGTCTTCCTTTTGGTATACGGACATCCTCTTTTCCAATGTCCCATCCATCCACACTTGAAACACCGGTTTCTGTCGTTGCCTGGTCTGTGCTCCTGTGCACTTGTATTGCTGGGCTGCATCTCTACATCCCTGAGTTGCCACTGCAATCTCTCGTTATCTCCTGAAACACGAAAAAATTCTCTGTACCGTCCTTTTTGGGGAGACAACTGGAAATCAGATGGGACAACCGTCACTTTCATTCCTAATTTCGAGGGCAGTTGTGCATTTGTCTCCTCCACTGTATCCTGTATCCTTTTTATTTTAAGTTCTTGATCCGTTATCCGTTCTTGCTGTTCCCGTTGTCTGGATTCACCATCCCAAAGATAGAATGCAAGCCAGTCTACCGTTAGATTCTGTCTCTTCCTGGCTTTCAATCTTTGTTCCAATCTTTCCAATCTACTTCGCTCAAATGTACCATCTCTTGGAAACTCCTCATCATGTCCCTTTGTCCACAAATACCAATTCTCGACCTGCCTTATAGCTTCGGCACCATAACGGTCGTACATATGATGTGTACAAGTACCTTTTTGTGGAATCTCTGGTTGTCCTTGTGTATTCTTGCAGGCTCCATTTCCCATTTTGCCTTTTATCAAAGTAGCATTGGATGTGTTGTAGTTTGTTCCTCTAAAGCTTCTCTCGTACCTCCAGGAAGGATCTCTCCACCTGTTCAAACGGTGATTTCCAGAGAATCTCTCTCACCTGTGGCTTTTGCACAATCCAATCTCACAGATCAGTATTTGCAGATGAGCCAGAGGGTCAGTATGAAATGGGTGAATCCTCAGGTGTCCGCTCTGTTGAAGGGGAAATCACACAATGGTAACCGCACATATATATCTATATATAACTCACCACCTTGCTCAATTTTCCAAGGTTGTCTTCACATTGATAATATCTCACAAAGATATCAAAGCTTCTTTCTTGAGACCGCATTTTCATCAATCAAACAATCAATATTCAATTCAATTTATCCAGTTCAATTTATTCAGTTAAATTTATTCAATTAAATTCAATTATTCAATTTCAATTAGTTTATCAATATTCATCAATAAATCAAATTAATCCTTTTGGATGACTCCTTGCATAAGCCCTTTCCCCAATGATGTCAGGACAGGTCCATCCATTGACTGAGATCGAAGCTCATCGGTCGTCACCTCTGGTTCATACCTCATGTCAATTGATGAATCACCGTTCTGTCCTAGGGTCATATCTGACATATTTCCCCATTTTGCCTGGTCTCCACAAATTTTATTTGCAACCACTAAAGGCAACTCATCCTTCATTCGTGAGACCGCCAAAATGGATGGCAGATATTAAAGTTCTTTGGGAAAAATATCTCATCATTTTTCTTTAATAGTACCCAAATCTCTTGGCAATATAAATTTCGTAAAACTCCTGAAATAAGACTGTAAAATTCCTTCAATCATGCTAAATTTTGAAACTCCATCGCTTGTAACACCCAATTTATCCCATAGGGCTTGAAAGTTCTTTCCCAAGTTCATGCAATCATTCTGCATTTGAACCCTATGATATCATTCATA